>NC_141878.1:575704888-576007918 GCF_056163025.1 Triticum urartu | reverse complement strand
TTGAACCCTAAATCCTGAAAATTAGAATGTATTTGTTATAAACTCTATCGTAGCAGAATTTATAAGGTACTACGTTCTAAACACCAACACACCATTTTTTATTTGTTTTTTCTAGCCCGCCTAACATGGTCTGTGACACTACAAATCGTTCAGGAAAATAGACATGCCTACTGACGCCCAAAAGCGTCGCACAATTACGGGCCAGAAAGTCGCCGAAATTGGTTAGGGTGCTGCCCCGCGAGGAAAACACCTCGTGATGATGCTCTGTCATAGAAAATGATTTCAGGCGACGTTTCCTATTTCGTTGCCAGGGTTTTTGTCACTAAATAAATGAAATTTTGTGGTGCGTTACTCTGTTTGTTATGAACTTAATATTGTAGATGCATGCTGGACAACGGTCGATTGGTGGAGTAATAGTAGTAGATGTAGGCATGAGTCGGTCTATTTGTCATGGATGTGATGCCTATATACATGATCATTGCCATGAGTACGTCATAACTATGCGCTTTTCTATCAATAGCCCAACATTAATTTGTTTACCCATCGTATGATATATGTTCAAGAGAATAGCCTCTAGTTAAAACTATGGTCCCCGGATCTACCTTTATCATATTATAAAAACAAAAAATACCTTGCTGCAATTTTATACTTTTTATTTTACTTTTGTTTTTATCTATCTATCACTATTACATTTAATCCTTGCAAGTAACGAGTTCAAGGGGATTGACAACCCTCTTGTCCGCGTTGGGTGCAAGTATTTGCTCTTTTGTGTGCATGTGCTGAAGACGGGAATTCATGTGATTCTCCTATTGGTTCAATAAACCTTGGTTCTCACCGAGGGAAATACTTATCTCTACTGTACTGCACCTCTCCTCCTCTTTGAGGAAAATCCCAACGCATCTCACAAGTAGCACACAACCTACCGCTAGGGCCTCTGGCAGTAGGACTTACCTACATCGTCACGCCCATTTGGTGCGCAAAAGATTCTAACGCTATGGTCCTTAGTGGTAGGTTGTGTTACCCTGCCTCCATGGTCCTTGGGGTAAGGTCTTCACCTTTGTTTATTGCATGTATGACCCTCTAATAATTGCATGCATGTCGCTACCGCCAAGGACCTTGGCGGTAGGGTCTTTTCCACACCAAACAGGCATGATGGCGCCGGTAAGTCGCACCGCCAGAGACCCGAGCGGTAGGATGTTCTATCCTACCACTAAGGACAGTGGCGGTAGGAAAAAGGGCCAGATCCCGAATTTTTTAAAAAGCGGGGTCAAATCTTGCTAAAGTTTTGCAAAAGTGTCAAAACAATGAATTTTCCCGACGAGGGGCGGAACAGGAAATCCCCCTACCCCGCCATTAATTCCTGATTCCTCGGAGTAATCCTCATCCTCACAAGTCACCATTAACCTTGCCCCTCTGATGTCTACTACGCAACCTTCTTCTTGTAGACTCATGTTGGGCCTTCAAGCACAGAGTTTTATAGGACAGTAGCAATTTTCCCTCAAGTGGATGACCTAAGATTTATCAATCCATGGAAGGCGTAGGATGAAGATGGTCTCTCTCAAACAACCCTGCAACCGAATAACAAAGAGTCTCTTGTGTCCCCAACACACCCAATACAATGGTAAATTGTATAGGTGCACTAGTTCGGCGAAGAGATGATGATACAAGTCTAATATGGATAGTAGATATAGGTTTTTGTAATCTGAAAATATAGAAACAACAAGGTAGCAAGTAACAAAAGTGAGCAAAAACCGTATTGCAATGCTTGAAAACAAGTCCTAGGGTTCATACTTTCACTAGTGTAATCTCTCAACAATGATAACATAATTAAATCATATGGCAATCCCTCAACGTGCAACAAAAAAATCACTCAAAAGTTTCTATCGGAGAACGTAGGACGAAAACGTGCATCAACCCCTATGCATATATTACCCCAATGTCACCTTGGGAATCCGCGAATTGAGTGCCAAAACATGCATCAAGTGAATCAATAGAACATCCCATTGTCACCACACATATCCCATCGCAAGACATACATCAAGTGTTCTCAAATCCAATACTCAATCCAACGTAACGAAACCTCAAAGAGCAAGACTCAATTCATCACAACAAGATAGAGAGGGAGAAACACCATATGACCCAACTATAATAACAAAGCTTGCGGTACACCAAGATCGTGCCAAATCAAGAACACGAGAGAGAGAGAGAGAGATCAAACACATAGCTACTGGTACATACCCTCGGCCCCGAGGGTGAACTACTCCCTCCTCGTCATGGAGACCACCGGGATGATGAAGAAGGCCCCCGATGATGATTTCCCCCTCCGGCAGGGTGCCGGAACGGGGTCCTGGTTCATTTTTCGTGGCTACAGAAGCTTGCGGTGGCGGAACTTCTCTACTAGGGTTCTTTTCGGGGGTTTTGGTATTTATAGGAATTTTTTGTGTAGGTTTCACATCAAAGGGGTGCCCGAGGGGGCCAGAAGCCGTAGGGGCGTGCCCTTGGGGGTGGGCGCGCCCTGGCGGCTTGTGGCCACCTTGTCCACTTCCTGGCCAACTCCGGTCCTTCGGGGGTCCCTTTTGGTCCATAGAAAATCACCGTAAATTTTTTACCCATTCCGAGAACTTTTATTTCTGCACAAAAAGGACACCACGGTAGTTCTGCTGAAAACAACGTCAGTGCGGGTTAGTTCTAATAAAATCATACCAAAACCATATAAAATTATTGTAAACATGGCATGAATACTTCATAAATTATAGATAGGTTGGAGACGTATCGCCCTCCCCTCTCCACAATCCTCCACCTCATGCATATCTAGGGGTAAGGATGTCGGGGAGCTCTCATCATTGAGTCGTTGCTACCTCTTGAGCACTGTGTTGGATTTTCTTGAAGAGGAAAGGGTGATGCAGCAAAGTAGCGTAAGTATTTCCCTCAGTTTTTGAGAACCAAGGTATCAATCCAGTAGGAGGCTACGCGCGAGTCCCTCGTACCTACACAAAACAAATAACTCCTCGCAACCAATGCGATAAGGGGTTGTCAATCCCTTCACGGTCACTTATGAGAGTGAGATCTGATAGATATGATAGGATAATATTTTTGGTATTTTTGTGATAAAGATGCAAAGTAAAATAAAAGCAAAGTAAAAAGCAAAGGAAATAACTAAGTGTTGGAAGATTAATATGATGAAGATAGACCCGGGGGCCACAGGTTTCACTAGTGGCTTCTCTCAAGAGCATAAGCATTTTACGGTGGGTGAACGAATTACTATTCACTAGTAGAAAAAGGGTCAAATGTGAGAGACATTAGTCCCGGTTTGTAACAGAACCGACACTAATGTGTCCATTAGTGCCGATTCCAACGGCTAGGCGGGAGGAGACCTTTAGTACCGGTTCATGGCGAACCTTTAGCACCGGTTCGTGCCACGAACCGGTACTAATGGGAGTGGTGGCAGGATGTTGTCAGAGTGGGGCCCCTCCAGCATCTTTAGTACCGGTTCGTGCCACGAACCGGTACTAAAGGTCGTCCTATATAAACCCTTCGTCCACCAGCACTCTGTTCTTCTCCCTTTCCCCTTTCCCTCTTCTCTGTTCTTCCCTTCTTCCTCTCGAGTTCATCACAAAATTTGCCCCAAATTTGTCAAGATTTGCAGGCCCCCATCCATTCAAATGATCACAAAGGTTAGCAACTTTATCCTTTCATCTCTCATTGCTAGATTAGCTCTTGCATTGGTTTATATAGTGATTAATTGTGGGTTTTAGTAATTTGGGAGGAATTATATGTGGTAGTATTTGATTTATATGCAAATTGAGGTCAAAATAACACTTAGTTTGCATATGTAGGTGTGGTTTACTTAGTGCCTTCTAAATCTCCGTTGTAACCACCGTCGATCGCCCGCACCGTCCCGTCGCCGGCACCACCTTGTGGTGAGCCTCTTGTTCATGAAATTTTATATAAAAAATTGATGTTTGTGTGATTTGGATATATAGTTACTCGTATAATTATCTTACTCATACATTGTTTGTTATACATAGTGCCATGGTTTTGATATCCGTCCCCGTCGGCCCTCATCCTTGTTATGATTCAGATGTGGTATATTCTCTTTTAAAACTATTTGTTGCATTTCGTGTTTATGACAAATTATGCCCATCAAGTTGACATAGATATTTTTATCTAGGAGGTATGTGAACCGGAAATTCCAACCGACCCTATTGTCGAGAGGTTAAATTTAGTTGAAAGAGAAAACGAGTATTTGAAAGAAAAATTGAAAAGAATTGAGGGGAGAAGATGGAATTGGAGTTGCATGTTGCCGATGTCGTCGATGATCACAAGATCAAGATGGAGAAAATGTGCTTGAAGATTAGAAAGATTAGAAAATATGCCATTGATAGTGAGGCTTGATATCATTATGCTGTTGGATCAATTGTTACCTTAGTTGCGATCTTGATCGCATTTGTTGTTGTATTTAAATGCTTTAGCTAGAGAGTTATTTGTTTGTTGCATTTAAGTGTTGTATGAACTTTATGTATTGTATTAATTTGGTGTTTTCGGTGTTGTATATTGAAGATGAGCCGGCAATGGATGTACGATGACCGATGCTCTCCCGAGTTCATTAATGGCGTGCATACTTTTCTACTTGCGGCTGAGGCAAACGAGCGGGTAGATGGTCTTATGCCTTGTCCATGTGCTGGCTGTAAGAATGGTCACAATTACTCTATGTCAAGAACCATTCACGTCCACCTGTTTGAGTCCGGTTTCATGCCCCACTATAATGTTTGGACCAAGCACTGAGAAAGAGGGGTTATGATGGAAGACAATGAAGAAGAAGAGGACGACGGCAGCTATCCTGGCCATGGGTTCCCTGAATACGATGATACAACAATGGGGGAAGAAGCTGAGCCGGTAATGCGGGAAGAAGCTGAGCCGGCAATGCGGGAAGAAGCTGAAGAAGAGGCATCGGATGAGCCTATTGATGATCTAGGTCGGGCCATTGCCGATGTAAAGAGAAACTGCGCAAGTGATTTGGAGAAGAAGTTGCAGCACATGTTAGAGGATCACAAAAAATTGTTGTACCCGAATTGCGTAGGTGACAAGAAAAAGCTGGGCACCACACTGGAATTGCTGCAATGGAAGGCAGAGAATGGTGTATCTGACAAGGGATTTGGAAAGTTGCTGGTAATGATAAAGAATATGCTTCCAAAGGATAACGAATTTCCCGAGAGTATGTACGAAGCAAAGAAGGTTGTCTGCCCTTTAGGGTTAGAGGTGCAGAAGATACATGCATGCCCTAATGATTGCATCCTCTACCGCGGTGAGTACGAGGATTTGAACGCTTGCCCGGTATGCGGTGCATTAAGATCAGCCGCGATGACCCTGGTGATGTCGAGGGCGAGCGCCCTAGGAAGAATATTCCTGCTAAGGTGATGTGGTATGCTCCTATAATACCACGGTTGAAACGTTGGTTACAAAACAAAGAGCATGCCAAGGCGATGCGATGGCACAGAGAATACCGTAAGAAAGACGGAAAGTTGAGAGTACCCGCTGACGGGTCGCAGTGGAGAAAAATCAAAAGAAAGTACGGGAATGAGTTTGCAGATGACGCAAGGAACATATGATTTGGTCTAAGCGCAGATGGCATTAATCCTTTTGGAGAGCAGAGCAGCAACCATAGCACCTGGCCTGTGACTCTATGTTTGTATAACCTTCCTCCTTGGTTGTGCATGAAGCGGAAGTTCATTATGATGCCAGTGCTCATCCAAGGCCCTAAGCAACCCAACAACGACATTGATGTGTACCTAAGGCCATTAGTTGAAGAACTCTTACAACTGTGGAATGGAACAGGTGTACGTGCGTGGGATGAGCATATGGGGGAAGAATTTGACCTAAAGGCATTGCTGTTCGTGACCATCAATGATTGTCCTGCTCTCAGTAACCTTTCAGGACAGACAAACAAGGGATACCGCGCATGCACGCACTGTTTGGACGATACCGACAGTATATATTTGGCTAATTATAAGAAGAATGTGTACCTGGTACATCGTCGATTTCTTCCGAGTAGGCATCCCGTAAGAAAGAAAGGCAAGCATTTCAAAGGTGAGGCGGATCACCGGACGAAGCCTCGCCACCGTACTGGTGCTGATATACATGATATGGTCAAGGATTTGAAGGTGGTCTTTGGAAAGGGTCCTGGTGGACAACCTGTTCTGAATGACGCTGACGGGCACACACCCATGTGGAAGAAGAAATCTATATTTTGGGACCTGCCCTATTGGAAAGACCTAGAGATCCGCTCCGCAATCGACGTGATGCACGTGACGAAGAATCTTTGTGTGACCCTGCTTGGCTTCTTAGGCGTGTATGGGAAGACAAAAGATACACCTGAGGCACGGGAGGACCAACAACGTATGCATGGAAAAGACGGCATACATCAGGGTCATGCAAGCTACGCTCTTACCAAAGAAGAGAAGGAAATCTTCTTTGAATGCCTGCTCAGTATTAAGGTACCGTCTGGCTTCTCGTCGAATATAAAGGGAATAATAAACATGGCAGAGAAAAAGTTTCAGAACCTAAAGTCTCATGACTGCCACGTGATTATGATGCAACTGCTTCTGATTGCATTGAGGGGGCTTCTATCGGAAAACGTTCAATTAGCCATTGTGAAGCTATGTGCATTCCTCAATGCAATCTCTCAGAAGGTAATCGATCCAGAAATCATACCAAGGTTAGAGAATGATTTGGTGCAATGTCTTGTCAGTTTCGAGTTGGTGTTCCCACCATCCTTCTTCAACATCATGACGCACGTCCTAATTCACCTATGTGAAGAGATTAACGTTTTGGGTCCTGTATTTCTACACAATATGTTCCCCTTTGAGAGGTTCATGGGAGTCTTAAAGAAATATGTTCATAACCGTGCTAGGCCAGAAGGAAGCATCTCCAAGGGCCATGAAAATGAGGAGGTCATTGAGTTTTGTATTGACTTTATTCCTAACCTTAAGCCGATTGGTGTTCCTGAATCGCGGCATAAGGGCAGACTGGATGGAAAAGGCACGCTAGGAGGGGATCAAATAATATGTATGGACGGACATTCTCTCACTGAAGCACACTACACAGTTCTACAGAATTCCGCCTTGGTGGCTCCGTATATGGAGGAACACAGTTCTACACAGTTATACATTTCTTGAGTGCACATTTCTAAAGAAACATGAGGACTTGCCCTGATTTCTTCAGTGCACATTTCTAAAGAAACTACCAAGCAAAACTGACATGAGGACTTGCCCTGATTTCTTCAGTGCACATTTGCAACATTAGTACCAAGCAAAACTCCCATTCTACACATAATATATTGAACACTAAGTTCAATTGTGCACTATCCATTTCTACTAAATATATCAATTTGTACAAATAAATCAATTTCTACTAAATATCACAATACTAATAAAAAAACTAACACTATCCATTCATCCATCCATCTTTGAAAAATATATCAATTGTGCACTATCCATTTCTACTAGATATATATCAATTTATACAAATAAATCAATTTCTACTAAATATATCAATTTCTACAAATAAATCAATTTGTACAAATATATCCATTTCTAGCACTATGCATTTCTACTAATATAAAAAACTAGCACTATCCATTCATATATAAACCAATCAACTACCCTACATATCCATCTACACAAAATATTCTGGCTCAGATCGCGAGGGAGACGCTTGGGAAAGAAGAAAAATCGCGAGGGGAAGAGGGGATATCTCACCTCCTTGCCGGAGTTGGCGACGGCCGCACAATTCCGGCGGCGCCGTCGGGCAGCGGCGGCGGCGGTCGAGAAGGGGGGAACGAAGAAGGGGTGAAAACGACTTATACTGATTTTGACTGGATGGGGTAGTTTTTTTGCTGGCGTGGGCCTAATGGACACTATTGTCGTAGGCCTAATGAGCCATGCCATAGAAAACGAAAACAGACGGAAAAAACTCATAAAATGTCTATGGCGTACGGAAAACATACTATGCCAGCGGTAAGCTCGTATCAATATCGTACAAAATTGTCTGACGCCACCACTATTTGGAAAAAATAGTACTGGCGTTGCCAGGGGTCGGCGCGCCACTAACAAAAGTTGTGGCTAGCACTATTTCCACTACTGGCTCTTCAACACACCCATCCAGAACTACCACCAGATGTAGTGGATCTTCTTCTCTGAGTTGGCAACCCACAAACATGCCTTGGGCTCTTGATGCTGGTCTGTATATTTCGATGAAGTGGTATAATTTGCTGTTGCATATCATTCTTCCGTTGAATCTTGGGTGTTTGATCCAAATATGACTCAAATACCAAAGAATTACATTTGGACACCCCCCACCCCACCCCAAAGAATCAGGACCCCAATAGCCAGCAAACGTTCGTCGGGAGAGGAAGACATTTCCGAATGATTTTTATGATAATTTTTGTGTTGCTTGAGCATGACAACTCTGTTGCAGTTCAGTTCTTGTCAGAAAATTGCCCTGCTTATACAAACAAAAAATGTCATCTTTATCATTCTCGCAACAACTAAGGCCCAATTTTTTTGGCCGATTCTCCCATTATTTATTAATTAAACAGTAAAACTGAGCTGGCTATGCCTCCTGACAGCGATTTTGGGTCCTAAGCCGTCAGATTAGTCACATGAACGCATCAGATGATTCTATCGTCCCGCAGCATTCTCTGGGCCTCGTCCGCCTCATCCCCTTGCACAAGCTGACAAACCAATATACGTGAAAAGGGCTGCTGCTCCACAGGTTTTTCTAGGCATCTTCTCATGAACCAGGCTGTTGGGCCGCAAGGTGAGTTCTTCTATCCGTGGAGCGATGATTGGGCCGGCTGGTCTGTGGCGCTGTTCTCAAAAAACAAAAATACGTGGCGCTGCAGCCTGTGTTTTTTCCTGATTAATTTGCTGTTTCTTAATGGTGCAGATGGTAGCTGGCTGTTGCGTTCCCAAGTTCCGTCACCGTCCGGTTATAAGTGGACGGGAGTATTTGGCTACATATAGTTCTATGTCAAGCCTACAGAGGATGATGTGTGCCAGCGAGACATGCTCCACCACTTGCTCGAATGTCTTACCAAATGAATTTCAGACAAACTTTTTTGTACCATGACATTCCAATGCAAATTTAGATGGCAGTGTCACCCGTGTCAATTTTAAAACATGTATACCCCACTTGCTCATAATCTTGAACTCATATTTTTTTTATAATCCTAACTAGGATGCCATCAAAACGGAAGAATCGACCAAAAGAACTGGACCTAAAGATGCCATTAAAATATTCGCAATTGTCATCCCTCCCAGCGAACGTTCGCTTGCCGGAGATATTTTTAGAACATCGGTACAGACACAAGCGCTCATATATACACGTACACACGCACACCCTACCCCTATGAGCACCTCTGAGAGACCGAGCCGGCATATCATCTTGAGATTTGCCGAAGTCACCGTAGGCGTCTTGTAGTCGACGGGAACGTCTCTTCCCACTGAAAGCGTATCGCCGAAAATCCTGAAATAAATCTAGAATAAATACGGGCATCATGACTTAATCTTGGTGGGCTGGAGATACCACTGTCCACCTAACCATCCTTCGCCGCTTGCCGGAGAATTAACAGGTGGGAGTACCATTGTTCCAAATAGCCAGCGAGAACCGTGAAGAGTGGCATTTGTTCCGCCTCTTATCTAAACGAAGGTCAAACAGTCCTCCGCGAAATTCCCGGAAACCAGCGAGCAAAATTCACGCTTTTCAAATTCGGCCGGCCACGGACGGAGCCGACGGAGGACACAACGCGCTCCCACTCTCACTGAGACGTGGGGCCCCGCTCCCACACAAGCACCCACGCAGGTCTCCCACCGGCCACCACCACCAACCTCCCCCACCCCCACCCAAAATCGCGCGCGAAAACATTTCCCTCGCTCCCGCGCTCCCCCTCCAAATCGCTCCCGCCTCCGCTCCCAAAACAATCCCCTTTCCCCCGTCTCCCCCAAACCACCGGCGATCCCCCGAGGCCGTTCCGAACCCCTCGCCGCGCGCCCGCTCTCCCCTCTCGCCCCGGCACACGAGCCCGCGCCGCCTGCTGCCACCCGCGCCCGACACGTGTTCGACGGAAGGTCAGGCCGGGCCCGGCGGCGCGATGTACGTGGTGAAGCGCGACGGGCGGCAGGAGGCCGTCCACTTCGACAAGATCACGGCGCGGCTCAAGAAGCTCGCCTACGGCCTCAGCCAGGACCACTGCGACCCCGTCCTCGTCGCGCAGAAGGTCTGCGCCGGCGTCTACCGGGGCGTCTCCACCTCCCAGCTCGACGAGCTCGCCGCCGAGACCGCCGCCGCCATGACCGCCTCCCACCCCGACTACGCATCGGTAACCCAACCCCCTCCCGCCCTCTCCCCGTCCCCTGCCCAGCCGCTTCGATGATTATGATCTCTAAGTGGTTCTGCCGCTCCTTTGCGCCGTGCAGCTCGCGGCCAGGATCGCCGTCTCCAACCTGCACAAGAACACCATGAAGTCCTTCTCAGAGACGTGCGTGCCTTCCTTTCTCTCTCTTGTCCAGGAGGAAATTCCTGATGATACGTTTCAATTTTGTTTCCTTTTTCTGCTGACCAGTGTTGTGACGTGGCTGTGTTGCTCTCTGTATGCAGGGTGAAGGTCATGTACACACATTTCAACGAGAGGTCTGGGCTGATGGCTCCCCTGATCGCTGATGACGTCTACGAGATCATCATGAAGGTGCGGTCTAGATGCTAACCGTGTTTTCTGTGGGAGCATGCCCTATTCCCCTGTCATTTAGATTACCTGGATCCTTTGACTATATATTGTAACTAAGGAGATTGTAGATGTAAGATGCTAAATACTATCACCTGGCACTCTGGCACAGTTGGGATTTGGCTAGTTATTCTGGCCGCACTGACATAAGTAGCTGGCTGTTCATGTTAGTGTTGCAATTTGCAACACTTTTTGCTGTACTTGTTTTTCATTTTTGTTTGTTGATGGGTCTGTCCTTAATCTGACTCTTTTGTTACATAGTTACATGTCTTGTGCATTGATAGTTTTAGTCTTTAGATGCTTCATTTCATATGAGTATCTGTGTTGTTAACTGATAATACTATAGTGTTACCTTTCTAAAAAAAACAGATATACAATGTTACTTATGGAATTTCTGATTTCTGTATTCTCATTTCAGAATGCTACTTGCTTAACATGCTAAACATGACCGCCTGGCACTCTGCCACACTTGTGAATTGTTAGCTATTTGGTCTGCACTGACATGAGTAGCTGGTTGTTCATGTGTTATGTTGCAATTTGCAATGCTGTGCTACCCTTTTATTTTGTTTTAGTTGGTTGATGATCTTGTCCTTATTTAGACCATTTTGTTACATTTTTCTCCGTCCGTCTTGTGCATTGATAGTTTTTGGATGCTTCATTTCATATTGGTGTATCTGCGCTGTTCATTGGTATACAATATTACTTTTATGAAAAAACAAAACAGATATACTTATGGAATTTCTGATTGCTGTATCATTTCAGAATGCTACACGCCTGGACAGTGAGATAATTTATGATAGAGACTTTGACTACGATTTCTTTGGTTTTAAGACGCTTGAGAGGTCTTATCTACTGAAAGTTGGCGGGAAGGTTGTGGAAAGACCACAACATATGTTAATGAGGGTTTCTGTTGGGATACACAAGGATGATATTGAGTCTGCTGTCAAAACATACCACATGATGTCCCAGCGCTGGTTTACTCATGCTTCCCCAACCCTTTTCAATGCTGGCACTCCAAGGCCTCAAGTACTGCACCTTCGACCATAATTGAATTCAGTGGTGATGGTTAAGCTGTGTATTCATATTCCTATTATTTGTGATGCAGTTAAGCAGCTGCTTTCTGGTCTGCATGAAAGATGATAGCATTGAGGGAATTTATGATACTCTCTCGGAATGCGCTTCCATAAGCAAATCTGCTGGAGGGATTGGTGTCTCAATTCACAACGTTCGGGCTACTGGCAGTTACATTCGTGGAACTAATGGAACTTCTAATGGAATTGTACCCATGCTACGTGTTTTCAATGACACTGCACGCTATGTTGATCAAGGCGGAGGCAAGAGGAAAGGTACGTAGCACCAGTTACTCAGTTAGTCCGACCACGTTTACATACTCTTAAGGATTCCTCACAGGTTCCTATTTTTATAGGTGCATTTGCTATATACTTGGAGCCTTGGCATGCTGATATTTACGAGTTCCTTGATTTGAGAAAGAACCATGGAAAGGTAAATGTTCTTGAAGTAACGCGTAACACACTTTGAGACAGAGATACTAGAAACTTATTACCAGTTTGGATTTAATTTTTCAGCATTTGATCACGACCGTCACGCTACGACCTTATACTACCCCATCTCACCCTCATTATGTGTAATTTACAGGAGGAGAATCGTGCCAGGGATCTTTTCTATGCTCTCTGGATTCCTGATTTATTCATGGAAAGGGTGCAAAAAAATGAGCAATGGTCATTATTTTGTCCCAGTGAAGCTCCAGGTTTGGCTGATTGCTGGGGAGATGAGTTTCAGAATCTGTACAGCAAATATGAAAGAGAAGTAAGCTGGACTAGATGTTACATATTTCTTGGAGTGACGAAACATGTACTAATAACATAGCTACGTGATTTCAGGGCAAAGCGAAGAAAATTGTTTCAGCACAGTCCCTCTGGTTTGAAATTTTGAAAGCACAGATAGAAACTGGAACACCATATATGCTTTATAAGGTTTGTCTAAATTTTGCAAGTCCCTGAACACCTGCTTTCTCTTGCAATGGTTTGGCTTAAAAAGTCCTTGATGATGAATTGATGATGATGTGCAGGACAGTTGCAACAGAAAAAGTAATCAACAAAATCTGGGCACAATTAAGTCTTCCAACTTGTGCACAGAGATAGTTGAGTTCACAAGTCCCACTGAAACTGCCGTGTGCAATCTGGCATCAATTGCTTTGCCACGTTTTGTAAGAGAAAAGGTATGTGCTGATGACTGCTGAGTTTTTTCGTTAGCGGTTGTAACCTGGCAATGTGTGTGCATTACTTGACCCTGTACATTTGATGTTTCAGGGTGTTCCGATAGAGTCCCATCCAGCTAAGCTTGTTGGCAGCATTGGGTCAAAAAATAGATACTTTGACTTCGATAAATTAGCTGAGGTTTGCCTGGCTCATCTTTATTGTGGGATCCTGTCCCATTAGTCTGAATGCCAACTAACAAATTGTTGAATGTATGACAGATTACTTCAATTGTTACATGGAATCTCAACAAAATAATTGATATCAACTACTACCCCATTGAGACAGCAAGGAGGTCAAATATGAGGCACAGGCCAATTGGAATAGGTGTTCAAGGCTTAGCAGACACTTTCATTTTACTTGGCATGCCATTTGATTCACCAGAGGTACATTTTCAAGCTTATTTAAGTATGGTCATTTCACTTTGTACTTTGGTGATACTCATTATAATGGAATTGTCTCAGGCCCAGCAGTTAAACAAGGATATCTTTGAGACTATCTATTATAATGCATTGAAAGCTTCTGCTGAAATTGCCGCAAAAGAAGGTCCTTATATAACTTATGATGGGTGCCCAGTCAGCAAGGTTTGTCTGATTTCTGTAAATATACCTGTCATTTGTGCTGAATATATGGTGTGATTATGTTGAACTATGCATTTTTTTTCACATATAAATTTTAACTGATGGTAGAAAACAATAAAATTATTTCTATGCTCGCCATTAGTGGTAAGGTATTTAAGGAGATGTAGATTTTAGCATGATTTACTTACAACTATGAAGAACTAAACAACTATAACTGTGAGATAGGCCTTCCCACTACTGATGTTCCCATCAGGGTGAACTTAATTAATTGCTTAACTGTGAAATTGTGCTTGTGCTAGTGAAGTAATTGTATTCATGAATGATGTTCTCTCTTGAATGGTTTGTAGTAAGATAATGGAACTCTTAGTTATAATTGGCAGGTCATTTTGTTCCTTCACAGGGTTTTAGCAGCCAATCTTATTTCTGAGGTTATTCTCAATACACTTCTATGCAGGGCATTCTTCAACCTGATATGTGGAATGTAGTGCCATCAGACAGATGGGACTGGCCAGCTATAAGGGGGATGATTTCCAAAGTTGGGTTAAGGAACTCTCTTCTTGTGGCTCCAATGCCCACTGCTTCTACTAGTCAAATTCTTGGCAACAATGAGTGCTTTGAACCATACACGTCGAACATTTACAGTCGAAGAGTTTTAAGGTTTGCATATCTGTCCCTTGTAGTTTTGAGCCGCTGTTTGACGTACCAATGCTTAGATGCAACATAATTATTTTTCTCTTGGCAGTGGTGAGTTTGTTGTAGTGAACAAGCATCTCCTCCATGATCTGACCGAGATGGGTATCTGGTCTCCTGTCCTGAAAAACAATATTATCTACGACGATGGCTCTGTCCAAAAGATCACTGAGATCCCAGATGATCTGAAAGCAATTTACAAGTACGTGAAATACGATCATCCCACCCTTTAGTTTCACAAGGTTTTGGTTCATGGCTTCATGCGCGTCTAAACCTTTCTATATCATTGAACCAGGACTGTTTGGGAGATCAAACAGAAAACTGTTGTTGACATGGCCGTCGACCGTGGCTGCTACATCGATCAAAGTCAGAGCCTCAATATCCACATGGATCAAGCAAACTCTGGGAAGCTAACCTCCCTGCACTTCCACGCTTGGTCCAAGGTCTGCCTGTTAAAACCAATACTGCTCTAGCGCTCCATGGTTTTACTGAAAACTCCAGCAGTTAGCGCTGAATTTGTAAATTTGCATGCTAACAATGTTGTTTATGATGCTACTGTCATGTGCCAGGGCCTGAAAACAGGGATGTACTATCTGAGGACACGTGCTGCTGCCGATGCGATCAAATTCACAGTGGACACTAGTCTTCTCAAGGTGAATACTTCACTGATTTGCAGATCCATATTTTTCTCCACACGACTGCTTAGACATGATCCTTACCGTGAGCAACACTGAACGTGCAGGATAAGAAGCCTGCGAATGCTGAGGAGGAAGAGGATCTCCAGGCTAAGATGGCGCAGGTGACCTGCTCCCTGAACAACCGGGAGGACTGCTTGTCATGTGGAAGCTAGATTCATCCGCGACACCCTACGCTAACCTATACTATCCTCTTACTGTTGGCTTGTCGTTGGGTTCGATGATATATCTGTAGTGGTAATCTGCCTATGCATGATGAACTCTGAATTAAAAGCAAGCCTTGCTCCAGAACCTCGCACTCATGCTATTGCGCCTGTATATATATGCCACCTATATATATCTAAATGTATAATATTTGCCTGGAACACTTATCTTCGTTCTTGTACTGTCCAGAAGTTCTGTGCTTTCCAACTTAAAAAACTGCAGTAACTTTAAGTCAAAACACACGGCTGTGATTGAATGGTAACTCCACGAGGTATGCTTTTTTTTTTAAACTTTTGGTGTGATTTTGTCCTTGCAAAAATCGTCAAAGGGGTAAAATCTGGTGCGCACCTTCCATTTGGTAATAACTATATATTTCGGAAAAAATATACCTTTTCAGATATTTAGCAAACTAATTCCGGATGGTAATATATCTGGAAATCTGGCACTACGACATGTAATTTGCTGCCTTAATAAGATGCAAATTTTGTTTCCATGGTTATTAATTTTGCTACTAGTAGAAACGTTGCTCCATATGGATTTTTTTGCCCTTTTTTGAGCGGGAATGGATTTTTTTTGCCTTACATGATTATTAATGGTGTTTCCATCGACATGTGAATCAGCTTACATGATTATTAATGGTGTTTGCTTCTATGGAATAGGAGTATATCTTATGATATATTATTTCCAAAGCATTCCTTCCACCGAAGATAGAAATAATACTCTTTCTTTTTTTGACATGAATAGAATAGAGACTCCCTAGATACTCCCACGTTAATATAACTACCAGTGGTTGGATAGTTAGGATGACAATGGTGTCCCCAACATACCAGGGTTCAAGTCTTAGACTTGACACCGGTGCTCGTATTTTTCTGGTTTTATTTCAGACCTTCCGATGAGGTGTGTTCAGTGGGAAAAGACGTTTTTGTCAGCAATGAAGGTGTCTGACGACTGCGTCAATCTCTATATGATGTGCCGGCTCAGCCTCTTGGCAAAAAGGTGACTTCCTTTGCGTCAAGTTGTCCTGCTACGTACAAAGGCGACCAAGCCGAGCAACCGACTTGGGCTAGCCCATTTAGGAGTAACTGATATCTTCAATGTCTTCGGACATTTTTAGGGGTCGTCTTCAATGGTTAAACCGAATCTCTAGGGACTTCTATCTGTGTTATCCTGTGAATCTCACAACACATTAGTCGTTCAACCAAGTTTGTCTTCAGTACTCCAAAACCAATAAGGCGTGGCACTAGATGCACTTACAGTCTATGCCATGGAAATTAAAACCATTAAGCTACGCGTGAAGGGCGGCCAACCAGCTATGCCACATGGCGCAAGCTGGTTGGCCGCGGTGAGAAATCTTTTACAATTTTTTAGATGAAGGTGTGGATTATTTTTTAAATGTATTTTTTACATAGAGATGAGGACCTCTGATATTTTTTAAATGGTGGGTATGCAAAGTGGCACTTGCTGGTAGGATGTTGTGATAAAAAAAATTAGATAAAGATGAGGATTATTATTTTTTTGAGATTTTTTTTAGACGGGGGTGAGGACTCTATGTATTTTTTAAATAGAAACGTGCGCACACCTTTCTCTCAAACGGCGCCACAGGGTGGCGCCCCAATCACTAGTTGAGATAGCGACATGTCCCATGGTGTCAACAAACAACAGAGCTTCGCGCGCCGCCCTTATGGAGCCGCTTAGGCTGATATGGACATGCATGACCGGATTCTATCTGATCCAGATATCCTTGGCAAGATTTCCGGCAACAGTTCCAGAACACGTCGATGGCAAGATCAAGGATGACCGATCATGTAGATCGCTGTTGTAATGCCAAAAGAGCACTAGGATCGCCACTTGCCTCCACCACATCGACACCATCGCCGCCACGACGGAGGGCGCCGTCCCGCGGCGCCCACAGCCCATGCCGCCGGTTGAAGACGGACGCCAGATCGGGGCGGATCCTGATCCGTCGCCACCCCCTCGCCTGCACGATCCGCCACCTCGAAGCCCGTCGTGCGCTGCCACCATGGGGATCCGCCGCTGCACCACCTTGACCCTCACCATCGCCGCCCTGCCGTGCCACCCCTTGGTAGAGGCCCTGCGCGAGAAGGCGACACGCCTCGCCGCCACCGACACCGGCCAGGCTTTGCCCGGCCACGTCCTCTGGCGGCGGTGAGGGAGGAGGGAGGGAGGGTGGGTACTGGTGGCGGCGGCGGTAGCGTCCTCCCCGTCGCCCACGGGAGTGGCGTGGGAGGGTCAGATCCTTCTTTTGTTGGATGATTGATATCCTCCTTTTTTAGAATCGCCCCCCTCTTTATTATATGAGAAAAGTATACTTTTCGTCTCTCAACTCTTGGTGAAGTCTAGATTTGGTCCCTCAACTTCAAAACCGGACAACTTGCACCCCCAACTACCGAAACCGGACAAGGTTCGTCCCTGGACTCGGTTTTGACCGGGTTTTGGTGTTGACTCACCCCGGTTTTGACCGGTGCTCACTCATATTCCTGTAATTTTTTTATATCCGTGAACTTTTTAAAATTCACATACACTTTTCAGCTCTGCATAGTTTTTTCAAGGTCGCGTATTTTTTAAAAAATAAACATTTTTTTTTCAAATCAGCGAACTATTCTGAAATTCGTGTACTTTTTTCAAATCCGTGATTTTTAACATTTACGTATTTTTTCAAATCCCCGTATTTTTCCCAAGTTTGCGTAAATTTATCAAATCCAAGTATTTTTCAAAGCCATGAATTGTTTCTGAAATTCACATACTTATTTCAAATCCACATGCTTTTCAAAGTCCGTTTTTTTTTCAAATCCGTGTTGCTTTTATAATCCATGAACTTTGTAGTATGAAATTCACGTACTTGTTTCAAGTTGAAATAATTTTTGAAATTCACATATTTTGCGCAAAAGAAGTCCATATCCGCGTACTTTTTTCAAGTTTGCATAAAATTTTCAAATTCATGAACTCTTTCAGAAAAATGTACTCGAATATGAAAGGTGCATCAATTTTAAAAAATTAAAATTTTAAAAAACTAAATGAACTTTAAAAACATATGCATTTTTGAAAAAATAAAATGAACTTGGAAAAAAGTACGCTGATTTTAAAAAAGTACACAAAATTTAAAAAGATTCACGTATTTGAAAAAGTAATCGAATTTGAAAACAGTAGGTGGACTTGGAAAAGGTAGGCAAATTTGAGTCGGAACGGTTAAAACTGGGGTGGGGCACCACCAAAACCGGTCAAAACCGTGCCCAGGGATGAATCTTGTCCGATTTGAGAAGTTAAGGGTGCAAGTTGTCCAGTTTTAGAGTTGAGGAACTAAATCTAGACTCCACCAAGAATTGAGGGATGAAAAGTATACTTTTCTCTTATTATATTGATACCATCACAGACATAGGGATACAAAGGTTCATCGGTGGGTTTCCAAACCAAACCGATGTTCCAACATCAAGGGACGTAGCATAGCGGGATAAATTATGAGCTTCACCATTGAAGCTCGTCCTTCATGACAGAAACCTGCTTCTTCAGAGCGTTTTGCCCGGTCCTGGCACTCATGAATGAGTAATAAAGCTGAACACACCTTTGTCAGGCAGCTCTCGTGGGAAAGAACGGAGACACTTAATTAGCAACCTCCAAAACAATCTGTGGCTATTTTAATTCGTCCAAGATTCAGATCAGCTGACAGTGCTAGAGCTTCTCTGCATGCCAAGTTCTCCAGAATTGCTGGATCGGACAGTCCTTCAAAAGTTACAGACCAACACCCCAAGTACTCGCTCCCCTGTAGCAGTTCTGGCAACAGCGAGACCGCCCCCTTATTGGCTGATTTCGCCAAAATAAAGCTGCGTCAACATTGATCTTCATGATATTCGGAGGCGGCGCAATCCACTTATGTCCCTTGCAAGTTGCAACACAACTAGTCTGTCTCGCAGGTTTCTGCTCCCGAATGAAATCGAGATCACTCGGAAATTTATTAATGAAACTGAATGTTGACAAAGGGCTCTGATATTCATCACCAAAAATTGCTTTCCGTCTCGCATACCAGATTGACCACATTGTTACCAGTAGTCCAGATAAACTCCTCGACTAGGATTGGCCCCGTCCTACCACTCCTCAACTACTAGTACATTACTCGCTACAGCTGCAAATGAACCACCAAGATTTCCACATCACCCGGTGGCGTTTGGGTGAGCCGCCATTGCCCATTGGTATCTCCTCTGAGCACGGGCCAACCCCCTCCTCGTCCGAGGTTGGTGGAAGGCCGGCCACAACACGGGCCTCAACGGCGCATCTCTGCCGCAATCGAAGTGAAAAATCAGGACTAATATGAACTATCGGAGCAGCAGTAATATCCTGCATGTAGACCAAGCTGAGGGGCCATCTTGACTATCGGAGCAGCAGTAGACTAATATCAGATTCTTTCACTTTTATTGTAGAACAACCTTCAGTGCCAGATCATGCATGTATGCGAGTGACATTCCTCAAAACATGCGAGTCACCGAACAGCTGCATGCGCAGACGCACTGAAACGATAACTCCACGGTAGTAGAACATGCTTGGGTACGGCCAGAGTGGCAGAGCTAGCTCCACGGGGTCCTGTTCGCCGTACCAGCGTATAGCCCAAGGGTCGGAGTAGCGGTCCCTGTGAGCGCGAGAAAGCGGCGGATTCCAATGGTCACAGTCAACGGGCGGCGTGTCCAACACAGGATCCGGCTCCTCACGCAGTCCGTGGAAAGTACAAGGCTGAGAGCCATAGCCGGCACAGTACGAGGTGTTGCTCCTCCCTCCCCATTTTTCCGGGCGGGCTCATGCACGAAAGTGGCATGCCGTTTGGTTCTGCCCCCAGAAAGAGCGCCCAATCATCCAGCTTCTCCATGGGCAGCACTGTCGCGGGCTCGGTCGACACGTCGAGGCGGTAGAGCTCCCGAGGGAAGGGAATAAAAACGATAAGCATGTCACCACAAACCACCAGCGCTGTCATATCACGATGTTCTTGACTCCAGTCCTCCTTGTCGGTTGTTATATCCTGCATGTAGACCAAGCTGAGGGGCCATCTGCACAGAGTGGAACCACCCATTGCCATCCGAGAGAATGAACTGACCATCGAATTCCACAATCTGGTCCGTATACATATAAGGAAGCTGGGCTTGGGACCAAGAGTCGCTTCCAACACGCCAATCAAATAAGTAGGACTTGTGGTAGGTGCTGGTACTGACAATGAGATGTGAGCTGGGTGATGTGACAGGGGCTGTTAGAATGCCATTACAGCGGTATATCGAACACTTGGCACTGGGTGGGAGACATGGAGCTGAAACCTCCACACCAGTGAAGAGTGAAGACATCGACGATGCGACAATATCCTTCGCGGTAGTAGATGATATTACCATAGGAAGAGCCGATACATTTCATATTCTCCAGGGTTTCTCGAGGAATCTGGCAGTGAAGGGCGGCGTTCGGGTTGGCAGGATCAATAACCTTACATTTGAGTAGCTCACGGCAACCATCAGTAGAAGGAAGAAGAGGACCTTGTACATGACGGACACGGGGCTGGATGAGGAGAGGTGGGAATTTTGTGCGGAATGTAGATTTCGATGGGTATGAAGAGGGGCATGTTGCGGCGAAGCCAAGAATGTCTCGAAAAGAGCGCAATCGAGCAACGATGGGATGAAGCAACTCATCTGGGAGGTCAGCCCAACCTTGGATACCGGAACAAGCAGGGGTCCAGCGAGAGAGACAGTGGGCCGCCTGCTGGGGTTTTGCATGGCGCTCTGCTGATGGCAAACTATCTGCAAGCAGTAGAAAAACAGTGAGCTGCTTAATAAATAATAAGAGGCATAAGTAGCATGTTAATTAGAATATACTAGATAAGAAAATGATGTTTTGCAGGTTTGATAGAGAGTATATGCCTATCTATCTATCAATGTAATCAAACAAACTTGTTATTGCACCAGGAATAATAAGAGTGGATGGACAAATATACGGTATCCATGTATGCTGATGAAAATCAAAGGAACTCTAAAAGCGGCAATTTTGATACGGTTAAATTTCAGTGGTGGTCCTCTCATGTTCGGAATAAGCTAACAGTGCCCAGGGCAAGAAGATACTTGCCCATGGAAATGTATCCCTATGAGTATTCTTTCTGTAAGCAAATGTGACAGGTGCAGATCGATCATCTCAGGGGCGCTCAAATAGATGAAAACAACCGACTAACAAAAACTGAAATGTATGCCTATCAATGAAAGGAGGAACTTCCTATGCACCGAAAGCAACAGTTTGTATCTCGTATTGGTGGGCTTAAGCTAGCACTAGCACCCAGGCCAAGAATATACTTGCATATGGAATGTATCTCAATTGTATACAGTAAATAAAAGTGGCAGGTGCCGTTCTAGCTCTGTAACCGCTTCGGCGCACTGAACCGTTGCACAGATGTTTTTAGAAGAAACCTTTTTGTTTCTTCCATTGGGTAGATGAAATTGCTCATAACGGCCAAATAACGAAAACCGGAATAAAATGCCTATCACATGAAAGGAACTTGCTATGCAGTAAAAACAACAAATTTGATCTGATTGAATTTCGGTGGGTCGCCGCAGGCTGTCGTGTTGGGAACAAGATAATACCACCCAGGGAGGGCAAGCAGTTCAAACGCTAAGGCAAAGCGCTGTTCAGATGTTTCAAAAGGCCCCCTTTCCTTTCGTGAGCTTGGCAGATCATTTCAGGACGGTGCCCTCTAAAAAAAGAAACGATCGGCAACGGGAACAGAATCCACTAGTAGGTGTCAAATCGGTCCACGGAGATGATCTCGTAGTCGCAGGGTTATGGGAAATAATTAAGAGATGGGCTGAACAAAGAATTAAAGAAGCAACGGGATACGTATGGCACCACGATTGATTCGGTGGAACTAGCTAGGGTTCTGCTGGAGCAGAGGCATGCAGAGGGGGCGAGAGGGAGAGGAGAGGCCTTGCCTTGCGGTTGCGGATGGGAAAGGAGACGGCGATGCGGTGCCGGATGGGCTGCTGCGGAGGAATTCTCCGGCGGGCGGTGCCGCCGCCTCGCCCGCCGTGGAGGATTCGCTCTGTCGGCTTCCGGCCTTTCCCTTTGCCGCTGGCGCCTTTCCCCAACGCACTCCACTCCACTAGACACTAGTAGTGCGAACGGAGGGACGGAGCAAAGTGCAACTCCCCGGTTTGCTTTTTCTTTTTCACCGGCTCGAATTATTCGCTCGAGCAGTAGCACACACCCGTAGATCAACCAGGGGACATGCATATCTATAGAATTTTATTTTATTTTTTGCATCGAACAGATATCTATCGTTACCGTCTTAGAGCAACTTCTTTTCTTCTTCACATGAATCAATTATATTATAAAAGTCAACCGAAAATACAAAGCATCTCAAACGTAACAAAATTATATCACGATTCCGAGACCACCAAACGACTACTACTGCCATCAGAACGAGCCACCGACTCGCTGCTATCGCCACTCCGCTATTCGAGCCAGCTTGACCTTGTTGATGCCATCCCGGAAGTCTTCGTGCATGTACCCCTAAGGACCAGTGCCTTGGAGTCACAGTCGTCGTTGTTGAACCCTTGTATAAATCGGAAGCACCTGACACCAAATCTTATCACATGACACGAAACCTTAACCTCACCGTCCAAAACTACGACAATAATCTACACCGAAGCTTCGTCGCCTACACCCAAATGCTGAATTCGAGGGAGATTGGTACCTTGGGAACAATTCCGACCTGACAGTAAGAGAGGGGTAGTGAGAAGAAGCATGGTCTAGCTACGGAGAAGGTGTGACGCAAGATGTTTATGAGTTCAGGCCCCTCACGGTGGAGGTAAAGACCCTGCGCCTGGAGCTGCTGGAGTTGTTCTTCTTATATCTGGATGAGTACAAATGGATGTTAATCCTTCACCAAATGCTACGGGGTGGCTTATATAGAGTATGGCGCCGCCCCTTGAGCTAGCCCATTACAAGGAGGGGTTGATAATTATGTTATTTATAGGCGTTATTATCAGAAACTGAAGGTTTAATTACTAGTAACGCCCGACGTCGTGTTCCTCGGCTGCTTCAGATCCCGCGCTTGTGGGACGAAAGACTTTATAATTGTGGCACTTGTTTTAGAAAAATAAGGTGTGTTGTTTCTTCAGGTACTTCCTGACGTTCCACTAGGAATGGCTGATGCAGTGAACCGTGGAGGTCAACTCCTTGCAAATCTAACAACTGGCACACCATGGGAAGCTTGCAAAGGAGGTAGGTACCACTTTTGGCACTGACTCTGGCATTCTGCGAACACAGGTCCCCAAGAATGTCAATGCACTTGTGGATGTAATTGTTTCATGGGTAGCTTCAAATTCTGGCCCAAAACTACTTCGTTGATGACCACCCACAAATTTTACCTGGATGTAAATCACAGCAAACAACATCAGGGTGTACTGATGAAATATGAGTAGTGGAAAATTTAGATCGCATACGTACCAGAGCTGCATTTAGTTGTCTATAATCCATAGTATCCAGAGAAATCCTATATGCTGAGTTATGCATGAGACACCGGTAGATCAACCAGGGGACATGCATATCTATAGTTTCTTTTATTGTTTTTTTTTGCATCGAACGGACATCTATAGTTACTGTCTTAGAGCAACTTTCTATTTTCAAAGGAATCAATTATATTATAAAAGTTAACTGAAAGTACAAGTACAAAGCATCTCAAACATAATAAAATTATATCAAGATTCCGAAACCACCAAACGATCACTACTGCTGCCAGAATGAGACACCGACTCATCGCTATCGTCGCTCCCTTATCGGAGAGCGCATGATCTTATCAATGAGGCAGCCCGTAAGTATTCGTGCATGTGTCCCTAAGGACCAGTGCCCTGGAGTCATAGTCGTTGTTGTTTAACCCTTGCATAAATCTAAAGCACCTGACACCAAATCTCGTCACATTGACATGAAACATTAACCTCACTATAAAAAAAAGAGTGAATTCCACTTTTTACCTTGTAGTTGTACATGTGTGACACATATTACCCCATTTAGCGGAAATTTTATCGAAATATCAGATTTTGGAGACTTTTAACACGGTTTTACCCCAGTTTTACATTTTCTTTGTTTATGGTCAATAGGATCGGCATGTTGCGTCATTGATTCGTAAAAAAATCTGTAAGGATCGGAGGGCATCATTGGCGATCTTGTCCAAGCTTCTCTTGTCTATCTGTTCCATTCCTTGTGGCCGTCCATATATTTTTGGATCCGGAGCATCACCTCACACCTTACCTGATGGACACGCATCAGAAAACAAGGGTTCAAAGCTTTCAAAAGGGGTATTCTAGACGAATTTTCACTCGACGGGGTAATTAGTGTCACAAATGTACAAATATGGGGTAAAAAGTGGAATTCACTCTAAAAAAACAAAGAAAATTATTGAGAAAAGCTCAACCCAATACCAATTTTTGTTTTAACAAGGAAACATATGCCACTAAGAAAATCAATAACAATCTAGCTAACTTTTGCAGGTGTCTTGCTATGTACTCCCGCTGTTCACTAATGTAAGACGTTCATTTTCTCTGTTGTTGCCATCACCGAACGACCTAGCACTGAAATCTGAATTCCCTAGATGAATGCATAGCTAGGTAGATTGTTTTGTTTCAGATCAAGAAATAGGCAGAAATTATAATCTACGTGCTGTCTAAACATATTTGTTTGCATTGCGAAACTAACACTGACAGAGATTCAGATTATTTCATCCAAGGAATTCAGATTACCACCCGCACAAGGTGCAGTGAGGGAGGGAATAAGAGCATCTACAATTGGGCACCTGAAACCCTTCTCAGACATCTGGGCGGGCCACCCGGTCACTATCCGATCACAAAAATTCGATCCAGTTAGGGGCCTCAAACATGCCTCAAACACCCAGGTTGACCGGCACCCCTCATATTCAGCCCAAATATGGGACGGATATGGGGGCGCCCGGACGCGCCCGTGCGTGCCCGCCACGTCAGACTCGGCCCACGCTAGTCTACTCGGCCACACATATATTCCTCCCTATCCGCTCGCCGGACCAAACCCTAAGCACTTCACACTCCTCTCCACTCCACTCCCTCGGTCACCGAGCTCATCTCCGGTGATTTATGGTCGTCTCCAGCATGTCGACAGCGGATCTGACTCCAACCAGTCCGGATGCGTCTACTGGGGTGTCCCGTGCGGGTTAGAGGAGGCAACGACGGTCTGCATTGCACTCTGCTACTCCTGGGAGGACAACGCCCGGCCAACGGGTGAATCTGTCCGGCACGACTCCATATCGTCGGCTCAACGGGTGCTCGGGTTCTCTGGGGATGGATCATCGCGGTCCTGACAGCCGGAAAATCTCTCCTTCCCCATCACCGGTAGGGCAGACTATGAGTCCCAGCGAGAACGGGCGGCCCGCCATGGTCAGGAGAGGATAAGGGCCACCGAGGGGCGTATCACGGCGGAAATGGCGACGACACGGGTTGCCGCAGAGGAGGAAGCCATCTACGCCCGCATTGTGAAGAAACGATAGCGGAGGAACACTCAAGTCTTCGTCCGAGAGGAGAATCAGACGGTTTGTGACATGGCCGGACTGCCATTGAAGAAGGAGAAAGACGACATCAACGGCGAGCACAACTCTGGCGACGAGCAGATCCGGCTCGATCCCTACTACGTCTTTGACCGGTACATCCGCGAGAAGGCCGGGAAGGGAAAGAGGCAGTCGTGGATGATCTCAACCATAGCCAAACATGCCAAATCTTGGTAGTCTGATGACATGTTTAGTAGTGATGGAGTAGCCGGACGATGCGTGTAATGCATCAACGTAGCTGGATGAGTTTATATGAATTTGAGATATGATAATTAAGGTGTCTGGTTGTGAGAAGGCAAATTTGAGGCTTGACCGGTCAGTGTCTGCCGACGCGTTTACAAGCGTTTGAGGGGCAAAATCTGGGTGTAGATGCTCTAAAGAGATTGGGGCAAGGAATGAAGTAAAATATTCGTTATGTAACTATTTTTTTGCATGATAATACGTGTCTCATTAATAAAATAAAGATTGATTTTGGAAAATTTGTATCAGTGTGGCGTTCGCAAAAAGAAAAAGAAGGGCAGGCAGGAGCGGCCCGCTCCGCTAGGGTTCCTGCCCTCGCCGCCGCCGCCCCGACCTAGCCTCCCTGCCGCCGCCGGCCGCCGGGCGCGTGCCTCCCGGCCCGCCCCACTCCCCCTCCCCCCTCTCCTTCCCTTCCCTCCAGCGGCGCGCCCGCGCGCACCCGGGGGCTCCCTGCAGCCGCGGCCCTCGGCCTCGCCTCCCTCCCCTTCCCCCCGCCGTCGTCGTCGGGCTCCGTCGGGCAAAGCCCGGGGGGCGCGGCGGCGGCGGGGCCCTCCTTCCCCGTCCGCTTGGGGGTGCCGGCGCGGGGCGGCTCCTTCGAGCGGCGGCGCTGGACGTCCGCAGGATCCAGCGGCGCAGTGGCGGTTTCGCGGGGCGGCGGGGTGGCCTGCTGGTGGTGGCGCTCCGGCGTCCCTCGTTCTGCGCGCGGGGCGGCTGCGGTGCTCCCGTATCGGGAGGTGGCGCGCGACCGGTCTCTTGCCGGATCCGGCTTTGGGGGCCGGCCGGCGACGCCTGGCTCCGGTGGTGCGTGCTCGGCGGCTCCGGCGCTTGGAGCTCGTCGGGCAACGTGGGTAGGGCAGCGGCTGGGCGTGGCCGCTGCTCCGGCCATGGGCGGCGGCAGGGGTAGGTCTCGGTGGTGGCCTACCGGTGTCGTGGCGGCTTCACGGTGGCTCGATGGATCTGCCCGTGGCAACGGCCGGCTTCTCTGGCGTCGGTTTGTCTGCGTTCGGGCCGTCTCGACCTTCACCCCATCTCCTCGTCGCCCGGGCGCTACCCCCATCATTGGGCTCGTCTCGCACCCGATGCCGCAGGACCGAGCTCGTCTCGCGCCCGATGCCGCATGACCGAGCTCGTCTCGCACACGATGCAGCAGGATCGAGCTTGTCTCGCGCACGGTGCAGCAGGACTGACCTCGTCCCCCTCTCGGTGCTGTAGGACCGAGCTCGTCTCGCGCTTGGGGCAGCAGGATGGGTCGGTGGATGCCAGTTCTGGCCAACCCTTTGGTTCTCGACGCTGGGGGTTGCCCAGGGGCGCGAAAGGTGGGACCTTTCCGCTCGTCCCTTTCGTTGGGGTGCGGCGGGTCTCGGGTGAGGTGGTGTCGAGGTCTTGGATGCTGGGGCGGCGACCCTGGTGGTGGTTGCGCGGTGCTCTTGGACAGAGCCCGTGCCTGGGTGCTGCCCGGTCACCATGGTCGTGTGGACGGCGTGGTTGCCGGGGTGTGGCGTTCGGTGGCGGTGAATATTGGACGAGGTGAAAACCTGCTCTATCTTCGGACGGACCGGCGGCGGCGAAGATCGTTCCCTTCTTGAAGGCATCGTCGCGGCTCTCATTGCCCGTCATGCGGCTCCGGGGAAACTCTGATCCTTGGATCGGGCGGTGGCGGCGCTCCGGCGTCGTACCCTTCCTGAAGGCGCCGCCTTGGAGCGTATGGTTCGTCATATGTAGATTCATCTCTTCGGGGCGGTAGTGCTAGGAGCGGTGTTGCTGCGCTCAGCGCCTATGTATCCTGTCCTGGGTGTGTGCGTGTGTTGCGATGGCGTAGCGTGTGTTTGTACTGAATGCTTGTGGTTTGATGCTTTACATGTAAAGCGGGGCGAAAGCCTTTTTCGGTATAAAATAAAGATTCAGTTACGGGGCACGTAAACATCGATATTGCAGGATTGAAAAGATAGGATAATCCTATGCAAAAAACCCAGCGCATGTCACTCTCCACTAAAAAAAAGGAGACATATCAGCTCTTCACCCGAGCTCGACGCGGCTCCATCGCTGATCAGCAGCTTTACGGACCTCCAGAGTAGTTTGCTCGAGGCAAAACCATTGCCCTTGAAAGAATCAGGCCGGGGCAACTTGTCCCCGGACACGCCATCGAACTTCAGAACCGACACCCCCGCACGACTATGATGCCGGAGGAGGAAACCAGAACTGTCAGCCTCCAACCACAAATTAACCAGCACAAGATGCACCATCTTCCTGCTGTCACTTGCGTAGACAACCGTCTGCGCGTACTCCTGAACGACAAAACCTCCCTGCTCCACCATGATGTTGGAGACAACGCCGCATCAACGGGGACAGAGTGGAAGGAAGGACACACTTGATGGAGTCACCGCCGCCCCCTCGCCGACACCATCCATGAACCCTAGCGCCGCAGATCTGAAGGATCGGCAAACACATTATGCCATCAACTCCGAGACACCGGCATGATGAGCATCACCAGTGTGGGAGTGGTGTTGAGCAGAGTTATTCGCCCGGGCGCCGCTCCCACCACCCCAACGGCGCACCACGATCTATAAATTCAAACCTTAACTACAAAGCGGAAGAACGGGGTCCCTGCCCCCTCCTGCTGCCGGAGCAGCAGCCGGAGGGAGAGGGGGCCAGCGCCCTGGCCGATGGAGATCGGTGGAAGAAGATCTGCCTCCCTAGTCGCCTGGTTCATGGTGGCGGCTAGGTTAGGGAAAAACTCGTTATGTAACTATTTGTCATGTATACAATTCGTGACAAACAAAAACAAGAGTATGTATATCCGAAACAATTCTGTTTGATTCTAATCTTTCTAATTTGAGGATCTTTATCTAATATAATGGAAAAGAGAAAGAAAATGTGAGTCGTAACGTACCGTGCCTACCGTAGCTAGCTTTTATATATGGGAGCCGTAGGAGTTAGGACAGAGCACGTAGGTACGTCTACGTATGCGGGCAACAGCACCACCGGAGCCCTAGCCGCCGAGCGCAAACTCCGACGACGAACGAATCACCCCCTGCCGGCGAAGACGGCGAGATCAGTAGCGAGCGATGGCATCAGCAGCAACTCACGATCACGTGGACACGGCCGTTGGTGGCGGCGGCGAGGACGAGCTGAGGGGCCTCCCCGACGACGTCCTCCTCGACATGCTGGAGCGGCTGGTGAGGGCCGGCGACGTCCACACGGCTGCCAGGACCTGCGTCCTGTCGCGCCGGTGGAGGCACATGCCTAGGTACGAGATCCCCCACGTGTGCCTCGATGTGGCGGACTTCTTCTACAGCCCCGGCGACGGCTGGTGCCCGGCGGCGTTGGCGCGCGCCCGGCGCCGCAAGGACTGGTGCCTGCCCTACCAGCGCCGCGCGAGCGAGGGCCTCGTCCAGGCGCTGTGGTGCTTCCTGGCCGCGCCGGCCAGCGTGCGGGTCATCGAGACGCTGCGCCTCAGGATGATCCTGACCAAGTACGAGGTGCTGCGGCGCGCCGGGAGGCTCGTCGGCGAGGCGGTCCGCACCGGCAGGATAAAGGCCGGCGGCGCCGTGGAGCTCGAGCTGGTGGTGGAGAAGGAGAACCTTGAGTACGCGCCGGCGGAGGACATGCTTGGGTACGGCGCGCGGTTCACGCAGTTCCTCCGGGGCTGCCCGCGCGCGTTCCGGGCGCTGACGAGGCTCGCCGTGGAGAACCTGTGGTTCAAGGACCCGGGCGCCGTGACGGACCTCGTCCGCCGCTGCCGCGCGCTGGAGCACCTCTCCCTGCGCTGCTGCGGCTTCGACGACCCAGTGGCGGAGATGGCCGTGGACGCGCCGCCGGAGTCGCGGCTGAGGACGCTGCTGTGCCTCGAGTGCGACGTCCCCGGCGTCGCGCTCGTGCGGGCGCCGAGTCTCGTGGAGTTCCACTGCGGGTGGCGGCTGTTCCACGCGAACACGCCGCCGGCGTCGTTCGGGTGCACGCCGGCGCTGAAGAAGGTGACCCTGCATTACCAGCCGTACCACAGGGATGATGCTCATGTCGGGAGGAGGCTGAGCGAATTTTTGCTTCTAGAGCCTGACCAGTTAGAGGTGCTCACGCTCTTGTTTGATGAAGCTACCAAGGTACGTATTCGGTATTCCTAGATCCTAAATTAAGGTCAAAACCATGCCATGCCATCAACGAAACCGCTTCAAGTTGCGATATGGACAAGTTCAAAGCTCTTTGAAAGTTGGGGGTGTAACTCATCTAGTTTTAAAATTTGGGCAATGAAATCCACACTAGTTTGACAGACGAAGTATATACTTCTCTTTTGTTTCATGATGATATATGGTAAACCACATTAGCCATGGCCCATTTGGCTTGGCTGTAGCTTTGCCAGTGCGAAGGACCTACAGTGGTGGTGGTTGGAAGTGGTCTGAAGAGGGGACCGACAATGGTTGTGGATGGTTGAGATTCGTGCAGTATGTTCTAAGTTTGTGACAAAAATTATTTTGTTTCATAGTGTTACATATGTTTCAATTTTTTTTCTCATTTCAACGTATACCCTAATGTTTCGTTGTGTATCAACAAATAAAAATGCACTTGATACACAATGAAACATTACGAACAGTTGAACACTTTGAAACAGAGGGAAAAACCAACGAAACATTATATAATACTTTGAAACGGGACTACTTTGCGAAAGAACAGAAAGCGTTGCATGAACTCAAAGCAATGATGGGTGGTGGATGCGAATGGTATATTCCGTGCATGGTAGAAAAATCCCTCTCGAGAAGCTAGGCTGTTGGAAACAATAGCTGACACTTAACTTAGAGGCAAAAAAAAAGGCATGATAGAGGTCGCTAAAACTAGAAGTCCCTTTTAATGATATTTTGCATGTTTCTGTGACACTTTGTTGTATACATGATTTTCTTTCAAACATTTGTGTGGGCCTATATCATGAAAGTTTTCACGTTGTGCATGCCAATGCCATGTTTTGAGAATGTACCCCATCACCGTGGTTTGTTGCAGATTTGGGTGCGCCCAGAGATGCCGAAGTACCTGCGGCCCGTGCTCGGCGGCCTGAAGGAGCTCCGCCTGGAGAATGTCCACCCTGCCCGTGATCTCTCCTGGGCGCTCTTTCTGCTGGGAGCTGCACGACACTTGGAGACACTTTACATCGAGGTACGTTCGTTGCTCATGCTCAATGGGGCTAATACATGCTCAACATATACTTCGACAAAAAAAGTTGGATTTCGTATGAGCTTCTCATAAATATGCAAAGACTACATGTCTGTCATCTTGATGCGATTTTTTGAGTCAATAAAATCTTTCTTTACTGAAAGTAGTGTCATTATACTCGATGAGCCTTTTTGCTCGCAAAAAAAAATTATACTCAATGAGCTTCATGTTTATGGGTTGTGCAGATCTTCAACCACGTGTGCAGCCTCAGCTGGGACATGAAGCTCGATGAGGACATGGAGCCGGACACGACATGCCTACCACCGCCGGGGTTCAGGCACCGTCGCCTCAAGGAGGTGGTGATCCGTCGTGCGTTCCATGTGGCCAGGGACGCGTCGTTCGCGAGGACGGTGGTGGAGATGGCCGTGAACCTGAAGAAGCTTACCCTGGGCGTGGAGGACCACGGGTGCGACGGGTGCGCGGCCGTGGAAGCTAGGCGGCCAGCGCTGGCCAGGTCCAGGTTCAGGTTCCCTGGAGCTGGTAAGGACGTGGACGCGCTCGTCGAGAGAGTGAGAGGTGGCGTCACCACGTCTGCCCAGGTAGTCGTGCTCTGATGATTTGATGCTTATGATTGTGTTTATGCTAAATTACATGCTTCTTTTGGGATTGTTATGGGTTTTCCCGGGCTAGCTATGCACCCCATGCCAATTCCATACTATTAAGTGAGAGTTCAGAAATTCTGGACACTATTAAGTGTGTTTTATTACTCATGTTTTAGGTAAGTTGACTCGCTGTCTTCTTCTTCTTCTTCTTTTTTTGGGTGAGAAACTCCAATCTATTCAGAATATTATGCTGGCGCAGAGGCAGTGTTAGAGTTGTGTCGAATATCGTGTACAAGGTAGGTTACAGTTGGACTATGAGTTGTATTGTGTTTACATAGGATGTGGAGTCGTGTCCTAGTAGGACACTTGTATCCTAGGCCTCTCTTATATAGCGGGGGTAGACACACGATGTAACCTATGCCAACATAATAGAACCGGAACGCAGGGGAAGCCGGCGACATGTGCCGGTGTCCAGGGCGACCGGGTGCGGTATTGTAGTGGTGTCATGGGGAGGAGCGCCCATAGTCAGGCCCCGGGGATGTAGTCATATCGGTGAATCTCGTTAACAAATCTCGGTGTTATGCTCGTGTGATTGCTTGATCCTCAGATGATCAACGGTATGCCTTGGATTTATTCTAACAAGTGGTATCATGAGCTAGGTTGTTCGGAGGTTGTTGGATTGTTGATTAGGAGGATGAAGAGTACATCGATAGAAATCAGCAGAAGCAATCGTAATACGGGACAGAATCGTCGGCGAGTTGCGGATCAGAAGCAGATATGATCGCGTTGTAATCTTCATGGCAGCGATCCGAATCGATCTCGGCGAGTTGCAGCAGTGCTTGAATCGCGTAGGCGCGGGCAGGGGCGCAGAGCCGCATCAGTGCAAGCGGTCAGCGCAAACGCGTGGGAGGCGGCGGCTTGAAGGCGTGGCAGGCTGGTGAGGCTTCGTGCGCTAGACGCTAATATCCCATGTGAGACCGCTGCAGAGCAGGCATGGCGGGCTAGGCCCAGGTGTTGTGCGGCTGTGCAGGCGTTGCCCTGTGCGCGTGTGCAAGGAGCTGACAGGTGGCCGGCTGGTTGTTGCATTGTGCTGAGTCGAAGGGGTGCAAAGACACGAGAGAGTTTGTTTGAGAAAAAAAAGGGACCGAGTCCCTGGATGAGACGCGTTTCTCTTGGAGGCCGATACACGGACGTGCAAACATCAATGGGAAGTACTACATCGGAAAGGAAAAGGTTTTGGCAAGGCAAAGCTAGCATTGAAGTTGAGCCACGGGAGCCACTCTATATGACGACCAGAAGCTATCTTGTTGGATTTGCTACTAGTATACTCGGTGTACTTGGGGATCATGAAAAGAGTGCTCGATTTCTTTTTCACAGGTCAGCCGTATAAAGAATCATGGCACCAACGGGTACCAGGTTTGAGGTGGAAAAGTTCGACGGAACTGACGACTTTAGGTTATGGCAGACAATGGTGAAATTTTTTGTTGGTACAACAGGGATGTTTGAAGGCGTTGCTGGATGTCAGGCTAGACGGACGATGAGGACTGTGAGGAATTATGGATGGTTGCAGTTGGAAGTTCGGATGGGTTGGACTAATCAGTCTGACAGATCGACACGAGTCGGTTAGAACAGAAGACAGTGTGGGATCGGCGACAGCGACATAGGAGCGCGATGCTGATGGTGACCGACTTCTGGGCGTGGAAACACGCGGCACGGGCCTGAGTGCTTGTGCGGCTTCGACAAGACTATGGCACGGGATTGATTCAAGGTGTTGTATACACGGAGCTTAAAGTCGATGAGGCGCAGGGGTGGACTAATCATCTATCATGGAGTCATGTTGAAGGTGGAGCTGAATTGAGGGGCTACGGCGTAAGAGCTCAGAGAGTCGAAGCCTATTCAGCGGGAAAAAAGCGAGTGACACGTAATTCGAACTGGATCCCAGTGGTCTGATGGAGGCGTGAAACTCGTTATCGGTCGGTGATGATCGATGGTACTCTGCAGTGGGGTTGAGTGGTGTGGGTTTGCAACCCTTGAGACTCGACTGGGACAGCGGAGGCTCGACGCGGTAATAGCGGCGAGGCGTGCGGTTAGCACGGGACATGAAGACGAGCCAGGGCTCTGGTGGTCATACATGTGGTGAGACAACTGTGAATTTGACTCGGGGTGACTACAAGCAATGGTGAAATTCCTTCAAGTTTCAGTCAGGCGGTCAAGAAAGGAGCGGTGATATTGAGTTCAGGTAACTCTTATGTGTGACACCCAATATGTGAGTTGTTCACTTTCACCCAGGTCAGTGATCAGTGTGTGATGGCGTTGGACGGATACTCTGGAAGTTGGGAGCACAGACTAGAGTAAAGAGGAACTTAATTTTGCTCGAGTGTTGACTGTGGTCAAGAAAAAGAAAGGACTACAAGTTGCAGGTGGAGTCATATGGAGTCTTTGGAGTAGCAGCAGTACTCATGAGATAAGCTCAGGTCCAATGTACATGGAGGTTTGATGCATTGACGAATTCAAAGTGGTGGAGAATATTCGTCAAGGTGGAGTTTGTTAGAGTTGTGTCGAATATTGTGTACAAGGTAGGTTACAGTTGAATTATGAGTTGTATTGTGTTTACATAGGATGTGGAGTCGTGTCCTAGTAGGACACTTGTATCCTAAGCCTCTTTTATATAGCGGAGGTAGACACACGATGTAACCTATGCCAATATAATAGCACCGGAACGCAGGGGAAGCCGGCGACATGTGCCGGTGTCCAGCGCGACTGGGTGTGGTATTGTAGCGGTGTCATGGGGAGGAGCGCCCATAATCAGGCCCCGGGATATAGCCATATCGGTGAACCTCGTTAACAAATCTTGGTGTCATGCTCGTGTGATTGCTTGGTCCTTGGATGATCAACGGTATGCCTCGGATTTATTCTAACACACAGAGGTGCCGAGAGGGAGAGGAGAGGCCTTGCCTTGCCTTGCGGACGGGGAAGGAGACGGCGATGCGGTGCCTGATGGGCTGCTGCGGAGGTATTCTCGGGCGGGCGGTGCCACCGCCTCGCCTGCCGTGGAGGATCCGCTCTGTCGGCTTCCGCCCTTTCCCTTTGCCGCTGGGGCCTTTCCCCAACGCACTCCACTCCACTAGTAGTGCTAACGGGGGGAGCAAAGTGCCACTCCCCGGTTTGCTTTTTCTTTTGGGAAACATTTCTGATAAGCTCGAATTCTTCCTCCGAGCACACACCGGTAGATCAATCAGGGGACATGCATATCTATAGTTTTTTTTACATCGAACAGACATCTATAATTACCGTCTTAGAGCAACTGTTTTTTTTTTCAAATGAATCAATTTAAGCATCTCAAATTTAATAAAATTACATCAAGATTCTGAGACCACTACTGCCGGTAGAATGAGTCACCGACTCACCGCTATCGCCACTCCCCTATCGGAGCTGGCTTGACCTTGTCGATGACAGTCTGAAAGTCTTCGAGTATGTGCCCCTAAGGAGCAGCGCCCTGGAGTCACGGTCATCGTTGTTGAACCCTTGCATAAATCTGAAGCACCTGACATCAAATCTCGCCACATGACAAGAAAGCTTAACCTCACCGCCGACAGTAATCTACACCGGAGCTATGTCGACTACGTCCAAATGCTGAATTCGAGGGAGACCGATGTCGCGGGGATGATTCTGACAGTAAGAGAGGGGCAGGGAGAAGGAGCGTGGTATAGCTACGGAGAAGGTGTGACACAAGATGTTTACGAGTTCGGGCCCCTCGCGGTGGAGGTAAAGACCCTGCGCCTCGAGCTGCTCGAGTTGTTCTTATGTCTGGATGAGTACAAATGGATGCTAATCCTTCACCAAGTGCTACGGGGTGGCTTATATAAAGTACGCCGCCTCTTGAGCTAGCTCATTACAAGGAGGGGTTGATGATTATGTTATTTACAGGCGTTATTATTAGAAACTGAAGGTTTAGTTACTAGTAACGCCCGACGTCGTGTTCCTTGGCTGTTTCAGATCCCGTGCTTGTGCGACGAAAGACTTTATAATTGCTAGACGAAAGACTTTATAATTGTGGCACTTGTTTCAGAAAAATAAGGTGTGTTGTTTCTTCAGGTACTGATGAAATATGAGTAATGGAAAATTTAGATCGCATACGTACCAGAGCTGCATTTAGTTGTCTAATCCATTGTATATAGAGAAATTCTATATGTTGAGTTATGCATGAGTATTCTAAACTTTCAGGGAAAAAAAATCTTGGCTAATCATACATAAAAACGATGCGGTTCAAAGCCCACGGAGCGGTAGGTCGACATTCCTTCTTCTTTCCAAGCTTCTGGTGGTATCTATACCTTTCGAGACCAAGCCCTGCTACAATTCATTGCTGGACGGACTGTAAATTCGTTGACAATGTCTACGCTGGTTCAAATCCAGCTCGGCGCTCAGGAAGAAAGAAGGGGTCATCTTTTTGATTTTTATTCCACCCTCATGTACCCTTCTTTGCATCTGCTAATGGATTTCATGTCCCTCTTGATCTCCATTCTCATTGGACGTTTATGGTCACATTGAGCTATTAATTGTTTCAAAATGGGTTCTGTCCACAGGTATATAGTTTACCCCATAAATATGTAGCCAAATATATTTTGCATGAAAACTACTCGCTGCCTTGTTGTTTAATTTGTTTGGTGGCAACTGCATTATGCTTTTGTATGCCAAATATATACTGGCTGAGATGCTTGTTATCTGTGGTTCTCATTCTTAGAGCGGGTGTTTGTTTTCTGTGGAGTGTGCATCAAGTTTTATATGCTGGCTAGTGATCGAAAGAATTCTGAGTGGATCGCTATGTTACCTCATGGAGAGGAAGACTACTCGGCACTATCGTGGATCGCTGGTGTACAAGTCACCTTACCACACTGACAATGCAAGAATGCTCTCCGGAGTCCCGACTCCCGAGATCTTCGTATAAGATCCTTAACTAAGGTAGAATATTTGTCCTGGTTGGGTGTCTGCGCTCTTAATTTGAAGATGATGGCTGTTGCCCACTGTAAGTTTTGAGTGTGCATTACTGGGAGGAATTTTAAGAAACGAGTCCATCAGAGGAGGAGCCCTGTAGCAATATATTAAGATAGAAATGGTCCTTCGTGAGAATTCCAAAATTCTTTCCCGGCAGAATAAACTCCGGTTGTTAGGGTGCGTCCACACGACTCCAGTTGTCACGGTGCACACTAAGCCAAATTTACCTGACCTTGAGGAGATCCGATTTGTTGCTAGTCGACGTATGCAAACTGTCCACAAGAGGCATTTTGTGTAGGAGAGCGGAGTTAATAGCGTCCGAAAACATGGCGGCCTCGACAGAGTTGAAGCTAGAGCTGGATTTATTAAAGATTTCAAAATAAAATTAAAATCACCCAAGAACTACCAACGTCCTCTAACTAGCAAGGATTAAATACACTACTGGTCTTATACATCTGTAAAAATAAAGTGTGTGGTGGTGGTGGTGGTGGGGGGGGGGGCATTTGCCCCCCTTGGCCCCGATGAAGCTCCGCGTATGAATGGTGGCCGTTTTTTCTTCTAAGCCCAACACCATACAGCCGCCACCTCTTCAGGCGTCCAGTGGTTGTTGTTTCGTCTTAGTCCAACACCATCCACTAGTGTTGTCACCTCTTCAGGCGTCCAGTGTTTGTTGTTTCTTTGCCGATCGAAAGATACTTCTCAACTCCATCATCAGATTGAAACATCTAACACATGAACGTCGCACTACTAGAAAAAGGCCTACTAATGGCGCACCAGTTTTGCCTACTAATGGCGCATCACTGGTGCGCCATTAGTATCACGCCACCAGTATTTTTTACTAATGGCGCACCACCCAGTGCGCCATCAGTATATAACACCATGCGCCATTAGTATGCCTCCCAGAGCCATATTTAAACATGTGCTTTGGCACACTAATGGCGCACTGCGGATGGATGCGCCATTAGTATACTTGGCATACTAATGGCGCACTCTTTAGTGATGCGCCATTAGTATGAATATTAGGTTTTTTTTACTTTTCTAATTTTTGCACAGGTTACAAAATATATTATTTGACAGAATATAGACAGTAGCACACAACAACAGCAGATTCATCGAATACAATAGAAGATTAGTCTCCGAATACAATTCATCATATTAGTCTCCGAATTCAAAAGACCGAACAAAGATAAAACATTACAAGTCTCGAGACCGCGAGTATCGAGTTTGTCGGAAGTAATACTAATCCTAACAAGTCCTACTAATCATCATCATACAACTTCTACTCGTTATTCATAACAAGTCATACGATCATCATCTTGATAGTCATCGAACCAACCCTACTTAATTGTTCTTAGCACATGATCATCAGTATTAGGCAAGACCTAAATACCCTATTTAAGCTAAAATAGCATAAAACAATATAGACCCTGACTCTCCATTATGGAGAATGGAGAACATCCTGTCTCCAATTCTTGCGCTTCGCTTCCTTTTGCTTCCAAGAAGCTCCTTATGACTGTTCATACATTTTTTCCATCCTTTGATTTTCATGTCTCCACTTCTTTTAGAAATCTCGTATGGACAGTTGAGATTCGTAGGACGACCTGACTCTATGTTCAAAACATTAACACTACCTTTCTGATACATCATATGAGGCACACAATTCTCTGGGATTATCTGTTGAAAAACATAGTAATAACTTCATAGTTAGCAATGATGTACTAGTTTTAGAAGTATGCAAAAGATGCACGGATGTCGTAATAGTAAAAATCTTACCAGGGTATCTCCATGGTAGTTACCATAGTTAAACACATGCACTAGTGGCACGTATTTACCATAATGTTGAGGAGTTTGATTGTGGATAATGTAATTCTCAATGTGAGTACAAAATCCGACCATATGATTTTTCTCCTTGTAAGTTGTTAATTCGGAGCCATCGGTGTAGTGTGTTTTGTCTACCATCTCCCGCACATTCTTTGAACAATAAAAATAAGCTGTCAATGGAAATAAGCTGTCAACTATTTTGAAATAAACAATATAAATTAGCTAATAACTATGTTTGAGAAACTCACATAGCGGTAGAACTGGAGGCGTATCAACAAGGACCCAAATGTCCATATTGTCTTGGTTGATGTCAGGATTACCAAGATCCATGGTGATAAGCATACCCTCATCAAACCATACATCTTGCGAAATGCTTCCCAATTTTTGCAACCAAAATGGGTTACGCTCTCATAATTATATAGATTTACTTCAAAGTCCAGATCGTGATGAGTCCTTAGGTGAATTTTCTTTGTTTCAGAAATTTCATGGTCTTCAAAATCCATCCTCTCCAAGACATAGCGTCTTGCATGGCATGGGATAAGCTATACTCGAATTGTAAAAGATGAAAATTACACGTTGAAATAGTTGAAGTCATGCTTAATTATGAAAATAACACTTGTCGTCGTTGTGTACCGTTTCAACTTCGAAGGTCTCCTCGAGCTTAATGCTGAAGCGTTGATCATCATCCATGTGAGGCATGTCGCACAGACCTCGATCGTCGTGGCACCAGTCGCACTCCGCCGGGAGACTTTCGTCGTCCCTTTCGTCGTCCGATGATGATGACGACATATCCTACATTCATAATTCAAAACTACATCATTTAGGGTTTGTTGACACCGAGGCATCCTAAAAGCTAAGCTTTTATCATTTAGGGTTTGTCGACGCTGAGGCACCCTAAAAGCCTAAGCTTTCATCATTTAGGTTCTTATCGACACCGAGGCACCCTAAAAGCCAAGGTTTTATCATTTAGGGTTTGTCGACGTCGAGTCACCCTAAAAGCCTAAGCTTTCATCATTTAGGTTTTGTCGACGCCGAGGCACCCTAAAAGCCTAAGCGTACATCATTTAGGTTCTCATCGACACCGAGGCACCCTATAGAAGCCAAGTTCAGTTTTCATCATTTAGGGTTTATCGATGCCGAGGCACCCTAGGTTGGGCCTAATCACTTGGCTCTATTGCCACCTATGTTGGGTTTATCATCTAGGGTTTAGGGCCTAATCACTTGGCTCTATTGCCACCTATGGTTTAATGCAACAAGAATGGCGGGGCAGTTGATCCTACTTAACTAAGTACTAAGATACCTCGGCCCATGCATTAGTCGCAAGTACCCCATATGTCCTATTTTTAGCAAAGTCATGCTAAAATTCACGGAAAATTTAAGCATGACCTTTGCTGAAAATAGGACATATGGAGTACCCGAATTTGCCGGAACGGAAGTTAATCGACATTCCGGCAAACTCAAGGCCTCTCGGGGTACCTGCAAATTCATCACGACACAATGGTCGGAGACAAAACCCAGCAACTTTAGAAGTCTTTCACAGATTTGCAAGTTCTGATATGTAATAAAGATGAGCCTCAAAGATGAGCCTCCAATGCTGATTTGTTTGCCTCAAGACAAGATGAACCTCCAATGCAACAAGTAATAAAATGTTTGCAAGTTCTGATATGTTTGCAAGATGAACCTCCAATGCAACAGTCTTAGACATTAGGACACTACAATGATCTACAACCTTATGTAAAGTGCCAACTCCACAGATTTCTTTTTCACAGCTTTTATATTATTTCTAGAAGCAACACAACAGGGTTAAACACCAGAATCTTGAGTCTAATTAAACCCTAAAATAAACATTTCTCTTTCCCCTCCCCCCTCCTATCCCTCTGTCTCTCTTTCCCAGCTCCAACCCCAAACACAAATTAAGTTAGCCATGGTTTAAACACCAGCTCATTCATTCTCACCTCTGGTCCAGGTGCTCTTCTCCTCCTCGTGCCTCTATCCTCTCCCTCAGCCCAGGAACACCTGCACATTCACAGCAAAAAGCAATAGCTTGTTCAGACACTTCTTTTTTACTGTGTTATTCCAGCTAGGAAAAAAAACTTTGCTTCAAAAGCAAATAAGAGCAGGAGTGCAAGCATCTAATGCTTGCTGCTCTTCTTCTTGCCACTTGCAGCACTGCAACTTGCCTCCTGATCCTCCTAATGCACCATCACAAAATTAAGTTCGGGTTACCTGAGAGGAGAGGAGGAAGAGAGGAGAAGAGAGGCAGAGGGAGGAGGGTTACCTGGCCACGATGAGGAGGCGCGGGGGCGGCGACAGAGACGGAGGCGCGGGGGCGGCGGCGGCGTGGGGGCGGCGACGGAGACAGAGGCGCGGGGCGGCGGCAGCGTGGGGCGGCGACGGAGACGGAGGAGCGGGGGCGGCGGCGGCGTGGGTTGGTGGCAGCGGGGGGAATTAGCTAGGGGCAGGGCGAGGGAGAGGGACGAAGGGGATCTGGCGAGAGGGAGGGAATTAGCTAGGGGGGAATCTTACTAATGGCGCACCTGCGGCTGGTGCTCCATTAGTAATCTTTTTTTTACATAGCAATGGCGCACCAGGCAGAGGTGCGCCATTAGTAATCTTTTTTTTACATAGCAATGGCGCACCAGGCAGAGGTGCGCCATTAGTAATCTTTTTTTTATATATAGCAATGGCGCACCAGCCAGAGGTGCGCCATAAGTAATTTTTTTTGTTGCATGTAATAATTTTTTAGAAAATGAATATGAATATGAAACAGTAATATTATTTTATAAAAACATTAATAATTGTTGTTTAACAACAATTGTAGTCTACACTTTTTATTATTATTTTTTTAAAAATGAAGAGGGGAAAGGAGGCGCTGGTGGGATCGAGATCGAGATGGAGGGGGATCGAGATCGAGTGTCCTCATGAATATTCAATATTTTATCATATTGAATATAAAAAAATATCGTCAAGTTTGGAAAAATATTCATGAATTCAAAAAGTGCCCATGAAATTTAAAAATATTCATGATATCAAAAAGTGCCCATGAAATACAACCGAGAAATGAAGACTACGATTTAAATACAATCGATTTTAGCTAGCTATCTGTTCATAATCTTCTTGCCCTTCTTTTTCACAAATGGAGTTCTTCTGTGGAACGGACGTCCTTTAGGTAGGGTGGTCCTGCTTCTTCTTGTGGTGTATGCTGCTACTTCGTCGTCGTCGTCATGTTCGATCTTCGGGTCGCCGTACTTGTCGAAGTCTTGCTCATTGGCTACTCCATCCATTCCGATGATCTTCCTTTTGCCTCTCCTTACGACAACACGACGGGGCTTTGACGGGTCGGTAATGAAGAAGCATTGGTCCACTTGGGAAGCCAGTACCCATGGCTCATTTTTCACGGTGACGTTTGTTGGGGAACGTTGCAGAAAACAAAAATTTTCCTACTCGTTTCACCAAGATCCATCTAGGAGTTCATCTAGCAACGAGCCATCGGATGCATCTACATACCTTTGTAGATCGCGTGCGGAAGCGTTCAAAGAACGGTGATGATGTAGTCGTACACGACGTGATCCAAATCACCGATGACCAAGCGCCGAACGGACGGCACCTCCGCGTTCAACACACGTACGGGACGGGAGACGTCTCCTCCTACTTGATCCAGCAAGGAGGAAGGAGAAGTTGATGAAGATCCAGCAGCACGACGGCGTGGTGGTGGATGCAGGGCGTCACAGTAGCAGGGCTTCGCCTATACTACGAGGAAGAGACGTAACGGGGAGAGAGGGAGGCGCCAAGGCTGAGGTATGAAGTCCCTCCCTCTCCTCAACTATATATAGGGGTGCCAAGGGGGGGGCTCCGGCCCTAGTAGATGGATCTACTAGGGGGGGCGGCGGCCAAGGGTGGGGGGCTTGCCCCCCAAGCAAGGGGGCGCCCCCTCTAGGGTTTCCCCCCAACCCTAGGCGCATGGGCCCTTGGGGGGTTGGCGCCCCAGCCCACTTTGGGCTGGGTCCCCTCCCACTTCAGCCCATGGGGCCCCCCGGGATAGGTGGCCCCACCCGGTGGACCCCCGGGACCCTTCCGGTGGTCCCGGTACAATACCGGTGACCCCGAAACTTGTCCCGATGGCCGAAATAGCACTTCCTATATATAATTCTTTACCTCCGGACCATTCAGGAACTCCTCGTGACGTCCGGGATCTCATCCGGGACTCCGAACAATATTCGGATTACTGCATATTCATATCTTCATAACCCTAGCGTCACCGAACCTTAAGTGTGTAGACCCTACGGGTTCGGGAGACAAGCAGACATGACCGAGACGACTCTCCGGTCAATAACCAACAGCGGGATCTGGATACCCATGTTGGCTCCCACATGCTCCACGATGATCTCATCGGATGAACCACGATGTCAAGGATTCAATCAACCCCGTATGCAATTCCCTTTGTCAATCGATATGTTACTTGCCCGAGATTCGATCGTCGGTATCCCAATACCTCGTTCAATCTCGTTACTGGCAAGTCACTTTACTCGTACCGTAATGCATGATCCCGTGACCAGACACTTGGTCACTTTGAGCTCATTATGATGATGCATTACCGAGTGGGCCCAGTGATACCTCTCCGTCATGCGGAGTGACAAATCCCAGTCTTGATCCATGTCAACCCAACAGACACTTTCGGAGATACCCGTAGTCTACCTTTATAGTCACCCAGTTACGTTGTGACGTTTGGTATACCCAAAGCACTCCTACGGTATCCGGGAGTTACACGATCTCATGGTCTAAGGAAAAGATACTTTGACATTGGAAAACTCTAGCAAACGAACTATACGATCTTGTGCTATGTTTAGGATTGGGTCTTGTCCATCACATCATTCTCCTAATGATGTGATCTCGTTATCAATGACATCCAATGTCCATAGTCAGGAAACCATGACTATCTGTTGATCAACGAGCTAGTCAACTAGAGGCTTACTAGGGACATGTTGGTGTCTGTTATTCACACATGTATTATGATTTCCGGATAACACAATTATAGCATGAATAAAGACAATTATCATGAACAAGGAAATATAATAATAATGCTTTTATTATTGCCTCTAGGGCATATTTCCAACAGTCTCCCACTTGCACTAGAGTCAATAATCTAGTTACATTGTGATGAATCGAACACCCATGGAATTCTGGTGTTGATCATGTTTTGCTCTAGGGAGAGGTTTAGTCAACGGATCCGCTACATTCAGGTCCGCATGTACTTTACAAATCTCTATGTCTCCATCTTGAACATTTTCACGAATGGAGCTGAAGCGACGCTTGATGTGCCTTGTCTTCTTGTGAAACCTGGGCTCCTTTGCAAGAGCAATAGCTCCAGTGTTGTCACAGAAGAGCTTGATCGGCCCCGACGCATTGGGTATGACTCCTAGGTCAGTGATGAACTCCTTCACCCATATTGCTTCATGTGCTGCCTCCGAGGCTGCCATGTACTCCGCTTCACATGTAGATCCCGCCACGACGCTTTGCTTGCAACTGCACCAGCTTACTGCCCCACCATTCAAAATATACACGTATCCGGTTTGTGACTTAGAGTCATCCAGATATGTGTCGAAGCTAGCGTCGACATAACCCTTTACGACGAGCTCTTCGTCACCTCCATAAACGAGAAACATTTCCTTAGTCCTTTTCAGGTACTTCAGGATATTCTTGACCGCTGTCCAGTGTTCCTTGCCGGGATTACTTTGGTACCTTCCTACCAAACTTACGGCAAGGTTTACATCAGGTCTGGTACACAGCATGGCATACATAATAGAACCGATGGCTGATGCATAGGGGATGACGCTCATCTCTTCTATATCTTCTGCCGTGGTCGGACATTGAGCTGAGCTCAATTTCATACCTTGTAACACAGGCAAGAACCCCTTCTTAGATTGATCCATATTGAACTTCTTCAATATCTTATCAAGATATGTGCTTTGTGAAAGACCTATGAGGCGTGTCGATCTATCTCTATAGATTTTGATGCCTAATATATAAGCAGCTTCTCCAAGGTCCTTCATTGAAAAACTCTTATTCAAGTAGGCCTTGATGCTGTCCAAGAGTTCTATATCATTTCCCATCAATAGTATGTCATCTACATATAATATGAGAAATGCTACAGAGCTCCCACTCACTTTCTTGTAAACGCAGGCTTCTCCATAAATCTGCGTAAACCCAAACGCTTTGATCATCTCATCAAAGCGAATGTTCCAACTCCGAGATGCTTGCACCAGCCCATAAATCGAGCGTTGGAGCTTGCACACCTTGTCAGCATTTTTAGGATCGACAAAACCTTCCGGCTGCATCATATACAATTCTTCCTTAAGGAAACCATTAAGGAATGCCGTTTTGACGTCCATTTGCCATATCTCATAATTGTAGAATGCGGCAATTGCTAACATGATTCGGACGGACTTTAGCTTCGCTACCGGTGAGAAAGTCTCATCGTAGTCAACCCCTTGAACTTGTCGATAACCCTTAGCGACAAGTCGAGCTTTATAGATGGTCACATTACCATCCGCGTCTGTCTTCTTCTTAAAGATCCATTTATTTTCTATGGCTCGCCGTTCAACGGGCAAGTCAGTCAAAGTCCATACTTCATTTTCATACATGGATCCTATCTCGGATTTCATGGCCTCCAGCCATTTGTCGGAATCCGGGCCCGCCATCGCTTCTTCATAGTTCGAAGGTTCACCGTTGTCTAACAACATTATTTCCAAGACAGGGTTGCCGTACCACTCTGGTGCGGAACGTGTCCTTGTGGACCTTCGAATTTCAGTAGGAGCTTGATCAGAAGTATCTTGATCATTATCATTAACTTCCTCTCTAGTCGGTGCAGGCACCTCAAGAACATTTTCTTGAGTTGCGCCATTTGCCGGTTCAAGAGGTAATACTTCATCAAGCTCTATTTTCCTCCCACTTACTTCTTTCGAGAGAAACTCTTTCTCTAGAAAGGACCCATTCTTGGCAACAAAGATCTTGCCTTCGGATTTGAGGTAGAAGGTATACCCAATAGTTTCTTTTGGGTATCCTATGAAGACGCATTTTTTCGACTTGGGTTCGAGCTTTTCAGGTTGAAGTTTCTTGACATAAGCATCGCATCCCCAAAATTTTAGAAACGACAGCTTAGGTTTCTTCCCAAACCATAATTCATACGGTGTCGTCTCAACGGATTTCGACGGAGCCCTATTTAAAGTGAATGCGGCAGTCTCTAAAGCATAGCCCCAAAAAGATAGCGGTAAATCGGTAAGAGACATCATAGATCGCACCATATCTAATAAAGTGCGATTACGACGTTCGGACACACCATTACGCTGAGGTGTTCCAGGCGGCGTGAGTTGTGAAACTATTCCACATTTTCTTAAGTGTGTGCCAAATTCGTGACTCAAGTATTCTCCTCCACGATCTGATCGTAGAAACTTGATCTTCCTGTCACGTTGATTCTCAACCTCACTCTGAAATTCCTTGAACTTTTCAAAGGTTTCAGACTTGTGTTTCATTAAGTAGATATACCCATATCTACTTAAATCATCAGTGAGCGTGAGAACATAACGATAGCCACCACGAGCCTCAACACTCATTGGACCGCACACATTAGTATGTATGATTTCCAATAAGTTGGTTGCTCGCTCCATTGTTCCTGAGAACGGAGTCTTGGTCATCTTACCCATGAGGCATGGTTCGCATGTGTCAAATGATTCATAATCAAGAGACTCTAAAAGTCCATCTGCATGGAGCTTCTTCATGCGTTTGACACCTATGTGACCAAGGCGGCAGTGCCACAAGTATGTGGGACTATCATTATCAACCTTACATCTTTTGGTACTCACATTATGAACATGTGTAGCATCACGTTCGATATTCATAAAGAATAAACCATTCACCATAGGAGCATGACCATAAAACATATCTCTCATATAAATGGAACAACCATTATTCTCAGATTTAAATGAGTAGCCATCTCGAATTAAACGAGATCCCGATACAATGTTCATGCTCAAAGCTGGCACTAAATAACAATTATTAAGGTTTAAAACTAATCCCGAAGGTAGATGCAGAGGTAGCGTGCCGACGGCGATCACATTGACCTTGGAACCATTCCCGACGCGCATCGTCACCTCGTCCTTTGCCAGTTTCCGCTTATTCCGCAGCCCCTGCTTTGAGTTACAAATGTGAGCAACTGCACCGGTATCAAATACCCAGGAGCTACTACGGGCACTAGTAAGGTACACATCAATTACATGTATATCACATATACCTTTTGTTTTGTCGGCCTTCTTGTCTGCTAAGTACTTAGGGCAGTTCCGCTTCCAGTGACCGCTTCCCTTGCAATAAAAGCACTCAGTCTCGGGCTTGGGTCCATTCTTTGGCTTCTTCCCGGCAGCTTGCTTGCCGGGCGCGGCAACCTCCTTGCCGTCCTTCTTGAAGTTCTTTTTACCCTTGCCTTTCTTGAACTTAGTGGTTTTATTGACCATCAACACTTGATGTTCCTTCTTGACTTCTACCTCCGCTGATTTCAGCATTGAGAACAACTCAGGAATGGTCTTTTGCATCCCCTGCATGTTGAAGTTCATCACAAAGCTCTTGTAGCTTGGTGGAAGCGACTGGAGGATTCTGTCAATGACCGCATCATCCGGGAGATTAACTCCCAGCTGAGACAAGCGGTTATGTAACCCAGACATAGTGAGTATGTGCTCACTGACAGAACTATTCTCCTCCATCTTACAGCTGAAGAACTTATCGGAGACTTCATATCTCTCGATCCGGGCATGAGCTTGAAAAACCATTTTCAGCTCTTCGAACATCTCATATGCTCCATGTCTCTCAAAACGCTTTTGGAGCCCCGGCTCTAAGCTGTAAAGCATGCCGCACTGAACGAGGGAGTAGTCGTCAACACGTGTCTGCCAAGCGTTCATAACGTCTTGGTTCTGTGGGACGGGAGGATCACCTAGCGGTGCTTGTAGGACATAATCTTTCTTGGCAGCTATGAGGATGATCCTCAGGTTCCGGACCCAGTCCGTATAGTTGCTGCCATCGTCTTTCAGCTTGGTTTTCTCTAGGAACGCGTTGAAGTTGAGGACTACGTTGGCCATTTGATCTATAAGACATATTGTAAAGATTTTAGACTAAGTTCATGATAATTAAGTTCATCTAATCAAATAATTAATGAACTCCCACTTAGATTAGACATCCCTCTAGTCATCTAAGTATTACATGATCCGAGTTAACTAGGCCGTGTCTGATCATCACGTGAGACGGACTAGTCACATCGGTGAACATCTTCATGTTGATCGTATCTTCTATACGACTCATGCTCGACTTTTCGGTCTTCTGTGTTCCGAGGCCATGTCTGTACATGCTAGGCTCGTCAAGTCAACCTAAGTGTTTGCATGTGTAAATCTGTCTTACACCCATTGTATGTGAACGTCTGAATAAAACACCCGATCATCACGTGGTGTTTTGAAACAGCGAACTGTCGCAACGGTGCACAGTTAGGGGGAACACTTCTTGAAATTATTATGAGGGATCATCTTATTTACTACCGTCGTTCTAAGTAAACAAGATGCAAAACATGATAAACATCACATGCAATCAAATAATAAACGTGACATGATATGGCCAATATCACATAGCTCCTTTGATCTCCATCTTGGGGCTCCATGATCATCTTGTCACCAGCTTGACACCATGATCTCCATCATCGTGTCTTCATGAAGTTGCTCGCCAACCATTACTTCTACTACTATGGCTAACGCGTTTAGCAATAAAGTAAAGTAATTTACATGGTGTTTCTCAATGACACGCAGGTCATATAAAAGAATAAAGACAACTCCTATGGCTCCTGCCGGTTGTCATACTCATCGACATGCAAGTCGTGATTCCTATTACAATAGCATGAACATCTCATACATCACATACAGATCATTCATCATTCATCACAACTTTGGCCATATCATATCACAAACCACTTGCTGCAAAAACAAGTTAGACGTCCTCTAATTGTTGTTGCAAGTTTTACGTGGCTGAATTAGGGTTCTAGCAAGAACGTCTTCTTACCTACGTTAAAGCCACAACGTGATTTGTCAATTTCTATTTACCCTTCATAAGGACCCTGTTCATCGAATCCGTTCCAACTAAAGTGGGAGAGACAGACACCCGCCAGCCACCTTATGCAACTAGTGCATGTTAGTCGGTGGAACCGGTCTCACGTAAGCGTACGTGTAAGGTTGGTCCGGGCCGCTTCATCCCACAATACCGCTGAAGCAAGATAAGACTAGTAGCGGCAAGAAAGTTGACAAATCTACGCCCACAACAAATTGTGTTCTACTCGCGCAAGAAGAACTACGCATAGACCTAGCTCATGATGCCATTGTTGGGGAACGTTTCAGAAAACAAAAATTTTCCTACTCGTTTCACCAAGATCCATCTAGGAGTTCATCTAGCAACGAGCCATCAGATGCATCTACATACCTTTGTAGATCGCGTGCGGAAGCGTTCAAAGAACGGTGATGATGTAGTCGTACACGACGTGATCCAAATCACCGATGACCAAGCGCCGAACGGACGGCACCTCCGCGTTCAACACACGTATGGGACGGGAGACGTCTCCTCCTACTTGATCCAGCAAGGAGGAAGGAGAAGTTGATGAAGATCCAGCAGCACGACGGCGTGGTGGTGGATGCAGGGCGTCACAGTAGCAGGGCTTCGCCTATACTACGAGGAAGAGACGTAACGGGGAGAGAGGGAGGCGCCAAGGCTGAGGTATGAAGTCCCTCCCTCTCCTAAACTATATATAGGGGTGCCAAGGGGGGGGCTCCGGCCCTAGTAGATGGATCTACTAGGGGGGGCGGCGGCCAAGGGTGGGGGGCTTGCCCCCCAAGCAAGGGGGCGCCCCCTCTAGGGTTTCCCCCCAACCCTAGGCGCATGGGCCCTTGGGGGGTTGGCGCCCCAGCCCACTTTGGGCTGGGTCCCCTCCCACTTCATCCCATGGGGCCCCCCGGGATAGGTGGCCCCACCCAGTGGACCCCCGGGACCCTTCCGGTGGTCCCGGTACAATACCGGTGACCCCGAAACTTGTCCCGATGGCCGAAATAGCACTTCCTATATATAATTCTTTACCTCCAGACCATTCAGGAACTCCTCGTGACATCCGGGATCTCATCCGGGACTCCGAACAATATTCGGGTTACTGCATATTCATATCTTCATAACCCTAGCGTCACCGAACCTTAAGTGTGTAGACCCTACGGGTTCGGGAGACAAGCAGACATGACCGAGACGACTCTCCGGTCAATAACCAACAGCGGGATCTGGATACCCATGTTGGCTCCCACATGCTCCACAATGATCTCATCGGATGAACCACGATGTCGAGGATTCAATCAACCCCGTATGCAATTCCCTTTGTCAATCGATATGTTACTTGCCCGAGATTCGATCGTCGGTATCCCAATACCTCGTTCAATCTCGTTACTGGCAAGTCACTTTACTCGTACCGTAATGCATGATCCCGTGACCAGACACTTGGTCACTTTGAGCTCATTATGATGATGCATTACCGAGTGGGCCCAGTGATACCTCTCCGTCATGCGGAGTGACAAATCCCAGTCTTGATCCATGTCAACCCAACAGACACTTTCGGAGATACCCGTAGTCTACCTTTATAGTCACCCAGTTACGTTGTGACGTTTGGTATACCCAAAGCACTCCTACGGTATCCGGGAGTTACACGATCTCATGGTCTAAGGAAAAGATACTTTGACATTGGAAAACTCTAGCAAACGAACTATACGATCTTGTGCTATGTTTAGGATTGGGTCTTGTCCATCACATCATTCTCCTAATGATGTGATCTCGTTATCAATGACATCCAATGTCCATAGTCAGGAAACCATGACTATCTGTTGATCAACGAGCTAGTCAACTAGAGGCTTACTAGGGACATGTTGGTGTCTGTTATTCACACATGTATTACGATTTCCGGATAACACAATTATAGCATGAATAAAGACAATTATCATGAACAAGGAAATATAATAATAATGCTTTTATTATTGCCTCTAGGGAATATTTCCAACAACGTGTGCGCCCGCGGTCTTGGATTTGGCTTCGGGTATAACCATGGTGGTGAAATACCGGTCTTCTTTTAGGACGCTCTTGGCCCATCTGACACGGAACATCGGGACCTTCTCTCCAGCGTAGCTCAGCTCCCAGATCTCCTCGATCCTTCCGTAGTATCTGTCCTTGTCGTTACCGGTGTAGGATTCCATCGTTACCCCGGAGTTCTGATAACCATCGCTCTTCATGTCCTTGTCCTCGGTGTAGAATGTGTAGCCGTTGATATCGTACGCCTCATAGGTCATCAGGTTGTGCTCGGCGCCCTGTGACAAGGCGAATATGAGTTGTTCTTCCGCGGAAGAATCCTCATGTAAAGGGTATGACAGAAGCTTCTGCTTGAACCAACGCGTGAAACATGAGTTGTGCTCTTTGATTATATCTCCGTCCGTCCTCTGTTGGCCTCGGTCATTGTACGTCTTCTCAATAAAGGTTTTGTGCTCTACCACCCAAGGATCGACCATGTCTATGTGTTGTAGCGCGACTAGGTTTGCTCTTTCAAAGTCGGCGAGTCGACCCTCGAAGTCGGCATGCATTTCGCGGCGACCCTCACGGTGACCCCATCCAGCGAGCCTGCCGAGGTGCCTGTTGACGGGCAGACCAACGGGGTTCTCGATGCCTAGATAATTCGTGCAGTAGGAGATGCACTCTTCGGTCAGAAAGCCCCTGGCTATACTTCCCTCTAGACGTGACATGTTGCGAACGTATCCTTTGATGACACCATTCATCCTTTTGAACAGCATCATGTTGTGCAGGAACGTCGGCCCGAGTTGGATGATACCCTCCACGATATGGACCAGCAGATGCACCATAACGTCGAAGAATGCGGGCGGGAAGTACATCTCAATCTCGCATAGTATCACCATGATCTCTTCATGTAGCCTTCTGAGTTGCCTCATGCCAACCGACTTCCGAGAGACGACGTCGAAAAAGTTGCATAGGACAAATAGCGTTTCACTGACGTGCGCGTCCGTGATCCCACGGATTGCAACTGGAAGTATCTGCGTCATCAGCACGTGACAGTCGTGAGACTTCATCCCGCTGAACTTCTGCTTCGCTGGGTCTAGGTATCTGCTTATCTTCCCCGCGTAACCGTAAGGAAGTTTTACTCCTACGAGGCAGGTGAAAAACTGCTCGATCTCCTCCTGACTTAGAGTGAAGCACGCGGGAGGGTAGTCATTTCCGGTCTTCTTGGCCTTTTTGCCTTTGCGGCGACTTTCTGTGTCCTGCTTCTCCTGCTTCGCCTCATCATCATCATCATCATTAGCGTGAAGCTCCTGCCTGATGCCCATTGATTTCAAGTCTGCCCTTGCTTTCGGCCCATCTTTGGTCCTCTCTGGCATGTTGAGCAGGGTACCAAGCAGACTCTCGCACACGTTCTTTGTGATATGCATGGCATCAAGGCTGTGAGGCACACGATGGATCTTCCAGTACGGCAAGTCCCAGAAAACAAACCTCGTTTTCCATACCTTCAGCAGCGGCTCTGGCGCCTTTCGCTTCTTTCCCGGCTCTGGCGCCTTTTGCTTCTTTCCCGGCAGTGGGCAATCTTTCCAATTTTTCAACAGCCCGTCTATTTCCTCGCCGCTCCTCGTATGCGGGCGTCTTTGGAGTTCGGTTTCACAATCAAACAGATCCTTGCGTTTCCTCCACGGGTCATCGTCACGAAGCCACCTTCGATGTCCCATGAACACGGTTTTCGAAGACCTGGGATCTCTATCTAGTCGGCGATACGTTGTGTCATCCATGCACCTGAAGCATCCAGAAAATCCGTGGACCACCTGCCCCGCGAGATATCCGTAACCGAGATAATCGTGCATCGTCGTGAGCAATGCGGCTCTCATAGGGAAATATTCTTTCTCTGCGGCGTCCCACGTATTGGCTGGCGTTTTCCACAGCGTGTCTAGCTCATCTTTCAGCAGCCCCAAATACAGATTGATGTCGTTCCCTGGTTGTTTCGGCCCTTCAATTAGCATACTCATGTGAATATACTTCCTCTTCATGCACAACCAGGGGGGAAGGTTGTACATCCACACAAACACAGGCCAGATGCTATGTGTGCTTCTCTGGCTGCCAAACGGATTGACTCCATCGGTGCTCGCGCCCAGCACGATGTTCCTTGGATCCTTCCCAAATTCTGGGTGTTCGAAGTTCAACGCTTGCCACTGGCTCCCATCCTTAGAGTGACTCAGCATCTTGTCTTTTTTATTTATCTCCGGATCATTTGCGTCATCTTCTCGCTTCTTCTCCTCCCTATCCGCGTGCCAACGCAGGAGCTTTGCTACCTTAGGGTCCGCGAAATACCGCTGCAGACAAGGAGTGATCGGAAAGTAGCACACCACTTTTCGAGGAGCTTTCTTCCTCTTCTTGTATCGAGTGACGCCGCACACCGGACATATGGTAGACTCCGCGTGCTCGCCCTGATAAATGATGCAATTGTTCTTGCACACATGGTATTTCACGTGCGGTAAATCCAGAGGACACACGACTTTCTTCGCCTCCTCGAAACTGGTCGGGCACTTGTTCCCCTTGGGAAGACGTTCGTGCCAGAATGACATGTTCTCGTCGAAGCATGCGTCGATCATTTTGTGTTTTACCTTCATCTCCAAAGCCATGAGCGTTACTTTCAGGCGGGTATCCTCGGGTCTGCATCCTTCATACAATGGAGTAACCGCGTCTATCTCCAGTTGATCCAGCTTGGCTTTCTCTCAGGCGGCAGCTCTTGCGTTATCCATCTGCTTGAGAAGCAGCTCTTGAATATGAGGGTCCTGCACCCAGCCCATTGATGGTCCATCGTCGTCTGCTCCTCCGGCATCTAGATCTTCATGATCATGCCCTTCGTCTGCTCCGGCATCTTCCTCATCATCATGTCCGGCATCTTCTACATGATGACTGTGTACAGCATCACCATCGTGATCATGTCCTGGAGATTCTTCGTCTTCTCGCTCGCCCGAGCCGCGGTGGTTGTCTTGCTGCCCTTCCTCATTTCTTGCCTGGCCCCCATGGACGACTTCATAGTCATCTTCATCACCTTGCCACCGATAGCCATCCATGAAACCACGCAAGAGCAGGTGGTCCCGCACCTGCCCGGAATCCGGGTCCGCAATAAGGCTCTTAAGCTTTCATCTTCGACACGGACATCTTATCTTCGTCTCGTTCTTTTGAAGCATCTCGGCCTTCGCGGAGCTCAAAAACCTATTCACGATGCCTTCGGTCATCGTGCGGACCATGGTCGCCTGCGGGGTTGAGCAAAACGATATTTTAGAACCAAGAAAAAATTTGGCATGACTTTCCCTAAAAATAGGACCAAAAAGAATGCATAGTGCCAAAATTCTCGCCGAAACGGAAATGAATCAACATTCCGGCAAAATATTGGCAACTATCGCATTTCAAATACCGGTACCTGCAAACACAAACATATATGCAACACCACAAACATATGCAACACCACAAACATACATAGATCTAGCTAGGCCACAAAAAGTGCATGTGCACGTTGTTGGAGCGAGCTAGGGAGAAAAAAAGTAGATCTACAACATGAAGATAGCTTTCCCCTTACTTACCTATCAAAAAAAGGTAATTTCAACACTTAATTTTGATGAATCTATGGTGCAAATGAGGTGAGGAGAAGGAGGCAGCCGACAAGCTTAGAGAAGGATGTGGGGAATGAAGTGGGGAAAGTGAGTGTGTAGGTGTGGCTGTTCAAAAATATCTAGCTGGTCCCAGGTTACTAATGGCGCACCACAGAGACATGCGCCATTAGTAACCCAACATACTAATGGCGCACCACAGACATGCGCCATTAGTAGTTTTGCAAAAAAGTAAAAAAATTATACTAATGGCGCACCGTGGCACAGTGCGCCATTACTAGTTTAAACTAGTAATGACGCACTATGCAACGGTGCGCCATTAGTAGTTTTGCAAAAAGGTAAAAAAAATACAGTAGTGGCGCACTCTATGGCTGGTGGGCCATTAGTAGTTCTAACTACTAATGGCGCACTCTGCCCGGATGCGCCATTAGCATGTTTGAAAAAATGAAAAAAACATTTTTGTTACTAGTGGCGCACCGTGTGCCTGGTGCGCCATTAGTGTCTTCCACACTAATGGCGCACCAATAGATGGTGCGCCATTAGTATATAGTAATGACGCACCACATGTCTGGTGCGTCATTAGTGTCATTTCCATCTATAGCCCTTTTCCTAGTAGTGTCGACTGTTGGAATCCAAATTGTTGGGCCCCAAATGCACGGGTTTGAGTTAGCAGACAAGTTTTCCAATATATCTTAATCAATCTGTTGAAGCAACACCCCTAGCTTCACTCAAGCAACACTTCAAAACAAATTAAGAGCTCCTTTCTGTCCTCAATGATTTAAAACAAATTAATAATTCACTTGTGCCCCCAATGGCTACTAGGTTTGCTAGTTGCGATAAGCTCTTAACATATATTTACTTGGAATTATTTCTATATTTTTGGATTAAATAGACACTGAAATATACAAGTGCTAATGGAAGTGTTTGGAAGAGGTTTCTTATGAAGAAAACTTCTATATTTCTATATTTTCATAGATTCACTAGCTAGCATCTCTTAAAGCATGTATGACACGCAAATATGAACATAGGTACACATAATTAGTGACCTAACAATCATGGTAAACTGTCACATATGTTTAGATTATATTATATAGGCATTACGCCCAATTTCTTCTTTTTTGAAAAGGAGGATAATCCCCGGCCTCTGAATCTGAATGATCCATGCGGCCATTTTATTAAAAAATCCAAACAGAACAAAGTGCCTAGTCCATTACAGCTTGCAAGAGGAACATAAAAATGAATGAAGATAAACAAAGCCACAACCAGCGAAAAACAGGACACGATGACTAAACACCTATCCTATTATTGGACCTTCATCCAAACCGATTATAGATATCCCGTGCCACCGTCTCCCATCTGTTGCATCCAGTAACCAAAAGCTCCCTGGAGTCTGTATGAGTGAGTAACGACTAACGACCACGTACGGATCCATGCTATAGCTCTGTAAATAACCTGCAAGAAGTTTATAATTTTTTTCTGTTAAATATCATATCATTTCTGCAGTTCCATATAGCCCAAATTAGTGCGCATATTCATAAATATTAATATAAATATAGAATAGTTTTAAATCATATATAATGTTTTTTGAAAGTAGGTTATTCATTTGTATGTACAATTTTTATAACACACAAATATTTAAAGATTATGTTTATTACTGAAATTATAATTTACATCTCAAATTTCTAAAATATCGAACAGGTGCAAAATGGGCTGCACGGGTGCCTTTGCCTTATTAAATTCATATCCTTCGCTAAAAAAGGAATTTAAATTCATATCTCGCTAGTTATCAATTATCGACATATACAGGTGCATGTTGTTGTGGCCAGGGTTTCTTTTGTGCTAGCCTCTGGTCGTGAGTTGGAGACTTGATAGCTACACTTATTTATATGAATTTTGATTATGTTAATTTCCATTCTATAATAACAGGTGGGACATGTACCAGCACATATAGACTTTTAGCAGGCATGTGAATGTGATTGGTGTAGTGTTTAGACTTGCTAGTGTGGTAATCCCCGGTAGTGCATTCCAGACCTTGTGCGCCCTATTTTTCGCGTTAATTTTCGTAATACAGTGTTTGACTTTCCTACAAATAAAAAACCATGAAGTGGTTTTGAGCAAAAATACATCGTGGTGGTCGACTTTTCCCATGAATAGAAAATTGCAAGGGTGTTTTGTGCAAAAAACTCTCGGTCAAGCACCTCCAATCAATGATAGGTGGGGCCATACACACCGATACATTAATATACGTATTTTGTGACCATATGTGCACGCTTGAGTCAAGTTGAGTGACTGCAATTTCGTATTTTCAAAGTTCTAGCACCAAACTGAACATCGAATGCAAGTTCTATGACTCCCCGTGATATTACCTTCAAATAAAAAGAATCTGTTAACAATCATAGCTTCAGGCGTCACTATAGACGTCACGTGAAGAACAGAGGCTCCACACCACACAATGGCGTGCGATCGCACGGCGCCTGACGCGGCTGACGAAGCCCCAAAATCATCCGGCTGTTTTTGAACATTTTTCCCTTTGATAACTGGGCTTCAATCGAAATGCTAGCCCATGCCACCAGTCGATGCCAATGTTTTTCATCAAAACTGTAAGAGTTGGCAGCTTCGAACTATTAAAACCCATATTTTCTCCTCAATTTTTTTAAATACCCATATTTAGTCATGTGTTTCCTTTTGCTAATTGCTTTATGCCTGACATTGGTAAGTTCGTGGCAACATGGTGACTATCCCGTCATGATTTTCCTGTTTGTTTAGTTCTTATGATTACCCGCTTGGCGCTAAAACAAAAGAGAATGATGAACACACATAAAACACGTGGAAAAAGACGTTGTACATATTTGGGAATTTGGAATTGACGCAGTAAGTAGAAGCCGTCTGGAAAAACAAAAGCAGTCCTTGTTGGGCGGTTGAGTGTGGCTATCCGACGGTGGTTACTAAGTTTTTTTGAACTTCAAATCGGAACGGATTTTATATCAGTTCTTGGTACAACATGCAACCTGGACTAGTGTAACTAGTACCTGAACGGTCATTCGCGTGGTGGTTCCATCTAGGAATCCAGTACCGGAGGTGTGCCAATACGACCGTCTGCAGGGGTGGAATACTGCCAGTATACTGCTAGTGTTTCAACAGCATATTTGCTATACATGGCATCTTAAATGCCGATTCATGATCCAGAATTCCAGATGCATATAAGTGGTGTGGATATGCATACAAGTGAACGCCGTGCGTAGAAGAAGCTTTTCTGCCTTTCCTAGCACCCAGGTCCAGTTAGTCACGGGATGAACAGTAAAATCATTTGGAATGGCAGAAAATTTTAAGAACTTCTGAAATATATTGTTGTGCAAGATGGTCGAATCGTGCCATATTTGGTGAAGTTTGGATATTCGTGGCAAAAAGGACAAATTTCAAAAATGTGAAAAAGTTTGAAAAACACACTGTTCTTAGTCGATTTCGTCATTTGTGGCACTAGCTCCTTGAATGTCATTTTCACATGAGCTTTTTTACCCACCAGGCACACTCAAGCATCTTGCGTGCAAAGAAGTTTCAGATTTTTTTTTAATTTTTTACTATTTATTGCGATTTTACTGTCGGGTGTAGATGAGCCCCGTTCTGAATTGAATTATCGGCTTTCCTAGTAAAATTCTGACCTTTTCGTTCCTTGTCTATTCCAGAAAAGCAGTGCATGAACTGTCGAACATGTAATCTATCTGTCCTTATAGGTACGCAACCCTTTTGTATATATTCTCAGTAAAAGGCATCCAGATGTGAGTGAAAACGTATGACATTTTAGCACTTCATCTATCTTTCTAGATAGAGAAGAACCTTCTGTGCATTGCGGACAAAAGAAACCAGATGCAAATTAGCCACAAGGATCTCAGCATAAACAGATGCCAAGTAGCCACCAGACACAAGCATCTCACATAACCAGATGATTCTTTTTTGCTTTTGTAAAGGAGGTTGACCTCCGGCCTCTGCATCAATCAATGCATGCAGCCATGTTATTAACCAGATGATGCAAATCTGCTTAACCAAGGCCTACGACGGCATGAGTCATCTAGCAAACCCTCATCACTTCATCAGCCATCTAGGTAGCATAGTATGTACAGATATATATGCTTTAGTAGCGAAAGGAGAGGTGTTCAAAAACACACATTACAGAAGATATGCTTTCCTTATTATTCACTTATATTGACCCGGGCGAGTTGACTCCTAGGGGCTCCTCACTCAGCCTGATTTCTTACGTCTGAACTCGATGCCCTGCACGATGAGGCCATGCTCCCAGATCCATCCGTTGGTCTCATTCATGGTGAAGGACACCTCGCCGTCGTCACCCCCCTCGTTGAAGAACTCGCCCAGCTCCAGCTCCATCCACCCGTCGGCTCTTTTCTGAGGAAACATGACATTCCCTTGATGAAGAACTACGCAGCGGTTCCTTATCTGGTTTATTAGCGGGATGGGCCGGTAGTTGTCAGCCACCCCACCCTCGTCCTCGTTGCCTTGGAGGCAAACCTTGGGGGGTAAGTTGGTTGCGTCCTGGACAGGAAAATAAATTCCATAGTAATTATCGGTCATCTTGAACACCATGTAGGCAGCATAGGTTGTGCCTTGGGAGAGCATCTTGCTATGTATCTTCCCGCGGATATATAAATAGCAAACATCCAGGAGTTGAGTACCATCGGAGAACCTGTCACAAGCATTTGGTCAGAATCTGTAACGAAGACAAAAACCAATCAACAGTGTAAGTATTTCCTTTCCAGAAAACGACGATCTAGCATTGCAGAAAAATCCCATAACTTATTCCGTAAGTTAGAATCAACCATGCACGCTTTTCATGACTAGTATCTTTTTACCCAGTTCAGTACGTCACTACCGGAAAACGGCCCTACCCCGACGGCCAAAACAATGCCGACGGCCGCCGTCGGCCTACTTTGAGCTATGCCGACAGCCACGTCCTGGCCGTCGGCGTATCTTGGCCGTCGGGCTACCACAAGCTAAGCCGACGGCACCCGTCGGCATAAAACTGTCGTCGGCCCAGCTGCGAACACGCCGACAGCAACCGTCGGCATACCCGTGGGCCCAGCGACCCCGTCCGTGATCAGCGGCTAACGTCGTCAAATCTATGCCGACGGCCGGGACGGGCGGCCGTCGGCATATATCCTCATGCCACGTCACCGATCCGCGGCGCACCGTCCAGCAGATATGCCGATGGCCGCCGTCGGCATACCCGCCATGTCAGCGATCCGCGGCACGCCGCCCACCTAAACCCTGTCGTTTATATGCCGGCGGCAATGCCGTCGGCATATTAACTGACATGTAGCATATGCTTTTTTTATGCTTTTTTATGTATTATAATATTAACTGACATGTAGCATATGCTTTTTTATGTATTATTATATGAATATATATGTCGTCTGTAATTTTTTCCATAGATTATGAATATATATATATGGTTTGTAATTTTTTTCATAGATTATGAATATATATATAGTTTGTATTTTTTTTAGCACAGTAATAATATGACGTCATGTTCTTTTGAATATAGGACATTATATTTTATTAAAATCAAAAATAGCTATGCCGACAGAAGTTTTGTGGCGGTTGCAAACTCCCGGCACCCGTCTCCGGAGTGTGACCCCCTCACGTCCGCGGTCTGCCCCCCTCATGGACAACGCCGACGCCGGCATCTGGAGGGCGGAAACAGCCACATCGGGTCTATACGGAGGGGACGTTGCTCCGAAGTGTTTCTATGGGATGACCTACCACAACCGGGTGGTGTTGTGGCATGTCCGAAGAGGCGGCACACATCTCCGGGGCGTGGTCCCCCTAACGGACGGCGCCGCCGCCGGCACCTGGAGGGGGGAAACGAACGCATCGGGTCTACACGGAGGGGATGTAGCTGTCGGTTTGGCCCCGAATGTTGCTCCCAGGTGTCCCTCTGTGCTGACCTGACACAACCGGGTGGAGAGGCCCACTGGTCAAAGCCCGTCCGTGGGAAGTCAAAGGGCTAGATCTCCTGGTCAACCGCTCCAGGGTTAGGCGGGACGGGGCCCTCGGGGGGTAGCAATGCCACTGGAGCGTCGCACCGGCCCCTCATACATGCGGGGTGGTGTGGTGGCATGTCCGAAGAGGCGGCACACGTCTCCGGGGTGTGCCCCCCCTCACGGACGGCGCCGCCGCCGGCACCTGGAGGGGGGAAACGGACGCGTCGGGTCTACACGGAGGGGATCTTGTTGTGGGTATGGCCCAGATGTTGCTCCAAAGTGTTCCTATGGGCTGACCTAACACAACCGGGTGGGGAGGTCCACTGGTCAAAGCCCGTCTGTGCAAAGTCAAAGGGCTAGATCCCGTGGTCAAACGCTACAGGGTTAGGCGGGACGGGGGGCCTGGGGGGGGGGGGGTAGCAATGCCACCGGAGCATCGCACCGGGCCCTCATACATGCGGGGTGGTGTGGTGGCATGTCCGAAGAGGCAGCACACGTCTCCGGGGTGTGCCTCCCCTCACGGACGGCGCCGCTGCCGGCACCTGGAGGGGGGGAAACAGACGCGTCGGGTCTACACGGAGGGGATCTTGTTGTGGGTCTGGCCCGGATGTTGCTCCAAAGTGTACCTATGGGCTGACCTAACACAACCGGGTGGGGAGGTCCGCTGGTCAAAGCCCGTCCGTGCAAAGTCAAAGAGCTAGATCCCGTGGTCAAACGCTACAGGGTTAGGCGGGACGGGGCCCCTGGGGGGTAGCAATGCCACCGGAGCGTCGAACCGGGCCCTCATACATGCGGGGTGGTGTAGTGGCATGTCCAAAGTGGCGGCACACGTGTCCGGGGTGTGCCCCCCCTCACGGACGGCGCCGCCGCCGGCACCTGGAGGGGGGAAACGGACGCGTCGGGTCTACACGGAGGGGATCTTGCTGTGGGTCTGGCCCGGTTGTTGCTCCAAAGTGTTCCTATGGGCTGACCTAACACAACCGGGCGGGGAGGTCCGCTGGTCAAAGCCCGTCCGTGCAAAGTCAAAGGGCTAGATCCCGCGGTCAAATGCTACAGGGTTAGGCGGGACGGGGGCCCTAGGGGGGGGTAGCAATGCCACCGGAGCGTCGCACCGGGCCCTCATACATGCGGGGTGGTGTGATGGCATGTCCGAAGAGGCGGCACGCGTCTCCGTGGCGTGGCCCCCCGTCATGGACAGCGATGACACGGTAGTAGACGTTCTGCGGTAACGATGCGGCATGAATATTATTAAATACTCGGAGCGCGATAAAATCATGAGTTTTTTTGCACGACGTGGGCACATGTGCTATAGGAACGATGGTATTTTTTTCATAATTTTTGGTGATGGAGAAGTATCCGAAAAATTCCCTCTACGCGGATTGCCCTTCGCACGTCTACGGCTGTGGCCGGCGGCCTCCGGGGGCTAGCATGCCGCCAAATCTTGCGAGGCGGCCTCTCACAAGTCTAGAAGTCTTGTGGCGGTTGCAAACGCCCGGCACGCGTGTCCGGGGTGTGCCCCCCTCACGGACGACGCCGCTGCCGGCACCTGGAAGGGGGAAACGGACGCGTCGGGTCTACACGGAGGGGATCTTACTGTGGGTCTGGCCCGGTTGTTGCTCCAAAGTGTTCCTATGGGCTGACCTAACACAACCGGGCGGGGAGGTCCGCTGGTCAAAGCCCGTCCGTGCAAAGTCAAAGGGCTAGATCCCGCGGTCAAACGCTACAGGGTTAGGCGGGACGGGGGCCCGGGGGGGGGGGTAGCAATGCCACCGGAGCATCGCACCGAGCCCTCATTCATGCGGTATGGTGTGATGGCATGTCCGAAGAGGCGGCACGCGTCTCCGGGGCGTGGCCCCCCCTCACGGACGGCGATGACACGGTAGTAGACGTTCTACGGTAACGATGGAGCGTGAATATTATTAAATACTTGGAGCGCGATAAAATCATGAGTTTTTTGCACGACGTGGGCACATGTGCTATAGGAACGATGGTATTTTTTCATAAATTTTGGTGATGGAGAAGTATCCGAAAAATTCCTTCTACGCGGATTGCCCTTCGCGCGTCTATGGCTGTGGCCGGCGGCCTCTGGGGGCTAGCATGCCGCCAAATCTTGCGAGGCGGCCTCTCACAAGTCTAGAAATGTTGTGGCGGTTGCAAACGCCCGGCACGCGTGTCCGGGGTGTGCCCCCCTCACGGACGGCGCCGCCGCCGGCACCTGGAGGGGGGAAACGGAGCCGTCGGGTCTACACGGAAGGGATCTTGCTGTGGGTCTGGCCCGGTTGTTGCTCCAAAGTGTTCCTATGGGCTGACCTAACACAACCGGGCGGGGAGGTACGCTGGTCAAAGCCCGTCCGTGCAAAGTCAAAGGGCTAGATCCCGTGGTCAAACGCTACAGGGTTAGGCGGGACGGGGGCCCTGGCGGGGGGGGGGGGGGTAGCAATGCCACCGGAGCGTCGCACCAGGCCCTCATTCATGCGGGGTGGTGTGATGGCATGTCCGAAGAGGCGGCACGCGTCTCCGGGGCGTGGCCCCCCCTCACGGACGGCGATGACACGGTAGTAGACGTTCTGCGGTAACGATGCGGCATGAATATTATTAAATACTCGGAGCGCGATAAAATCATGAGTTTTTTGCACGACATGGGCACATGTGCTATAGGAACGATGGTATTTTTTCATAATTTTTGGTGATGGAGAAGTATCCGAAAAATTCCCTCTACGCGGATTGCCCTTCGCGCGTCTACGGCTGTGGCCGGCGGCCTCCGGGGGCTAGCATGCCGCCAAATCTTGCGAGGCGGCCTCTCACAAGTCTAGAAGTGTTGTGGCGGTTGCAAACGCCCGGCACGCGTGTCCGGGGTGTGCCCCCCCTCACGTACGACTCCGCCGCCGGCACCTGGAGGGGGGAAATGTTGGGTAACGCAGCAGAAAACAAAAAATTTCTGACCTACGCACCAGCCCAGGACCACTATGGAGACTGCATACAAGGTTTGATCTGTTTTGTTACCGACTCGTAGCGCAGCGGGAAGTAGAGTCGATGATGATCGGCGGTGCAGATCCCCGCAGCTAGGATTTACAACCTCCCAACCGCGAGGATGTATACCCTCATCTGCTCCTCAGACAGCCCTCCGGGAGGCGGTCGAACAGTCCCCTGGACGGTGTTGCGGACAACCCTTCGGGAGGGCCTTCGAAACTCGGACGGTCACTTGGACAGCCCTTCGGGAGGCATTCTCGAACAGCCCCTCGGGCACTAAGATCGAAACTACGACCTCTCTACAGAGTTGCACACATACGGTGTCATCTATCCGGCAGGGCTTCGCCGTCCAGAACTAGTTCCTGCCGGAACCCAGACAGCCTTTCGGCTCTACGAAACTGTTTCGCTGGGAGGGAGAGAGAAGCCAGATCATGCATGGCACTTGTATGTGAGAAAGAGTGAGTGTGGAGGGCTGCCCCTCCACCTCTATTTATAGGAAATCCCAAGGGGTAGGGTAGTTTCACACAAAAAACCCAAAATGCACATGAATGAAGTCCTTCCACAAGGACCTAGGAGTGAAACCAAGGAACAAGAGGGTCCCCAAGGGGGGATACCCCATGTGGCCGGCCACACCCCCATGAGGGGCCCAAAAAATGGCTCCTATCCATCCATATCATCCCCAAGATCTTTTGGAGCAAAGCCCCAAAAGGTGGCTTTCCATAAAGTAACCATAAAGCTGATTTTCACTATTCACGACGACATTTTTCAGCATCCGTTCGAACTGAAAATATTTATGTGGGCTTAGAACATTTCCAGTACCCACCAAAATGATTTTCAATGCGTTCCGAAACAATTCCGGTTTAGTGATTTTCGTCTGCGAAAAGCATCTGAAGTGGTTCCGGCAGCTCCGGAGCATATCCGGTTTTTATCCCGGAAAATTCCAGAAAGCTTCCAGAATGATTTTGCACCCTCCAAGAATTATCAGGCATGTGCCGAAACCAATTTGACTTAATGGTATCCCCTGAAACAACTTTTCAGTTTCATCGAAACTCATCCGATGACCTCTCTCTGCGGAACCTTTTCCGCTGTCCGAAAAATTTTCCGGTGTCCGAAACTTTTTCGTGATTTTCTCTCAGACTCCTTGTCTAGTATTCAGCAGATGGATGACCCTTAAGCGTGTGACCCTATAGGTTCGGTGAAGTATAGACATGACCCGGAACCCCTTCCGATCAATGATCAACATCGGAGCCGTGGACACCCATATTGACCCCTATACCCACACGAATAAATATTCGAGTGAACCTCCAGTTGCAGTGAGCTATTCCTGTTGCTTCATGATATGTCACAAACACCCGAGGTGAGATTTTTTGCATCCCCGTGGACGAACCATTTGTCCACCATGCAAGTTACCTCGTTACCGGTTTTGTTCTCTTTTCTCATTTCCGTGTTACGGCATCCCAGTGATCAAATCACACTGTGTCTGGCCAGACGATGATGGATACCGTAATACCGAGAGGGCCTGAGAATATCTCTCCATCGTCGGAGGAGCAAATCCCAATCTTGAGCTATCAAGTTACTTGACACACTTTTCCATGAACCCGTAAGCCGCCGTAATAGCCACCCATTTACGGATGACGTTTAACAAACCCCAAAGTTCATGAAGCAAGCATGAAGAAACTCCATAATCTCATGGTCTAAGGAATCATGCAAACGTTAACCATCTCTGTGTTATGTACCATTAACTTGTGACGAATGAATCTCTTAGCATAACATCAATCCGGGTCGATTCAACACAAATGTTCTCTTAACATTGTGCCCTCAAGGTTGCTGGCATAGACATGCCCATGATCAGGAAAACAGAACCATCATGCAACACTTGAGCTAGTCTTAGAGGCCAGACTAGGAATACATTTTACAGTTTATTATTCCACACGTGCATATGAGTCTTCCTCCGAGCCTCGTGGTTATTGCAGACTCGAGAACCATATCAGTTATAGCATGGAACATAAACATAATTATGAACTCGGAGATAAATAATATCATTTATTATTGCCTCTAGGGCATATCTCCTACAGACTCCCACTTGCAGTAGAGTCAATAATCTAGTTAATGCAAATGCACTTTACACCTATGGCATACCGGTGTAAAAAAATGCTTCGTATGTGGTATCGCCTGATGTCCATCGGATCTGACAACTTCAGCTCGATGTGTATCTCTGCATATCCTCGTGTTTTCACGCTTTCACAAAATTCATATTTTGTGCGGACTTGGCTTTGTATATATGTGAATCATTGGTCGAAACCTGATTCCTCAGACTGAGTTATGGAGCAACTATCTGCAATAGTGTCCCATTGACCAAAGCCTTCTTGGAACCATACTAAGTTCATGAATGAACTATATGATTCAACATCTTGTTTGTCGCTTCTAAAGCGTCAACATACTTAGCCCTTGTTATAGAAATCGCCACAGTATATTGTTTGGAACAATTTCAAACTACCGTGCCACCATATTGTGTATCACAAAAAACCCTTAATTTAAATTGAAAATCGCATGGAGCATTGATGAAGACTGTATCGATGTAATTACTTACAACGAGCACTTTCATAATCTCTGCTTGCGAGAAAACATGTCATCAGTACTACTCTGGTACTAAATGAAATCTTTCACTATTGTCCTATGATCAATACTTTTGACCATTTTGGTATCTATACTCACAACACCTTTGGAGTATCGGACATATCTGGTTGTTTTACATACCATGGAATACATGATTAATCCAAAACACGAAGGTGTGTGGAATCTCCATCATGTATTTTACTCATCAGTGTTTTGGGACACCGAGTCTTGTAAAAACTCTTTCCATGTGACTTCAGCAAGAATCACTCCTTGGCGTTTTAAATGCTAAAAGGTTTTAGCATCTTGTCAATATGTATTCATTGCTTAGCCCCATTAGGTAAATCTATCTCCATAGATCATCATGCCTAATATTGAGGCTATTTTGCCTAAGCACTTCATCGAAAAACTATTTTCAAATGAAGTCCTAATTCGTGTCAAGGAATTTATTTCCAATTACCAATGTGTCAAGCACACAAGGTTTTTAGAAATATTATTGTGCTCCCACTTACTTTCTTGAATTACAAGCATCTTCATTACCCATTGATGAAGTCAAAACCCCTTTTGACCATTTCATCAAAACACGAAGATTCCAACTCCATTTTGCTCTCTTCTGTCCATCGCTGGAACTCTAAAGTTTGCATACCTACTAGCATCCTCTGGATCGACAAATTACTTTGGACTGTATCACATACAAGTCCTAGGTTTCATTTCCATCATGATGGAAATCCTTTTGTTATCCATGTATCATATCTCAAGATTGAAATATGTATTAATTGCTAGTTCAACCCGAACCGACTTTAAGCATCGCTACGGTGAAAACAACCTCATCGTAGTCAACTCTTGAACTTGTTATTTCAACAAGTCGAGCTTTATGGATAAAACATTTTTATCCGTATCAGTTTTAAGTTCCATAAATATTCGTTAGACTCTAAGTCTTCCGAAAGGTGTATCAAGGTTTTAATCTTGAATCACTTATATGGAAACTAACTCGGGTTGTATTGGCATTTAGCCAATTCCGGAGTCAGGGCCCATCAACGCTTCCTTGTGTATCGTAGGTATAATGTTGTCTAACAACAATATCTCGTTTGCGCACCTGAGAGGTTTGCACGAGCCTTGCCTACGTGGTTCAGCTGCAAGTTCGACCGAAGTTCATACATTTTATTGTAGAGACTTCCGTATCAGTCGTAGTAGAAAACTCTGGAATTACTTCCAAGGTCTCTTTCCTTTGCTCTGATGACGAAGATACTGTTTATCTCGTCGAGTTGCACTATTCTCCCACTCACCTTTTTGAAAGAACCATTCTCTTTAAAAGCACACCGTTTCGAGGCAAAACTATTTGCCTCGGTATAGTGAGGGAGGAATATCCAACATTTTGGTATAACCTACAAAGTAGCACTTGTCTGATTTGGAATAGGTTTGTAACATTTTACACAAGCCCCATATTCCAAATGTTAAGAAAAGATATAACAAGGTTGGGCGTACCATACCATGGCTTCATTTCAACAGACCCGATGTAGCTCTTTTCAGTGTAAAAGCCGTAGTCTCTAAAGCATCACTTTAAAAGGGATAATGGCAAATTTATTTATGTCATCTTTGACCTTACCATGTCATAAATGGTTTGATTACATCTTCACAGACATTCCACTCATAGTGGTGTTCCGGAAGGTGTAAGTTATGAAACTCTTTTCACAACTCATCAGACATTCGCTAAACTTGTAACTCAGATATTCCTTCCTGCAATCAAATTGTAGAAACATAATTTCCTTGTTACAATAACTTCTACTTCATTTTTGAAAACCTTTCGAATGATTTCAAAAGTTCCAGACTTACGTCCCATCCAGCAAATATCCATATATCTACTTGAGTCATTTCTGAAGATATATAAATCCACTACTTGCAACAACATTTATTGAACTACACACATCAAAATGTATGATCACCAATATGTTTGTTGCTCATTCCTTATGGCCTGTGAACAGTATTTCAGTCACTTCACTTTTCGGAGGAAAGTTGAAGTGTCAGATGATTCAAAATCAAAAAGACTTTAAAATCCATCATAATGGAATTTTCCATGCGGGTTTCTCCAATGTGAACAAATGTAGTGCCACACTTGTGTGGTATTCTTTTAGTCTTGCGACATTTAGCGTCAGTGTTAAGGATGTATCATATTACCATCAATATTCATAACATACATCCCATCTTGGATGGAAGCATGGCCCTTCATGTTATGCATAATACTTAACAACAATTGTTGTTTTTATGAACAACTCTTTTGCAACAAACAATGTGCAATGGGCTAGAGTGTATGAAACTCTAAAATGAATTATGAAAGTAAACCTAGAGGTATTGTATTATTATCAATATTCATAACATACATCTCATTCATAATGAAAGTATGGCCCTTGTGTTATTCATAACATCGAACATAAAAAGTTCTCTTATGAACAGCCTTCTTGCAAGAGGCTAGAGTTTGCAAAACTCTAAATGAATTATGAAAATAAATACAGACGGCAATACACCGATGGAAGGTATAGTAACATTTACTATGTTCCCTGTGTATACCTAAACCTCATTTCTGGCTAGTCTTTTAGGCCATAGTAGTTCTTACATCGAGTTGCAACAGAATGCAATCGAGCGGGTATCTTTATTATTTAACTCACAATACCCAAGAATCAGTGATCAACAATTTAATCATAATTCCCAAGGACTATATCTTTGACCAGCCTTCTATACATCAAAAACTTGTATGACATTCATACATGAGCTGGATATTCCAGTCATCTTTCCTTCTGCCTTTATACTTCTAACAGTTTAACTTTTAGTATTTCTCCTACTCGCAAAAGAAGCACCCAACTTAAGAGTGGCGTTAGCCCCGGACTTCCTAGGCGTGTAAGTCATACTAACACCCTTTGGACACTTCCTTTCTCTTTAAATTGTTGTTTTATTCACCATTCATTATATGACATGCGTTCTTCTGGATCCCCTTCTCAACAGTCAAATGCATAGTAAACACTTTTACTAATACTTGCAAACAAACATTGCTTTGTTTGTATCTGAAAATAATTTTCAGTTCCATGAATATCACATAACTATCCCAAACTTTCGAAGTTCGAGTTTCATGGAAGCAAACATATTGCACTTGACCGCAATGGAATTCTAGCTTCTGGATCGAAGGACGAGAGTCTCATCATCCATTGCATTTAGCGGGAGTATACGGAAAGCATGCGATAGGACAAAGTCCTTCTCGGCACTTTTGAGGACAATCCTCACATTACGTTACCAATCGTAAAGTTTTAACCAGATATTTAACAACTATTCAATTGTAACAGGGAAGGTGGAAACGCGAGCCATTATTCTACAACTATTTTGCAAGAAACACTTAGACAGTGTTCATAATTAATTGCACTGAGAATTAAACGAGTTAATTCTATAGTGCGCTCCCACTCAAATCAATATCTCTCATAATTGATCGTGAGTGATTCAAGATCCACATTTCAATTCAACGCCATTGGTGTAACACCACTGATGACGAAAATCTCAACCGGTAGGCCAACTTGCCAATCACATCTCTATGTGACTCTTGTTCATCTTTCGATGCGTGTGTTCCGAGCTCATGACGGTCATGCCTGAACGTCAAGACAACCAAGTGATCTCGCTGCGAGGTCTCAACTCACCCGCCTCACACTTCTCTAATCGTTCGTACCCGTGTGACACGGTGCAGCCCGAAAAGATAGGTGCCGTGACAGTGCTACACTTGGGAGAACACTAAATACTTGATATTTTTGTGAGAGATCACCCTAATAAAAAGCGACTACGGCGCAATCTAGAAGGGTGCATCAAAGGGATAAACATCTCAGGCAATTCATAATTAGCATGATATGGTATAGCCCTTTCTGACGGAGAAGTCTTTCATTTCTTCGTCTTCGGCACTCGCGTCGGTGTTCACCTTCGTGAAGATTGCCACCACCTTGTCGATGCACCAGATAATATTGCTATCTCTATAGCTAATAAAATAATGCATTACAACAAGGTTGCACGCAGGTCATTAAAGTGAAAATCATATGGCTCCAGCCATCATGCCGAATCATGACACGCAGGTCATGTTAATAACATCATATAGTCATCTCATACATAATCAAATTGAATATGAGCATTGCTATACCACATCACATGCACATCCTGCAAAACCAAGTTAGACGCCTCTAATCGGTTTATGCAAAAATTTATTTTTACGTGGCTTCTAAGGTTTTGACTTAAACCGCATCTACCAACGTTTTATCAACAAGTATGATTATTCAAGTTGCTAGATTAACATCTCGAGGTGTATGAAACACGAGATAATTAAATCTCGAGCCCCATACTAAACTCCGTCATACGCATGACCCCCCTGCAGATCATATCTGCAATGCCCTTTCATCAGCGAATTTCATCTTTCTTTTGACTATGGCGGAACCCAAAGAACTGATAGCACTTCCATGATCAATCAGGATCACGGATTGCCAGAACTTTGTCAAATTCCACCATGCTGTCTCGAGATTGAGCAAACGCAAATTCTAGGGAAGCAACAAGAATGTCGGGTAACAGATTTCATCTGTCACCCGCATAAATAATTTTCAGCAATAGATCTCATCTACAACCTAATTATATTATGCAATACCCATACATCTCCATGTATTCTAGATCGAAACCTGCATCTACGCATAGTACAGCTCTTGATGCCACTGTTGGGTAACGCAGCAGAAAACAAAAAATTTCCGACCTACGCACCAGCCCAGGACCACTATGGAGACTGCATACAAGGTTTGATCTGTTTTGTTACCGACTCGTAGCGCAGCGGGAAGTAGAGTCGATGACGATCGGCGGTGCAGATCCCCGCAGCTAGGATTTACAACCTCCCAACCGCGAGGATGTATACCCTCATCTGCTCCTCAAACAGCCCTCCGGGAGGCGGTCGAACAGTCCCCCGGACGGTGTTGCGGACAGCCCTTCGGGAGGGCCTCCGAAACTCGAACGGTCACTCGGACAGCCCTTCGGGAGGCATTCTCGAACAGCCCCTCGGGCACTAAGATCGAAACTATGACCTCTCTACAGAGTTGCACACATACGGTGTCATCTATCCGACAGGGCTTCGCCGTCCAGAACTAGTTCCTGCCGGAACCCAGACAGCCTTTCGGCTCTATGAAACTATTTCGCTGGGAGGGAGAGAGAAGCCAGATCATGCATGGCACTTGTATGTGAGAAAGAGTGAGTGTGGAGGGCTGCCCCTCCACCTCTATTTATAGGAAATCCCAAGGGGTAGGGTAGTTTCACACAAAAAACCCAAAATGCACATGAATGAAGTCCTTCCACAAGGACCTAGGAGTGAAACCAAGGAACAAGAGGGTCCCCAAGGGGGGATACCCCATGTGGCTGGCCACACCCCCATGAGGGGCCCAAAAAATGGCTCCTATCCATCCATGTCATCCCCAAGATCTTTTGGAGCAAAGCCCCAAAAGGTGGCTTTCCATAAAGTAACCATAAAGCTGATTTTCACTATTCACGACGACATTTTTCAGCGTCCGTTTGAACTGAAAATATTTATGTGGGCTTAGAACGTTTCCAGTACCCACCAAAATGATTTTCAATGCGTTCCGAAACAATTCCGATTTAGTGATTTTCATCTGCGAAAAGCATCTGAAGTGGTTCCGGCAGCTCCGGAGCATATCCGGTTTTTATCCCGGAAAATTCCAGAAAGCTTCCAGAATGATTTTGGCACCCTTCAAGAATTATCAGGCATGTGCCGAAACCAATTTGACTTAATGGTATCCCCTGAAACAACTTTTCAGTTTCATCGAAACTCATCCGATGACCTCTCTCTGCGGAACCTTTTCCGCTGTCCGAAAAATTTTCCGGTGTCCGAAACTTCTTCGGTGATTTTCTCTCAGATCCTTGTCTAGTATTCAGCAGATAGATGACCCTTAAGCGTGTGACCCTATAGGTTCGGTGAAGTATAGACATGACACGAAACCCCTTCCGATCAATGATCAACATCGGAGCCGTGGACACCCATATTGACCCCTATACCCACACGAATAAATATTCGAGTGAACCTCCAGTTGCAGTGAGCTATTCCTGTTGCTTCGTGATATGTCACAAACACCCGAGGTGAGATTTGTTGCATCCCCGTGGACGAACCATTTGTCCACCATGCAAGTTACCTCGTTACCGGTTTTGTTCTCTTTTCTCATTTCCGTGTTACGGCATCCTAGCGATCAAATCACACTGTGTCTGGCCAGACGATGATGGATACCGTAATACCGAGAGGGCCCGAGAATATCTCTCCATCGTCGGAGGAAAAAATCCCAATCTTGAGCTATCAAGTTACTTGACACACTTTTCCATGAACCCGTAAGCCGCCGTAATAGCCACCCATTTACGGATGACGTTTAACAAACCCCAAAGTTCATGAAGCAAGCATGAAGAAACTCGATACTCTCATGGTCTAAGGAATCATGCAAACGTTAACCATCTCTGTGTTATGTACCATTAACTTGTGACAAATGAATCTCTTAGCATAACATCAATCCGGGTCGATTCAACACAAATGTTCTCTTAACATTGTGCCCTCAAGGTTGCTGGCATAGACATGCCCATGATCAGGAAAACAGAACCATCATGCAACACTTGAGCTAGTCTTAGAGGCCAGACTAGGAATACATTTTACCGTTTATTATTCCACACGTGCATATGAGTCTTCCTCCGAGCCTCGTGGTTATTGCAGACTCGAGAACCATATCAGTTATAGCATGGAACATAAACATAATTATGAACTCGGAGATAAATAATATCATTTATTATTGCCTCTAGGGCATATCTCCTACAGGAAACGGACGTGTCGGGTCTACACGGAGGGGATCTTGCTGTGGGTCTAGCCCGGTTGTTGCTCCAAAGTGTTCCTATGGGCTGACCTAACACAACCGGGCAGGGAGGTCCGCTGGTCCAAGCCCGTCCGTGCAAAGTCAAAGGGCTAGATCCCGTGGTCAAACGCTACAGGGTTAGGCGGGACGGGGGCCCTGGGGGGCTAGCAATGCCACTGGAGCGTCGCACCGGGCCCTCATACATGTGGGGTGGTGTGATGGCTTGTCCGAAGAGGCGGCACGTGTTTCCAGGGCGTGGCCCCCCCCTCATGGACGACGATGACACGGTAGTAGACGTTCTGCGGTAACGATGCGGCGTGAATATTATTAAATACTCGGAGCGCGATAAAATCATGAGTTTTTTTGCACGACGTGGGCACATCTGCTATAGGAACGATGGTATTTTTTCATAATTTTTGGTGATGGAGAAGTATCCGAAAAATTCCCTCTACGCGGATTGCCTTTCACGCGTCTACGGCTGTGGCCGGCGGCCTCCGGGGGCTAGCATGCCGCCAAATCTTGCGTAGGCAGCCTCTCACAAGTCTAGAAGTGTTGTGGCAGTTGCAAACGCCCGGCACGCGTGTCCGGGGTGTGCCCCCCCTCACGGACGGCGCCGCCGCCGGCACCTGGAGGGGGGAAACGGACGCGTTGGGTTTACACGGAGGGGATCTTGCTGGAGGTCTGGCCAGGTTGTTGCTCCAAAGTGTTCCTATGGGCTGACCTAACACAACCGGGCGGGGAGGTCTGCTGGTCAAAGCCCGTCCGTGCAAAGTCAAAGGGCTAGATCCCGTGGTCAAACGCTACAGGGTTAGGCGGGACGGGGGCCCTGGGGGGTAGCAATGCCACCGGAGGGTTGCACCGGGCCCTCATACATGCGGGGTGGTGTGATGGCATGTCCGAAGAGGCGGCACGCGTCTCCGGGGCATGGCCCCCCCTCACGGACGGCGATGAGACGGTAGTAGACGTTCTGCGGTAACGATGCGGCGTGAATATTATTAAATACTCGGAGCGCGATAAAATCATGAGTTTTTTTGCACGACATGGGCACATGTGCTATAGGAACGATGGTATTTTTTCATAATTTTTGGTGATGGAGAAGTATCTGAAAAATTCCCTCTACGCGGATTGCCCTTCGCGCGTCTACGGCTGTGGCCGGCGGCCTCCGGGGGCTAGCATGCCGCCAAATCTTGCGAGGCGGCCTCTCACAAGTCTAGAAGTGTTGTGGCGGTTGCAAACGCCCGGCATGCGTGTCCGGGGTGTGCCCCCCACACAGACGGCGCCGCCGCCGGCACCTGGAGGGAGGAAACGGACGCGTCGGTTCTACATGGAGGGGATCTTGCTGTGGGTCTGGCCCGGTTGTTGCTCCAAAGTGTTCCTATGGGCTGACCTAACACAACCGGGCCGGGAGGTCCGCTGGTCAAAGCCCGTCCGTGCAAAGTCAAAGGGCTAGATCCCGTGGTCAAACGCTATAGGGTTAGGCGGGACGGGGGCCCTGGGGGGTAGCAATGCCACCGGAGCGTCGCACCGGGCCCTCATACTTGTGGGGTGGTGTGATGGCATGTCCGAAGAGGCGGCACGCGTCTCCAGGGCGTGGCCCCCGCTCACGGACGGCGATGACATGGTAGCAGACGTTCTGCGGTAACGATGCAGCGTGAATATTATTAAATACTCGGAGAGCGATAAAGTCATGAGTTTTTTTGCACGACGTGGGCACATGTGCAATAGGAACGATGGTATTTTTTCATAATTTTTGGTGATGGAGAAGTATCCGAAAAATTCCCTCTACGCGGATTGCCTTTCGCGCGTCTACGGCTGTGGCCGGCGTCCTCCGGGGGCTAGCATGCCGCCAAATCTTGCGTAGGCGGCCTCTCACAAGTCTAGAAGTGTTGTGGCGGTTGCAAATGCCCGGCACGCGTGTCCGGGGTGTGCCCCCCCTCACGGACGGCGCCGCCGCCGGCACCTGGAGGGGGGAAACGGATGCGTCGGGTCTACACGGAGGGGATCTTGCTGTGGGTCTGGACCGGTTGTTGCTCCAAAGTGTTCCTATGGGCTGACCTAACACAACCGGGCGGGGAGGTCTGCTGGTCAAAGCCCGTCCGTGCAAAGTCAAAGGGCTAGATCCCGTGGTCAAACGCTACAGGGTTAGGCGGGACGGGGGCCCTGGGGGGGGTAGCAATGCCACCGGAGCGTCGCACCGGGCCCTCATACATGCGGGGTGGTGTGATGGCATGTCCGAAGAGGCGGCACGCGTCTCCGGGGCGTGGCCCCCCCTCACGGACGGTGATGACACGGTAGTAGACGTTCTGCGGTAACGATGCGGCATGAATATTATTAAATATTCGGAGCGCGATAAAATCATGAGTTTTTTTGCATGACGTGGGCACATGTGCTATAGGAATGATGGTATTTTTTCATAATTTTTGGTGATGGAGAAGTATCCGAAAAATTCCCTCTACGCGGATTGCCCTTCGCGCGTCTATGGCTGTGGCCGGCGGCCTCCGGGGGCTAGCATGCCGCCAAATCTTGCGTGGGCGGCCTCTCACAAGTCTAGAAGTGTTGTGGCGGTTGCAAACGCCCGGCACGCGTGTCCGGGGTGTGCCTCCCTCACGAACGGCGCCGCCGCCGGCACCTGGAGGGGGGAAACGGACGCGTCGGGTCTACACGGAGGGGATCTTGCTGTGGGTCTGGCCCGGTTGTTGCTCCAAAGTGTTCCTATGGGCTAACCTAACACAACCGGGTGGAGAGGTCCGCTGGTAAAGCCCGTCCGTGCAAAGTCAAAGGGCTAGATCCCGTGGTCAAACGCTACAGGGTTAGGCGGGACTGGGCCCTGGGGGGTACAATGCCACCGGAGCGTCGCACCGGGCCCTCATACATGCGGGGTGGTATGGTGGCATGTCCGAAGAGGCGGCACACGTCTTCGGGGTGTGGCCCCCCTTACGGACGGCGCCGCCGCCGGCATCCGGAGGGGGGAAACGGACGCGTCGGGTCTAGATGGAGGGTATGTAGTTGTGGGTTTGGCCCGGATGTTGCTCCCAGTTGTCTGGGAGCGCCAACCATCTCCCTCCGACGGACTTGGATCTGCCGCCGCCCCCACCCCCCACTGTCGACGACCGCCGCCCCCTTCACTCACCTGACCAACTAAGCTCCAAATCGAGCTTGCAAGGCGGTGGCCATGGCGCTCCCGGACCCGCGACCAAGCCACGACCTCGGCGGACGAAGCTACTCGAGTTCGGCGCCTCCCCTTCCCTCCTCTATGTGTGGTTCCGGGAGAGGAGAGGGCCGAGCGGTTAAAAGAATTAAAAAATCTATATGAAATAGTAATACATAAAAACATAAAATGGAAAAATATTACTATAAAAAAATCTAAAAAATTAACTATAAGAAAATATTAAAAAATCTAAAAAAATGGAAAAATATAACTATAAGAAAATATTAAAAATCTAAAAAAATATATGCCTACGGCTAAGCCGTCGGCATAGGTGCCACGTGGCATCGTCAGATATGCCGACGACTTAGCCGTCGGCATACTTCCCCTTATCCACTCACGGGCTCGCCCCCTCCACCCATTCCCCATCGCGCCCCCGACTCCCCACCCGCCACGCTGCGCCGCCTCCTCCTCCACACCCGCGCCGCCGCCGCCGTCCAACCCGACCGAGCCCCGCCCCGGCCTCTCCAACCCCGCGCCGCCTCGCCTCCACCCCGGCCCAGCCCCGTCCCCGCCTCTCTAGTCCGGCGCCGCCGCGACCCCGCCCCTGCCCTCTCCACCCCCGTGCGCCCTGACCTCCCCGCCGGCCACACCGCCCTGGTCCTCCCGTTGGCCGTGCTTCTCTGGCCGGCCCAGCCACGCCCCGGCCCTCCTGTCCCCTTCACCGCCGGCCCCAAGTCCACAGCCGACACCCCTCTCCTCGCTGAGCTAGCACTCCTTTGTCTTTTTTTCTTCATTTTTTTGCATGATTTAGCTACTATTGGATGTATGAATGGATGGATGTTGGATGTATGAATGGATGGATGTTGGATGTTGTTAGGTTGTTAGATGGATGAATGTTCTATGTGTCTTAGATGGATGGATGAATCTCGGCAAAATGAATGGATGCATGATTTAGTTTTTATTTTCAGTTTGTGATGTTGTTAAGTAGCTATGTGAGATGTGCTTCAAATTTGGGATATGATAAGTGGTTATTTCATCATGATGATCTTGCTAAAAAATGATATGTTAGTGCTTAATGTGAGGTGATTACCTAAATTGGGATATGATAAGTGCTTCCAAAATTGACACTTGAGAAAATATGATTTTTTTTTTCATAGTTTAATGTGTCAATGCTTAATGTGAGGTGATGACCTGATTTTTTCACTCGGTGGAATTAACAGGATTTGTGGTGTTCCATCTTCGTGGAGTGATCGTCGACGTTGGAGGTGTTGGTCCACGATCGTCCGTCCTTTGATCGACTACATCCTCTACATCGGAGGGTGAGCAACAATTCCATGACCTCGTCCGATTTTTTTCCATGTCACTAGATTTCATTTTCATGTCAAGTCGGGTAAACCTAGGCGTCTCCCGTCCGAAAGGGTTGCATCAATAAATATGCATTCAATTGCATATTTATCACCACAGCTCTTTCGGATTGTCCAGCGCTTTCCACGGACAGGCCGAGGATGTGTAGATTGGGTACGTTGTTCATGCTCTACCCCGTTCCGAGACAAGATTTCAGCGGCGCCTCCCTGTTGTTCTCCGGATGCACATTCTCTCGGCATTTTGCCGAGACGTGTATTTGGAGAACAGCGGGGAGGTGCTGCCGAAATTTTGTCTCGGAATGGGGTAGAGCATGGACAACGTACTCAATCTACACATTCTCGGGTGGGATTAGGACCCATCTTTACCTATTAGAGATGTAGGTGGATTAAAAATAAAATATTGATGTGAGTAATTGAAATGAATCCTTAATTTTGTTGTGTGGCTTCCAATAAAGCAGAGATGGCAGATAATCAGTAGATGTATAGTGGGTTTTTCCGTCGGAATCAAGTAACAACAGAGTGGGTCAAGAAAACTGATGTGTTTTTGAAAGAGATATTCCGTAGTCCAATGAGGATGGTGCCAGAATGCCCGTGTGCCAGATGTAAGAGACGTATCCGCAGAGATAAGAGTGAGATGACTAAGCACCTTCGCACGCATGGATTTATGCCCAACTTTAATATGCCGATAAACTTTGCCCAGCGGGACCATGGTAGAGAGGATGTGATACGACAACGCGTCGCTGGTTATGAGGACGATGGGGTTAGAGACATGCTAGATGATGTCTTTGCTGCATAGCCGACACCTCCGTCACATTCTGCGAATGAACCGGAGGTGCCGGAGGAAACCGCAAAGGCCTTCCTGGAAATCTCGGCCTCCTCAAAGAAACCTCTCTATGAGGGTGCCAAGCTGTCTGTGTTGGATGCCATCTCGCAACTGATGGCAGTCAAGGCTGAGTACGGCTGTAGCCGAGGTTGCTTCGAAGCATTTCTAGGAGTATGGGCTAACAGCCTGCCTGAGGGCCATGAACTGCCGAAAACCATGTACGCTATGAAGAAAATCATGAAGGCGCTCTCCATGGATTATGAGAAAATACATGTTTGTCCAAAGAATTGCCTTTTGTTTAGGCATGAGTATGCGGATGACAAGTACTGTAGGAAGTGCGGTTCCTCTCGGTATATTGAGGTGTTCGATAAGCATGGTCAGAAGCAGCAGCTAAAAATCCATGTGAAGGTTCTTCAGTATCTTGATTTTATAAAAATACTACAGCGCCTTTTCATCACCGAGGAGTCTGCCAAAATGATGAAGTGGCACAAGGAAGGGAAAAGGTACAATCCAAAAAAAAATTGTACATCCATCAGGAGGTGAAGCATGGAAGTCATTCGATATAGAGTACCCGGAGGAAGCAGCCGACGCTGGGAATGTCAGAATTGCTATAACAGGTGATGGGTTCAATCCATATGGTATGTCGTCTAATCCATACAGCTGTTGGCCCGTATTTGTTATTCCGCTCAATCTCCCTCCCAGCGCCATAATGCAACGCAAGACCATGTTCCTGTCGCTTATAATTCCGGGGCCTGAATATCCGGGGAAGAATTTGAGTGTGTTTATGCAGCCGTTGGTGGATGATTTGCACCATTCTTGGTACTTCCCGAGGTTGACATACGACCGACATCTGCAGAAAAATTTCTTGATGAAAGTTTGGCTACAATATTGCATGCATGACTTTCCCGGTTATGCCCTGTTCTGCGGATGGTGTACAAGTGGAAAGATGCCTTGCCCAGTGTGCATGCAGGCCTTGATTTTCATTTGGCTGAAGAAGGGTGGCAAGTATGTTGCATTTGACCTGCATCGACAGTTCCTCCCTCCAGACCATCCTGATAGGGAAGACAAGAATAACTTCAAAAAAGTCAAAGTTGTCCATGAAGTAAACGAGATTCCAACGTTTTCTGGTGCGGATGTGCTTGCTCAGCTGAAAGCTCTTAAGCCTGCCGGTGAAGGGAAAGGCAAAGGCAAAGGCAAAGGCAAAGCCACAGGCGAAGACGAGGGCGAGGGCAAAGGAAAAGGTAAAGGGAATTTTTTTTGAAGGATATGGTGAGACGCAGAACTGGACTCACATTACCCCCTTCACGCAGCTTCCCTATTTTAAGAACCTCAAACTTCCATACAACATAGACGTGATGCACACCGAAAAGAATGTCGCAGAGTCCCTTTTTCACACGATCCTCAACATTCCTGATAAGACAAAGGATAATGTTAATGCTAGAGTTGATCAACAGAATATTTTTGATAGACCACGTCTACACATGCAGCCTCCCACAGGCAGTCGAAAATCTTGGTTCAAGCCAGATGCTGACTTCGTACTTAAAAAGGATCATAAGATGGAGGCATTCAAGTGGCTGAAACACGTCGTGAAGTTCACTGATGGTTATGCGTCGAATATAAGTAAGGGGGTCAATCTTTCAACGGGCAAAGTGACCGGGCTCAAGAGTCATGACTATCATGTATGGATTGAGCGGATTATGCCGGTGATGGTTCGGGGCTATGTTCCCGAGCGTGTCTGGCGTGTGCTTGCGGAGTTAAGCCATTTCTTCCGCATGCTTTGTGCTAAAGAAGTATGTCCTGAGAAGATAAAAGAAATGCATAAGAAGGCGCCGGAGTTGATATGCAAGCTAGAGAAGATCTTCCCGCCAGGCTTCTTTACTCTGATGACACATCTCATTTTGCACCTCCCGAACGAGGTATTGTTGGGGGGCCCTGTGCAGAATCGTTGGCAGTACGGCCCTGAGAGACAGAACAAGCATCTGAGATAGAAATGTGGAAACAAAGCTAAGATTGAAGCTTCCATAGGTGAGGCAGTTATCCTAGAGGAGGTGGCAGACCTCAGGACAGCCTACTATCCGGACCATGTTCCCACGTTGCATAATAAGGTGTCTCGATACAATACAGAAGAACCCAAGTATAAACCCAAGTTGCCTCTATTCATCGGGCAAGGTGGTAGGGCTGGATGCTCGAAACCTTATCTCATGCCACGAGATGAGTGGGAGGATGTCATGTTCTATATCTTGCACAACATCAAGGAAGTTGAGGATGAGTGGATGAGGTAATACCTTTGCACCATTCTTTTAGTCAATTCGTTATGTTCACTTTTCCTAGTTCTTATACCGCTTTTCTTATTGTAGTCGATTTGTTGAAGAAGAATGGACGGGAATGCTGCCTCCTACTGAAGCGGAGGCACTTGCTCTTCTCCGAAAGGGTGCTGATGGAAGGAAAAATTTCGTTGCGTGGTTCATGGAGAAAGTAATTTTTCACACTTTCAATTAAACTCATGCACCCTATAATTTCAATTAAACTCATGCACCCTATAATTTCAATTAAACTTGTAGGGAAATGATCCAACCGAATCAATGGATGAAGAATTGAGATGGGTTTCCATGGGTTTTGACCATGTCGTCATGACATGCCAAAAGTATGATGTGAATGGGTATCGCTTCCATACAGAGGAGCACCAGAACAGTCGGCCTGATCCCAAAACCATAAATACCGGAGTCTTCACTGAAGGAGATAATAAAGTAGATTACTATGGAAGGGTAGGAAAAATATACGAGCTTACATTCAAACGTGGCCGTGAACACCTAAGTCTCACTGTGTTCAAATGCCGATGGTTCGACCCCAAAAAGGGTCTGAGACATACGCCTTCTGTTGGTTTAGTTGAAGTTAAACCATCAACCGTCTATGCCGGAGCTGATCTCTTTATCGCCGCTACCCAGGCCACACAAGTATATTATCTGCCTTACCCATGCCAGAAAGAGTACCTAAAGGGTTGGGAAGTTGTGTTCAAGGTGTCGCCGCATGGTAAGCTACCGGACCCGAACGATGATGATTACTACAACATAAACCCCATGACATACGAGGGAGTGTTCTATCAAGAGGAACATGATGACGTGGTCCGAAACAACGAGGATGATGACTTGGGTTATGTTGACCTGGACCCAAACGACGACGACGCACGGATTGATGGTGAGGCAGTTGTGAATCAAAGAGACATAATTATGCTTGAAAAGTTAAATGAAGACGCTGACGATGAGGAAGAGCCTCCACCTCCATCAGACAATGAAGAAGATATGAGTGATAGTGATGATGAGACCGGTCCACGAATAGATTACAATAGTGATGGTTCATATGGGTTCTAGAAAATGTAAGTTCTTTTAACGATCATTACAATAGTATGCTTAATGTGGTCTTCTGGTATTAATGTTTTTCCTGTATGCTTGTTTAATTGATATCCTTACTAATTGTTTATTCTCTTCTCAATGCAGGTTTGCTAATCATGGGCAAGTCCAGCGGTGCCAGTTTCCTCAGTAAATTCAAAGGACTTACTCGGAGTGGACAAGCCCACAAGGTTCCCTCCCGACTACGCGAGGATGACACCTCACAGGGAGGTGGAGGGGTCGGGGGAGGAGACCCTAGAGGACGAGGCGGTGGGGGGAGAGCCCCTAGAGGAGGAGGAGGTGGGGGGAGAGCCCCTAGAGGAGGAGGAGGTGGGGGGAGAGGCAGCCGGGGCAAAAAACTCCGGGCCGTGTCCGAAATAGGAGGGTCTTCTTCGATGCCCTCCTATACAGAGGCACCTTCTGAGTCTGAGGAGGAGGAGTATGTTCCTGATGGCGAGGAGGAGGAGGGTGAGGAGGAGGAGGGCGAGGAGGAGGGCGAGGAGGAGGAGGCCGAGGAGGAGGGTGAGGAGGAGGGCGAGGAGGGTGGAGGGGATGTTGATCCCGAGTTGTGGGGTGACTTGCCACCGGGTGCTCCGCAGGGATGACTGTGTGGTAATGCCGGACTACCTACACCACCTTCTATCGAGGAGCACAAGTGGCTCATTGAACCTGTGGGACAGAGTAAGTGCCTCTCAATCATATTTTCAACACATGACAACATTTTCTTATTGTACAGATGGCAATCATTTGATTCTTTTGCAGAAACTGGATCCTTCGCGGAAAGGGCCGTAAACCGAACGGCCTTATCACTGTCCTGTTGAAGGAGTTTTGGCCTGGCCTATTCTGCCCGTGGCCAGACAGGGACCCACAGCTGCGGGTTTTGGCCACGAGCTGGGCCCACTACGAGGCTTGCAGCAACGTGGAGTACGGGACAGCCGCTAAGGCCGTGATCACCAAATTTTGGGTAAGTTCTCTTCTAAATCACTTGTCTTCAGTTTCGTTCATAGTTTATCATTGAATCACTCAACTCATGCCTTGTTTGCTTCTGGTTTATGCATGATTGCAGCAACTCTATAGAGTTCTTGACGAGCACAAGGCCAGAGCCGACGTGGTCTTGCTTGCGGCTGCGAAGAAGAAAGCTCGTCAGTTGCAGTACGAGGTGCGCTGGGTTGCCATCTCGCTGTACTACCACACTTACCTGCAACAAAAGATGACCAAAACTCAAGCGCAGAGGCAACGACTTACCTTGAACAGGGAGCAGTTCATGATGGTAACTATTACTGACTTTTCATTGTTTCAAGCAGTCAACTTATGTTTCGTGCTCACATGTCATGCTTCCATAATTTGCTTAGGTTGTTCCTCGTTGGTGCTATGGAAGGCATGACGGATGGGCGAGTTTGGTGGATAGGTGGCTCGGCGCCGATGCAGAGTTTGCTGCCAAGAGCATCAAGGCCCGGGCTAACCGTGGAGCCGACGGGACACACGGCCAAGGAAACAGGAACCACTGGGGCTTCAAGGCCATGAAGGTATATCTATGTGCATGATGCATTTTTGTTCTTCTTTACCGTCATGTTCTTATGTATGGCTAACTTCTATTTGACGTTGTAGGAGGACAAGTTGAAGAGGCCGCTCTCAGACATGGAGTCGTGGAAGCTGGCCCGCGAGCGGAGTCATCGCAAGGAGGGCGAGAGCCAGTACTACGGCAAGACCGAGGAGCACCTGGGGTCTTACATTCATCACTATCAGGAGTTGCATCCGGATGTTCCTGTTGCTGAGGTCGCCCAGTCTCAGATCGACGACACGGCGGTGGTGGCCATCCAGGGGAAGAAGAATGGCCGGTATCCGTGTTTCGACGGCTTGATCACTCCTTCGATCTCGTACACACGGCTTCGGGCTACCAACCCGAGCCAGTTAGAGAGTATGGGGCGTTCACAGACTCCCTTAGCCCGCCAGCATGCTGTAAGTACTTCCTCTTTATCTTTTTCTATCTAGCATTCTAAGTTTATTTTCAGCATTGCTCACTTAGAAACAACCTAAATTATGTAGGCATATAAGGAGTTTGTCGAGCATAGGAATCTCGAGGTGCGGGAGTACTTGAAACGAGTGAAGGCAAACGATGATTACAACCGTCAGATGATGACGGTTAGTTTTGCCCTCTTAAAACCAAGCTAAATTTTTGCACTTTCATTCCTTCTGATCTTCTAGTTTGCTTGTTTAACTAACATTCAGGCTATGTTGGCATCTTGGAGTAACCGCACGGATCCACCACAAATGGGACCCCCACCACCACCTGCGGGAGAACCCCCACACGTGCCCACGCTCGATGAATGGGTGGCACTAGGCAGTGATGGTCCGGTTAGTACATTTGCCTAACTACTGGCAAACTAGTTCTCGTTCATTCAACACTATCATATCATATTTACCGTTAGAATCTTTTCTGAAACATGTAGGGGACCGGTGGCTCGACTACTGCTCCGTCGACCCCAGTCACTCCGATCTGGCAGAGTGGTGGTGGTCGCGATGGCGGTTTTGGTGGAGGTGGTGGTTTTGGCGGAGGTGGTGGTTTGGCGGAGGTGGTCTTGCTTGATGATTCCGTGCATGTGGCCATCGTGCCATGCCTTTCATATTCCTACTTTTATGATGTTTCATGTCTTGCACTACTTTTATGTTCATGAACTTCCGTCGGTGATGATCTTTAGATGATGTGATGAATTTGAGTATGTTTAGATGATGATGGTGAACTTGAGTATGTTTAGATGAACGTAAGTATGTTTAGGTGATGAATTGTCATATTTCTGCATAATTTCATATTGTTCTGTTTTGAAATGTTGTCAAATGAATTGGAAAAGAGAAAACAGGGAAAAAAAACTATGCCTACGGCAAAGCCGTCGGCATATATACGCCCAGGAGTTACCAGGGCTCGCCACGTAGGCATAGCCCTGCTGCCAGGAGTAACCAGGAAACGACACGTGGCAGAGCTATGCCTATGGTAAAGCCGTCGACATAGATTCATCTATGCCTACGGCTTTGCCGTAGGCATAGCCCTGCCACCAGGAGTACCACGGGTTGCCACGTGGCAAAGATATGCCGACGGCAAAGCCGTCGGCTTACCTCTGCCACGTGGCGTTGCACGATTCGTCAACGCTTTTGACGGCGCCGTCCGTTGCCGTCAGACGCAAAACACTGCCGACGGCTGACGCCAGGCCGTCGGCATAGGCCCCTATGCCGACGGCTATACTATGCCGACGGTCTGACAAGACTACGCTGACGACATCTACGCCGACGGGTCTATGCCGACGGCCCGTGGCCGTAGGCATAGACCGCAAGTCCTGTAGTGCGTGTAGTTGACTGGAATAAGGACGCAAAATACACAAAAGAAGTCTACAGTGAACACGGTACACCGTAGAATCGCATTCGTTATGCAAAGTTCCACTATATATGACTCTAGTTGTAAAGGGCTTTGCATCTGAAAGTAATGAAAATAGAAGTAGCTGCTAATGAGTGAAGCTACAAGGACTTATAATGTACTCTGTCTGGTCTCCAAATGAAATTGACTGCGACCTGGTTTGTTTCAAATAGTTTGTAGATCATCAAAAAACCGATTTCAAGTATTATTCCAACATTTGCTTGTGAGGAACCAAGTTGAAATCCCCATTCTGGGTTTTGATCCACAGGGTAGTTTGATCTGATCCATCCTACCACTTACACCGTTGAAGATTGCACGAATTTAACCTCTAAATTAATTACAATCTCTAAGTTGGTTTATGTGTGAAGCAACAAGAAGTTAGCATGCGCAACATCATCCTAATAATCTCGAAATGAAATTGATCTCTATTTAGTCTCTTTGAAACAGTTTCTAGATTAATTACCAAAAAGTGATTTCAAGTAGGAGTAGTAGCAGTATTGTGCATGGAGATGGAGGAGCGAATGAACCAACCTAGAGTCCTCGCATGGGACCCGTCTCGGGTAATCGGAGTCCCCCGACCAGATGGCCTCCAGGTCCCAGGCGGACAGCACGTAGCACTTGCTGCCGGCCTCCCTGTCCAGCCACATGCTCTTCAGATTGCGCCCACGCACGCGCACCACCATCAAAACTCATCAGAGATGGGCCGAGGAGCTAGGCAGGGGGCAGCGTACAGGTACTCCTACGTACCACGAGCCTGTCCTGGAGGAGGACGCCGGCGGAGAGGCGGAGGAAGAGCTCCTTCTTGGACGAGGGCGGGGCGGGGGCCAGCTCCCCGTCGGCGAGCGGCGGGAGGCCGCCGGGGGGCAGGAAGCTGGCCCAGACGCCGTCGGAGCCGGCCGCGGCGCGGAAGGCCGGGGAGACGGCGGCCGCGCGGAAGGCGTCGCGCGGGGACGTGCGGGCCAGCGCCGCGGAGAGGAGCTCCTCCGGCAGGCGCGCGATCTCGCAGGCCTCCTCCATGGGATCCGATCCCCCGTCCGTCGGCGTCGGCGTCGGCCGGCCGCTGCTTTGTCCGGTTCGAGATTCGCCGGGGTAGGAGGAGGAGAGCTGCAACTGGTTTGGCGGTCTGGGGATGGGGATCGGATTCTTTAGGGTGTTGTTGTGCACAAGGAACGCGGCCGGAGGCTTTAGCGACGAAGCAAAGTGAACGGAGACGGTGGCCATGCACGCTTCCGAGCCGTGTTTGGTTGACGTGGACTACGGCTTGACCATTTGATCAGCCACGCAAGCAGAAGTTCATGTTGTTGCCTTTTGTTGTTATGTGATATATGTATGTGTATATGATACCTGATTATATTAGTATTTTTTTTTCATTTATTAGTAAAGCCGCTAAATGAGGTCAGCTTTGCTATAGTCTCTTTTAGCTGCTGGCCGAGCCGCCACTAAATGGCGTAGCCCGCTATTTAAAACATGTTCGTTACCTGAAGGCTGTTGTGCGGGACCTCGCCCTCCATCATGATCCTTGCATCTCATCCGCTGTGTCGATCGATCTCGCCCTTAACGTCCGGCAGCCACACCCTCCGATATCCTTAGTACCCATCGGCCAGTCCGCCCGTTCGCCGCGATCTTCCTCCATTGACCGGTAGAATTGACACCAAGCGAGCATCAATCACTGCATGGGCAGCCCAACAGGTCGAGGTGGACTCGAGCACGGTGAGACCTGACCAATGACACCCTGAAGGCCGAGCTGTTGTAGTAGTAATAGAAGAAGGTGCATCGGACTGAAGTGGTGGTGTGCATCGCCCACAATGGACACGCCTCTCGGCAGGTTGAGCTGGGCGACGTCGCACTGACAACTAACATGGCCAGCACTACGAGGGACTGGTGCAACATCCAAGTTCTGTCCTAGGATTTTTCCTGTGCGTCCTTCCATTATATGTGTGTGCTTGCTTGCTTGTTGTCTTTGGTTAGTGTTCAAACTTTTTCCACACTCAACATACGCTATTACATGTGACATGCCAAAATTTGGCATTGCTTCGGGTATGTTTGCTATATTTAAGTCTTTAAGTGGATTTACCTTCATTAAATACCTAGAAATCTATTCGATATTCTAAAAATAGCTAATTTACACTAAAAAGGGTCAAACTCTTACGTGAAACTTCAAATGATGTAACTTTAATGTAGAAAAATAATTGCCCCGTAAGACTAAACCAAAAACACTAAAAGCATTGCATTACAAAAAATGGTAGAAAAAATACCAGTGACGGGCACAAAATATGCGCCTACCACAGGTCAGAAAAGGTTAGCAGCGAAAAGCAAAAAAAGATAATAGTAGCGGGTGCAAAACCACGCCCACCATTGCTACTTGCGTTACCAGTGCGTGCCGTGCGTATTAAGAGCAACTCTAGCAGAATCCGCATCCCGCCCTAACCCGTAAAATAACCGTTAAAATGCGGGTCGGGGCGAAAAAACCAACCCGATCAGACCCCGCATCCCGCCCTGGCCCGCAAAAAGTTTTAGGGGACGCGGCAAAATCCCGACCCTAACCCGGGAAAATGCGGGTTTCGCCCCCGCCGCTGCGGTGCCCTGCATATAAACGGAAGCGGTTGATGGGAGGACATTTCATCCCGCGCTTTCTCCCACCAACCACCTCTCCTGCCCCCCCCCCCTCGCGCCGCCGCCCAAGATTTAGGCGAACGCAGCTGGCAGGAGCACGCCGGAAGGCCGCCACGTGCACGAGGCCTCCCCTCCCCCCTTGCGTCGGCGGGCCGCCGGATTTGGCTTTTTCCGGCCGCCTGTTGCGGCCTCAAGCGATGGAGTGGTCGGGGAGCCTCTCCCGCAGCCCAGGTAAGGGCGCATCGCCGCATGCAGGTACGGGTTCGTCCGCCCACCGCCGCCGAAGGTTTGCGGGCATGGACTCGTCCGGCCGTCCACCGGGAAGGCGTCGCGCGGGGACGTTCGGGCCAGCGCCGCCGAGAGGAGCTCCTCCGGCAGGCGCGCGATCTCGCAGGCCTCCTCCATGGGATCCCCCGTCCGTCGGCGTCGGTGTCGGCGTCGGCCGACCGCTGCTTTGTCCGGTTCGAGATTCGCCGGAGTAGGAGGAGGAGAGCTGCAACTGGTTTGGCGGTCTGGGGATGGGGATCGGATTCTTTAGGGTGTTGTTGTGCAGAAGGAACGCGGCCGGAGGCTTTAGCGACGAAGCAAAGTGAACAGAGTCGGTTTGGCCTCTCTGTTTCTTTCCACGTGCTTGCTTGTTGTCCTTACAATTTCCGAATCTCTAAACTTTTTCCAAGTCCACGTTATTTATGCATTGAACCTCTCTGAGCTTTTCCTGTGTACCAAATGTTGATTGATCTGCAGAGTTTTTTGTTTCCCTTGAGTTGAGTTTGTATTTCGTAGTGGACTAAACATTGTTGTTTTAGTAGAGCCGATGCTATGGTCAATCTCTGTTTTGCTAACTTACTTCTTTTTTTGTTTCAATAGGTGCAGGTATCTCCAGCATCGCCTCCGTACCATAAACAGCAGCAGCTCATGTTGTTGCCTTTTGTTGTTAGTATGATATATGTATGTATATATGATACCTGATTATATTATTTATTATTTATTCTTTTTTTCATTTATTAGTAAAGCCGCTAAATGAGGTCAGCTTCGCTATAGCCTGTTTTAGCTGCTGGCCAAGCCGCCACTAAATGGCGTAGCCCGCTATTTAAAACATTGATTACGCTGTTACCAAAGAAGCCGGATGCCTGCCAGGTCAAGAATTTCCGGCCGATCAGTCTTGTTCACAGTGCGCCCAAGCTTACTTCCAAGCTACTTGCATCTAGAATGAGTAGCGGATGGGAGAAATAGTGAGTGTCAATGAGTCTGCGTTTATCAAGGGCAGAAGCATCCATGACAATTTCTTGCTCGTTAGACAAATGGCTCGCAAACTTCATCAGAGGAAAACCAAAGGTGTGCTACTGAAACTTGACATATCGAGAGCTTTTGACACCCTATCCTGGCCGTTTCTTTTCGAGGTGCTTCGAGCTAAGGGGTTCTCTGCCCGCTGGATCTCTTGGATTGCAACTCTGCTCACTTCGGCAAGCTCCAGAATTGTGGTCAATGGATGTGCGAGAGAGAAGTTTATGCATGCGCAAGGGCTGCACTAAGGAGAGTCCATGTCCCCTCTCCTCTTTGTTATTGCTATGGATGTGCTTACAGCGATGATGATCAAGGCTCAAGAGCTGCAGGTGCTTAGCAAGATTCCTGGTTGCACGCCTCTGCAGCGGCTGTCTCTCTACGCGGATGATGTTGTCCTCTTCATTAGGCCGATAAGATCGGATCTATTTTTTGTGAAGGAAGCTCTTGGAATCTTCGGAGAGGCATCGGGGCTGGTCATAAACTTTGCCAAGTCCTCGGCTATCATGATCAGAGCCTCCGAGGAAGAGGAGGAACTGGTGACGGAGGCGCTTCCTTGGACAATGGAGAAATCTCCGATCAAATACCTAGGGTTGTAGCTGAGTATCAAGCATCTCAAGAGATCTGACTGGCAACCGATCATTGACATAGTGCTTAAACTGATGCCGGGATGGCAAAGAGGGCTTATCACCAGGCCTGGACAACTTGCTATGATCAATCACGTGGTTCGAGCGCGGCCTACACACCACCTGATCGTCGCGGAGGCTCCTAAGTGGGCGTTAGAAAAAATTGACAAAGGATGCAGAAAGTTCTTCTGGGCTGGGACAGAGGAGGTCCATGGAGGCAAGTGCCTAGTCGCATGGGAGCGTGTGTGCAAGCCGAAATACCTAGGAGGTCTCGGGGTGCTGAATCTTTACAAGCAAGGGATCACGCTCCGTTTGCGTTGGGAATGGCTCAAGCGCACGGACGATCTCCGGCCATGGCAAGGGCTGAACCTGATGGCCGACAAACAAGTGACCATGGAGTTCAACAGCTTGGTCAAATGGGAGGTTGGCAATGGGAGACGTGTGTTGTTTTGGAAGGACAGATGGATCAATGGAAGCTCCATCGCTGAGGTGGCTCCGATGATCAGAGCCATGATCAAGACACGGGTCACCAATAGGAGAATGGTTAAGGATGCTTTACATCTTCATACTTGGACATCTGACATTGTTGGGGATATGAGCACGGATGCCCTGGTGCAATTCATCCGGCTTTGGGATCTGGTCATTGGTATGAGCCTGGTCCCTGACTCTGAAGACAAACCACTTTGGCAATGGAGCTCTAATGGTATCTACTCAGCCCGCACCGCCTATAAAATGCTATGCGAGGGAGGCATCAGATTTCAATGCTCTTCGGCAATATGGAAATGTTGGGCGTTGTTGACCTGCAAGATATTCATATGCTGGCGCTGCAATACCGTGTTTGGACATCTGATAGGAGGCAACGGCATGGCCTTCAAGATCATAGCTCGCCATGTTTCTTGTGTGAGCAGGAAGAGGACACGGTGGATCACATCTTGCTGCAATGCGTCTATGCTCGCCAAGTTTGGTTCATTTGCTTCAGGCGACTAGGCATTGAGCTTTCTATACTCCCAACACAGCAAGATCGTTTGGAGGCATGGTGGTCAGTTTCCAGGAAACGCATCATCAAGCCTCACCGTAAGGGATTTGACGCGCTCGTCATCTTGATATGCTGGAATCTTTGGAAGCAAAGAAACAGCAGAGTGTTCTCGCACTCCAACAATGCCAATGAGTGGGGGGCCGCGAACATTATTGCTCGAGAACTAAGACTTTGGATAGCGGCTCGAAGGAGAGGAGTTCAACAGCTTGCCGAGTAGTTGCTTAGTGTGTGGAGTGGAGTGGAGTTTGGGTTGGCTCCCGCTGTGGGATTAGCCACCCGTTGTAATTCTTGTAATTAACCCTCTGCCTTCTATAAAGCTAAGGTACGCATTTTGCGTACTCTCGAAAAAGATTGTTACTTGAAGGTTGTTGTGCGATCTCATCCGTCGTGTTGTCCGATCTCGCCCTCAACGTCCGGTCGCCACGCCATCCGATATTCTCAGTACCCGTCTGTCAGCGATCAAGGCATCGGTACAGTGCAACCTGAAAGGCGTGAAGGAAAGGAATTGACTCATGGGCCGGTGGGCCCACTCGCGACCGGAATCTTCCCCAGTGGCTTGCAGGCCCGAACTGGGCCCGCTAAGGGTGTACGCGTTGATATAACCGTTGGGAACAGTAGCGTGTGGATCTGGGAATTGACTGGTGGCTTCGGCCGAACCTCGCGAGTCGTGTGTGAGATTGTATAGCCAGTAATGGCGGATCTCTTCCCCTAAATTTGATATCCATTGTCGGTTGTTTACATCTGGTATCAAAGCCGTTTCGTCCTGGAGTTTCCCCGCCACCCACACCACACCAGATTCCGCGAATTTCGCCGACGAGAGGCCATGGAGAAGCTGTCGGCGGAGGGCCGCAACATCCACGACTTCGTCAAGACCGCCGTCGTCGACGATCTCGAGCAGCGCCTAAAGTCCCACAACGACGAGCTCCTCAGGTCCATGACCAAGCTGCTTCAGGAGTCGACCAAAACCTTGGACGGCCTCATCACCACCCACGTCGATGGCGTCCGTTTCAAGCTCCACCTTGACATCGAACAGATCCGTTCGGATCTGGAGCGTGGAGACAAGGTCGACTACGACGGGCGAGCGGGAGGACCATCTACTAGTCGAGAAGCAAGGAACCACAACATCTAGGTCCCTCCCCCGACCAGAGGTATGCGTGAACTGTCCTCTCCGCGCGATATTCAGTCTCCGCGTGAATTGGTGGCCCTGGATTGGGAGGATCAGCTCAATTCAGGCCCTCAGGTCGAATTGTCGCGATTTGATGACTCTAATCCACGGCTGTGGCAAACGAGATGTGAGGATTATTTCAAGCTGTGGGGTACGCATCATAGTAGGTGGATTTCGTATGCTACTGCTCAGTTTGAAGGTGAAGTCGCTCACTGGTTGGAGTCAGTGCAGAGGAGGACAGCAGATTTGCACTGGGTTGAATTTTGCAATCTGTTGCAAGGCAAGTTTGGCCATAATCAACATCAGAACCTGCTGCGTAAGATGTTCAGAATCAACCAAACTGGAACTGTGGAGGAATATGTGGAGCAGTTTGCAGAGTTGTATGACCAGCTCACAGCTTATGAAAACAACCCTGATCCCATGCATTATACCACTCGATTCATAGATGGGTTGAAACCCGGTGTTCGAATGGCCATAGCTATGCAAAAACCACGGGATCTAGATACTGCTTATGAGTTGGCTCTACTCCATGAAGAACTGGGAGAACTGCAGTACAACACTGTCAGAAAGAACACAACTACAACAGGTCAGTATCAGTACAAGGCCAAATCTGTGGAAGAAACCTTCTAAGGCTCAAAGGGCTGTGTCAACGGAAGACAAATGGACTTCATTGAGAAACTACAGAAAGGCTAAGGGGTTGTGTTTCATTTTTGGGGAGAAATGGTCCAAGGATCATCAGTGCAAGTCCACGGTTCAGTTACACGTGGTACAAGAACTCATTGAACAGTTGCAGAGCTCTTCTACGTTCCTTGAGGAATCAGACAGTGACTCTGATAATTTAATGCTGTTGTCTACAGCTGCTACTGGTGATACAGTCTCTGTGTTATCCCTGTCTTTACCTGTCATCATCAGGAATGCAGAGTTTAAGTTTCTGGTTGACTCGGGCAGCACTCACTCTTTTTTGGATAATTCCCTGCATCACATTCTTCCAGAAGTTACTGACATAAAGGCAGTCACTGTCAAGGTAGCAGGTGGAGGAAAATTGATATGTTCTCAACAAGCGAAGCAGTGTCAATGGGGTTGTCAAGGGCGGGAATTCTATCATGATTTCACGCTTTTGTCCCTGGGTGGTTATGATGGTATTCTGGGCCCAGATTGGCTAGCAAAACACAGTCCCATGTATATTGACTGGGACCAAAAGTGGCTTTCATTCCAATACAGAGGTGCTATAGTTACTTTGCAAGGAGAACTACCCGAGGAGTGTGCTTTCACTGTCATGGCTATTTTCCAACACAACAGTTCTGAACAAAAGAAGCAACTGCCTGAAATTCAGGCCTTATTGGACAAATATGCAGTGGTTTTTTCTCCACCCACTGGGTTGCCTCCCAGAAGGAAATTTGATCACAGTATACCCTTAATTCCTGGGGCACAACCTGTGTCAATCAGACCCTAGAGAATTCATCCCCACTTGAAAGTTGAGATGGAAAAACAAGTGCAAGCAATGCTGCAAGAAGGTCTGATCTAGGTGACTAATAGCCAATTTTCTTCTTCTGCTCTGATGGTCAAGAAAAAAGAAGAGGGAGATTGGAGGCTGGTCATTGATTTCAGACATGTCAATGCACTTACACTGAAAAAGTAAATATACTATTCCTGTCATAGATGAGTTACTAGATGAACTTGCTGGGGCTTGTTGGTTTTCTAAGTTGGATCTTAGAGATGGATACCATCAAATCAGATTGGCACCAGGAGAGGAATTTAAAACTGTCTTCCAAACACATTCTTGGCACTATGAGTTCACTGTAGTGGCTATGGGTCTGACTGGAGCACCTAACACATTCCAAGGGGCAATGAACACATATTTAGCTCCAGTCCCGAGAGGAGAGGACCAGTGTGCAGTATGTTTCTTTGATGACATTCTTATATTCAGCAAAACCCTCAAGGATCATTTCATACATCTGGAAAAATTGCTGAGCATTCTGTTGGAAAAACAATGGAGAGTCAAGTTGAGCAAGTGTGACTTTGCTAAGCAATAAATTGCTTATGTAGGCCATGTCATTAGTGACAAGGGAGTTTCTATTGATGCCACTAAGATTGCAACTGTCAAGAATTGGCCAGTGCCTATGGATGTCAAACAGATCAGAGGATTCCTGGGTTTAACTGGATACTACAGGAAGTTTATCAAAAATTATGGAATGATTAGCAGGCCCCTGACTGAATTGCTAAAAAAGGGCACTATCTTTGTGTGGACACCAGCTACAGAGCTAGCTTTTCAAACTCTGAAAGAATCTCTTATTAATTGCCCCTGTGCTTGCTTTACCTGATTTTTCCAAACAGTTTGTGGTTGAAACTGATGCTTGTGATGTTGGTATTGGTGATGTACTCGTGCAACAGGATCATCCCATTGCTTTTGTTAGCAGAGCATTAGGTCCTAGGAACAGGGGTTTATCTGTTTATGAAAAAGAATACTTAGCTATTTTGTTAACTATTGAACAATGGAGGCCATATCTGCAGTTCCAGGAGTTCATTATCAAGACAAATCAGAGGAGCCTAGTTAATCTATCTGACCAGAGGTTGCATACACCTTGGCAACAAAAGGCACTTACAAAAACGATGGGGCTTAATTACAGAATTGTCTACAAAAAAGGGGCTGACAATTCTGCTGCTGATGCTCTCTCAAGGAGACCTCAGGCAGATTCCATAGTGCTAGCAATTTCTGGTGTTAAACCTAACTGGCTTGAGGAAATTGTTTTCAGTTACAAGCATGACCCCAAAGCCCAGGAACTTTTGCAACAACTATCAGTGAAACCTTAATCCAGCAGCAATTTCAAACTAATCCAGGGAGTGTTGAGATACAAGGGATGCATCTAGGTGGGCAATGACAATGAGTTGCATGTCAAGATTTGTCAAGCCTTCCATGATACTCCTCTGGGTGGACATTCAGGGTTTCCTATTACTTACAAGATAATTAGAGCACTTTTTAAGTGGGTTTGTATGAAGAAAAAGATACAACAGTTTGTACAATCTTGTCTAATTTGTCAGCAAGCAAAACCAGAAAGAGTAGCCTATCCAGGACTGCTATCTCCTCTACCTATCCCTGCTAGGGCTTGGGAAACAGTCACTATGGATTTCATATTAGGGTTGCCCTCCTCTGACCAATATGACTGCATTATGGTGGTTATAGACAAGTTCACTAAATATGGGCATTTCATTCCTGTCAAGCATCCATATACTGCCCAGAAGATTTCTGAACTGTTTTTGGACAATATCTACAAAGTCCATGGCATGCCTCGTTATATTGTGTCAGATCGACATCCTGTGTTCACCAGCAACTTTTGGCAGGCCCGGGTGAGAAGAACAGGGGCTGTACTTAACATGAGCACGGCATATCACCCAGAAACAGATGGACAGACAGAGCGTGTCAACCAGCAAGTGGAGTGTTTCCTGAGGTGTTTTATCAGCGCTCACCCAAAGAAGTGGTTTAAATGGCTTTCTCTTTGTGAATTCTGGTACAATACAAACTGGCATTCAGCACTCGACAAATCACCCTTTGATGTTCTTTATGGCCATGGTCCGAGGCACTTTGGCATTTCAGCTTCGGATGCAGTTGATCATGTTGATCTGCAGCAGTGGTTGGATGCCAGAGAAGTCGTTCAGCAGTCTGTTCGCCAGCACTTGTTGCGTGTTCAACAGAGAATGAAACACCAAGCTGACAAGAAACGCACGGAAAGATCATTTGTTGTGGGCGATCGAGTGTTCCTCAAACTCCAGCCGTATGTACAATCGTCTGTGGTGCATAGGGCGAACCACAAGCTTTCCTTTAAGTATTTTGGACCGTTTTTTATCCTGGAGAAGATCGGAGAAGTGGCCTATCGCCTATAGTTGCCAGCATCCAGCCGCATTCATCCAGTTTTCCATGTTTCACAGTTGAAATGATGGGTGCAACCACACCAGGAGGTTCTTAGATCACTTCCTTCTGCTGATGCTCATCTTCAGTTCCCTGTTAAAATTCTGCAGGAGCGCATTCGCAGCGCGGACAATCGATCAGTGGCGCAGGTTTTGGTCCAATGGAGTGGAGGGGATGTCTCTTCCGCAACCTGGGAAGACAAGGGCTTCGTCAGTTATTTCCGCGTGCACCGGCTTGGGTACAAGCCAATCCTGAAGAAGGGGGGAATGTCAGCGATCAAGGCATCGGTACAGTGCAACCTGGAAGGCGCGGAGGAAAGGAATTAACTCATGGGCCGGTGGCTCGGCCCACTCGCGATCGAAATCTTCCCCAGTGGCTTGCAGGCCCGAACTAGGCCCGCTAAGGGTGTACGCGTTGATATGACCATTGGGAACAGTAGCGTGTGGATCTGGGAATTGACTGGTGGCTTCAGCCGAACCTCACGAGTCGCGTGTGAGCTTGTATAGCCAGCAATGGCGGATCTCTTCCCCTAAATTCGATATCCACTGTCGGTTGTTTACACCGTCTGGTCGTCACGCCATCCGATATTCTCAGTACCCATCCGCCAGTCCGCCCGTTCGACACGATCTTCCTCCATTGACCGATAGAATTGGCACCAAGCAACATCAATCACTGCACGGGCAGCCCAACAGGTCGAGGCGGACTCGAGCACGGTGAGACCTGACCAATGACACCCCGAAGGCCGAGCTGTTGTAGTACTGGTAGTACAAGAAGGTGCATCGGACTGAAGCGGTGGTGTGCATCGCCCACAATGAACATGCCTCTCGGCAGGTTGAGCTGGGCCACGTCGCACCGACAACTAGCATGGCCAGCACTACGAGGGACTGGTGCAACATCCAAGTTCTGTCCTAGGATTTTTCATGTCCGTTCTTCCATTATATGTGTGATTTTGCTTGCTTATTGTCCTTGGTTAGTGTTCAAACTTTTTCCACACTCAACATACGCTATTACATGTGACATGCCAAAATTTGGCATTGCTTCCGGTATGTTTGCTATATTTAAGTCTTTAAGTGGATTTACCTCCATTAAATACCTAGAAATCTATTCGATATCCTAAAAATCGCTAATTTACACTAAAAAGGGTCAAACTCTTACGTGAAACTTTAAATGATGTAACTTTAATGTAGAAAAATAATTGCCATGTAAGACTAAACCAAAAACACTAAAAGCATTGCATTACAAAAATTGATAGAAAAAATACCAGTGACAGGCACAAAATATGCGCCTACCACAGGTCGGAAAAGGTTAGCAGCGAAAAGCAGAAAAAGATAATAGTAGCGGGTGCAAAACCGCGCCCGCCATTGCTGCTTGCGTTACCAGTGCGCGTCGCGCGTATTAAGAGCAACTCTAGCAGACCCCGCATCCCGCCCCGACCCGTAAAATAACTGCCAAAATGCGGGTCGGGGCGAAAAAACCAGCCCGATCAGACCCCGCATCCCGCCCCGGCCCGCAAAAAGTTTTAGGGGGCGCGGCAAAACCCCGACCCCAACCCGGGAAAATGCGGGTTTCGCCCCCGCCGCTGCGGTGCCCTGCATATAAGCGGAAGCGGTTGGTGGGAGGACATTTCATCCCGTGCTTTCTCCCACCAACCACCTCTCCTCTCCCCCCTCGCGCCGCCGCCCAAGATTCAGGCGAACGCAGCCGGCAGGAGCACGCCGGAAGGCCGCCACGCGCACAAGGCCTCCCCTCCCTCCCCCCTGCGTCGGCGGGCCGTCGGATTTGCAGATCTGCGGCACTTCATCCCGGGCCACTGGATTTGGCTTTTTATTGCCGCCTGTTGCGGCCTCAAGCGATGGAGTGGTCGGGGAGCCTCTCCCGCAGCCCAGGCAAGGGCGCATCGCCGCATGCAGGTACGGGTTCCTCCGCCTGCCGCCGCCGAAGGTTTGCGGGCATGGACTCGTCCGGCCGTCCACCGGGCTTGGCGCTCGCGCATCGTCTTTGTGGCTTGCTGATGCCGCTCATAGAGTGCGACGACTGCATGCAGAAAGTGCTGCGGCTCATTTCGAGCACGCCGAAGCACCCCGGATGGGTGTTCTTCAAATGCGAAAACGACGGGGTACGTGCACTTGCAGTAGCTTGTTTCATTGTTCATTATCTAGTTCAATTGCGATAGCTCACTTCGAGCTTGCTCATTCTTTTGTGTAGGATGATGGATGCTCATTTTGGTTTTGGGAAGGCCAATATATTGATTTATTGATAGAAAGAAATTTATAAATGTTAGTGCACTCCTTAGTGTTGGGGAACGTAGTAATTTCAAAAAAAAATCCTACGCACACGCAAGATCATGGTGACGCATAGCAACGAGAGGGGAGAGTGTTGTCCACGTACCCTCGTAGACCGAAAGCGGAAGCGTTAGCATAACGCGGTTGATGTAGTCGTACGTCTTCACGATCCGACCGATCAAGTACTGATGACCCACAAGTATAGGGGATCTATCGTAGTCCTTTCGATAAGTAAGAGTGTCGAACCCAACGAGGAGCGGAAGGAAATGATAAGCGGTTTCCAGCAAGGTATTCTCTGCAAGTACTGAAATAAGTGGTAACAGATAGTTTTTTGATAAGATAATTTGTAACGAGCAACAAATAACAAAAGTAAATAAGGTGCAGCAAGGTGGCCCAATCCTTTTTGTAGCAAAGGACAAGCCTGAACAAGCTCTTATAAGATGTAAAGCCCTCCCGAGGACACATGGGAATATCGTCAAGCTAGTTTTCATCACATTCATATGATTCGCGTTCGGTACTTTGATAATTTGGATGTGGGTGGACCGGTGCTTGGGTACTGTCCTTACTTGGACAAGCATCCCACTTATGATTAACCACTATTGCAAGCATCCGCAACTACAACAAAAGTATTAAGGTAAACCTACCATAGCATGAAACATATGGATCCAAATCAGCCCCTTACGAAGCAACGTATAAACTAGGGTTTAAGCTTCTGTCACTCTAGCAACCCATCATCTACTTATTACTTCCCAATGCCTTCCTCTAGGCTCAAATAATGGTGAAGTGTCATGTAGTCGACATTCACATAACACCACTAGAGGAGAGACAACATACATCTCATCAAAATATCGAACGAATACCAAATTCACATGACTACTAATAGCAAGACTTCTCCCATGTCCTCAGGAACAAACGTAACTACTCACAAAGCATAAACATGTTCATAATCAGAGGGGTATTAATATGCATATAGGATCTGAACATATGATCTTCCACCAAATAAATCAACTAGCATCAACTACAAGGAGTAATTAACACTACTAGCAACCTACTAGCACCAATCCCGGACTTGGAGACAAGAATTGGATACAAGAGATGAACTAGGGTTTTGAGAGGAGATGGTGCTGATGAAGATGTTGATGGAGATTGCCCTCTCCCGATGAGAGGGGCGTTGGTGATGACGATGGCGATGATTTCCCCCTCCGGGAGGGAAGTTTCCCCGGCAGAACAGCTCTGCCAGAGCCCTAGATTGGTTCCGCCAAGGTTCCGCCTTGTGGCGGCGGAGTTTCGTCCGAGAAGATGGCTTGTTATTTTTTTCCCATCAAAGACTTCATGTAGCAGAAGATGGCCACCGAGGAGCCACCAGGGGGCCCACGAGGTAGGGGGGCGCGCCCAGGGGGGTAGGGCGCGCCCCCCACCCTCGTGGGCAGGGTGTGGCCCCCTGGTGAATCTCTTCTGCTGAGTATTTTTTTATATATTCTGAAAACTTCTTCCGTGAAGTTTCAGGACTTTTGGAGCTGTGCAGAATATGTCTCTAATATTTGCTCCTTTCCAGCCCAGAATCCCAGCTGCCGACATTCTCCCTCTTTATGTAAACCTTGTAAAATAAGAGAGAATAGGCATAAGTATTGTGACGTAATGTGTAATAACAACCCACAATGCAATAAATATCTATATAAAAGCATGATGCAAAATGGACGTATCAAGTACCGAACGTACGGCACCTCCGAGTTCAGCACACGTTCAGCTCGATGACGTCCCTTGAACTCCGATCTAGCCGAGCTTTGAGGGAGAGTTGCGTCAGCACAACGGCGTGGTGACGATGATGATGTTCTACCGACGCAGGGCTTCGCCTAAGCACTGCTATGATATTATCAAGGTGGATTATGGTGGAGGGGGGCACCGCACACGACTAAGAGATCAAGAGATCAATTGTTGTGTCTCCAAGGGGTGCCCTCTTCCCCGTATATAAAGGAGTGGAGGAGGGGAGGGCCGGCCCTCTCTATGGCGCGCCCTAGGGGAGTCCTACTCCCACCGGGAGTAGGATTCCCCATTTCCTAGTAGAACTAGGAGCCGTTCCAAGTAGTAGGAGTAGGAGTCAAGGAAAGGGAAAAGAGAAGAGAAGGAAGGAGGGGGCGCAGCCTCCCCTCTCTATTTCACCTAAAGCCCAATAAGGCCCATATACTACCCGGCGAATTCTCGTAACTCTCCGGTACTCCGATAAATACCCGAATCACTCGGAACCTTTCCGATGTCCGAATATAGTTGTCCAATATATCGATCTTTACGTCTCGACCATTTAGAGACTCCTCATCATGTCCCCGGTCTCATCCGGGACTCCGAACTACCTTCGGTACATCAAAACACATAACTCATAATATAAATCGTCACCGAACGTTAAGCGTGCGGACCCTACGGGTTCGAGAACTATGTAGACATGGCCGAGACACATCTCCGGTCAATAACCAATAGCATAACCTGAATGCTCATATTGGCTCCTACATATTCTACGAAGATCTTTATCGGTCAAACCGCATAACAACATACATTGTTCCCTTTGTCATCGGTATGTTACTTGCCCGAGATTCGATCATCGGTATCTCAATACCTAGTTCAATCTCGTTACCGGCAAGTCTCTTTACTCGTTCCGTAATACATCATCCTGCAACTAACTCATTAGTTACAATACTTGGAAGGCTTATAATGATGTGTATTACCGAGTGGGCCCAGAGATACTTCTCCGACAATCGGAGTGACAAATCCTAATCTCAAAATACGCCAACTCAACAAGTACATTCGAAGACACCTGTAGAGCACCTTTATAATCACCCACTTACGTTGTGACGTTTGGTAGCACACAAAGTGTTCCTCTGGTAAACGGGGGTTGCATAATCTCATAGTCATAGGAACATGTATAAGTCATGAAGAAAGCAATAGCAACATACCAAACGATCAAGTGCTAAGCTAACGGAATGGGTCAAGTCAATCACATCATTCTCTAATGATGTGATCCCGTTAATCAAATGACAACTCATGTCTATGGCTACAAAACTTAACCATCTTTGATTCAACGAGCTTGTCAAGTAGAGGCATACTAGTGACACTATGTATGTCTATGTATTCACACATGTATTATGTTTCCGGTTAATACAATTCTAGCATGAATAATAAACATTTATCATGAAATAAGGAAATAAATAATAAGTTTATTATTGCCTCTAGGGCATATTTCCTTCAGTCTCCCACTTGCACTAGAGTCAATAATCTAGTTCACATTGCCATGTGATTTAGCACCAATATTCACATCTGTATGTGACTAATACCCATAGTTCACATCGTCATGTGATCAACACCCAAAGGGTTTAGTAGAGTCAATAATCTAGTTCACATCGCTATGTGATTAACACCCAAAGAGTACTAAGGTATGATCATGTTTTGCTCGTGAGAGAAGTTTAGTCAACGGGTCTGTCACATTCAGAGCCGTATGTATTTTGCAAATATTCTATGTCTACAATGCTCTGCACGGAGCTACTCTAGCTAATTGCTCCCACTTTCAATATGTATCCAGATTGAGACTTAGAGGCATCTGGATTAGTGTAAAAGCTTGCATCGATGTAACTCTTTACGACGAACTCTTTTATCACCTCCATAATCGAGAAACATCTCCTTAGTCCTCACTAAGGATATTCTTGACCGTTGTCCAGTGGTCTACTCCTAGATCAAAATTGTACTCCCTTGCCAAACTCAGAGCAAGGTATACAATAGGTCTGGTACACAACATAGCATACTTTATAGAACCTATGACTGAGGCATAGGGAATGACTTTCATTCTCTTTCTATTTTCTGCTGTGGTCGGGATTTGAGTCTTACTCAATTTCACACTTTTGCAACACAGGCAAGAACTCTTTCTTTGACTGTTCCATTTTGAACTACTTCAAAATCTTGTCAAGGTATGTACTCATTGAAAATCTTATCAAGCGTCTTGATCTATCTCAATAGATCTTGATGCTCAATATGTAAGTAGCTTTACTGAGGTCTTTCTTTTGAAGAACACCTTTCAAACTCCTTTATGCTTTTTAGAAAATTCTAAATTATTTCTGATCAACAATATGTCATTCACATATACTTATCAGAAAGGTTGTAGTGCTCCCACTTATTTTCCTATAAATACAGGCTTCACCGCAAGGCTGTATAAAACTATATGCTTTGATCAACTCATCAAAGTGTATATTCCAACTCCGAGATGCTTGCACCAGTCCATAGATGGATCGCTGGAGCTTGTACATTTTGTTAGCACCTTTAGGATTGACAAAACCTTCTGGTTGCATCATATACAACTCTTCTTTAATAAATCCATTAAGGAATGCAGTTTTGATATCCATTTGCAAGATTTCATAAAATGTGGCAATTGCTAACGCCAGAGCCCTAGATTGGTTCCGCCAAGGTTTCGCCTCGTGGCGGCGGAGTTTCGTCCGAGAAGATGGCTTGTTATTTTTTTCCCATCGAAAGACTTCATATAGCAGAAGATGGCCACCGGAGAGCCACCAGGGGGCCCACGAGGTAGGGGGTGGGCCCCCACCCTTGTGGGCAGGGTGTGGCCTCCCTGGTGAATCTCTTCCGCTGAGTATTTTTTATATATTCTGAAAATGTCTTCCGTGAAGTTTCAGGACTTTTGGAGCTGTGCAGAATATGTCTCTAATATTTGCTCCTTTTCCAGCCCAGAATCCCAGCTGCCGGCATTCTCCCTCTTTATGTAAACCTTGTAAAATAAGAGAGAATAGGCATAAGTATTGTGACGTAATGTGTAATAACAGCCCATAATGCAATTAATATCGATATAAAAGCATGATGCAAAATGGACGTATCAACTCCCCCAAGCCTAGACCTCGCTTGTCCTCAAGCGAAAAGCCGAAATCGAAAAATATGTCCACATGTTTAGAGATAGAGGTGTCGATAAAAATAAAATACGGACATGAGGGCATCATGATCATTCTTAGAACAGCAACTTACATAATTCTTGTCATATGATTTCTTATGCTAGAGTAATAATTCAATCACAATTTCAAGTATGAATCATAAACTTCATTGAAAACTAACAAACTACTAGCAGATTGCCTGTGCGTTGCTACGGGCCTTTAATTTTTTTATCACATATATATACTTAAAAGTTGGAAGAATTTTTTTGCCCCTTACAACGACATCGCTTTGGGACACTTGTTGATGGATTCCTTTTGAACGTCCACATAATCCCCTTTGTTACATCTTTTCTGTTTTATTGTGCTACACACATTGACCTACGGTGATTTGTGTTGTACAAATTAACTACAACATATGGAAAAATATTGCCAGACATATACTAATTATCATAGGTTGATGCATTCATCTCCTAATTATCTAAGGTACCAATAATCAACACGGGCGGATGTCATACATGAGTCATCGTGTTGCAATGCTGATTTGGCACTTGAACAAGACATGGTGTTACTACTTTTTAGCTCTTTAGACAATTCTTCTAAGGACAACTCCGCCCTTCATCATCATGTAGTTTTGTAACGTGAACCAAAATAAGATTAGAGTTTAGAAAGTAATCAATTGTTATGAGATAACAGTGTATGTTATGCTAAAATATCATGTATGCTAAAGACATTACCACATGGATTAAAAATGAAGTAAAGTTATATATCAAAACTGTATCTCCGCCAAAGTTTCATCTCGAGCTTACTATTAACCTAAGGGATTGCAACAATTAAAGCTAAAAAATCATAACACAGTAGTAGGAATTCAACAACATTCATTATTCCATAGAGGTTCTGGAATGGACACGATGCAAAACCAACAGGACAAGCAAAGCATAGTAGTTTGTATGAAAATGATTACCATCAGGAAAGAACAATTTTCTTGAAAATTTTCCTTTTGGAGCTACTGACATGCACTTTACTATTAATCTAAAAAAACATGCACTTTACTGAGATACAAAAAATTATGATGCTGCAATAAAACTCTATAATTGAGTAGAAAATGACCAAAATGCAGTGATCCATGTGTCTGGGCACGATGTCCCAGATGTTGCGGCTGCAGAGGTTTAAAATTCACGTGTGTTATTTAAAATGAAAACATAGGTTTTAAATGTAAACACAAAGAAATATGTGTTCTCTTAAAGAAAAGGTGTAAAGAATGAAGTATGTACACTGGATATTAATTACACGAATGAAAGGTAGAAGAGCTACTTCAGGACAAAAAATGTATATATTACAACCGGTTCTTCTATCTATATGTAACCATTCGTCATTAAGCTCAATATACCTTATTTTTTGCCGAAGTCAAGATCTATTGCGGCTCAATGCAAGCAGCTTCAACACTAAACCTTCAATGTAGAAATGCAATCCCTTGTCTATATAGTTGCACAGTCAAGATTGCAATATTGGCATGTATCTCAAGAGCAGCAAAATCATATGCTCCTGGATTCTGGCACTTGCCCAGCTGATATAACTCAAGCAAGAAAACATATCCAGTAAACTAAAATGGAAACTTTTTAGAAAGAGCCATTAAATAGTGGCTACGAGCTACAATGCATTAATGTCGTCTCCAAGGTCGACACTCATTTCTCCATCATACGTCTGGACGTGTTTGGACATCAAACGGGCGCCCAATAGGCTCCCCAAAATTCAGTTGACTGGACAGTTCGGACTCCCCCAAATCCAACCCATATATGTGGGGGAAATGTGATTGCCCGGAGTATCTATCATGTTATCCACAACACACATCTATCATGTTATCCACAACACACGATCCCAAAAGAGAAAAGAAAAATAAATCATGACACACATTTCTCTTTTCCTGCCGGACCCTCCCCTTCCCTCTCGGTTTCATGTCGTAGCGAAACATTTCTTGCTGGAGTCCTCTCCTTTAAACCAGAGAACGCCCACCTCAGCTTCACCATGGCACCCTCTCGCTTCACACCATACTTCCAGTAACACCCCGGATATGACTTTCCCAATTTGTACTCCAACTCTTGCCGTTTCCGGCGTTAAGTTATTTTATTTTCTCGGGTTCGGGTTTTTGTCTCCGTGTGTTGTTATCGTTGTCATGCATCTCATATCATGTCATCATGTGCATTGCATTTGCATACGTGTTCATCTCATGCATTCGAGCATTTTCCCCGTTGTCCGTTTTGCATTCCGGTGCTTCGTTCTCCTCCGGTGGTCTTTTCTAGCTTTCTTTCGTGTGTGGGGATTAAACATTTCCGGATTGGACCGAGACTTTCCAAGCGGCCTTGTTTTACTACCGGTAGACCTCCTGTCAAGTTTCGTATCATTTGGACTTTGTTTGATACTCCAACGGTTAACCGAGGGACCGAAAAGGCCTCGTGTGTGTTGCAGCCCAACACCCCTCCAATTTGGCCCAAAACCCACCTAAACCTGCTCCATCATCTAGAGCGTTCGATCATAATCGCGTGGCCGAAAACCGCACCTCATTTGGACTCTCCTAGCTCCCTCTAGGCCTATTTATATCCTCTCCCCGAAAATCCCGGATCCCCTCCTCCTCTAACCCTAAAAAAAATCCACCGCGCCGCGCCGGACACGTCCGTGCCGGCCGGACACCGTCCGCCGCCCGCCCGGACCTATCGCAGGCCGCCACGTGGACGTGCGCCCACATCACTGCCGCCTCGCCCGCGCCGGCCCGCCTCGCCCGCGCGCGGCCCTCCCCGCCGCCGAGCCGGGCCCCGCGCGCCCCGCTGCCTGCCTCCTCGCTCCACAGCGCCGCTCCCCGTCGCTCGCCGCCATCTGCCGCCTCCCCACCGGCGCGTCGTCGCCCGCCGCCCGTCGCCGGTCGCCGCGCCATCGCCGCCTCCGCCGCCCGGCTGCGCCCCCGCATCGCCTCGGCCTCGCCTCCCCGCTCCGGCCAGATCAGGTCGAGGAGCGACCGGATCCGGCGATCTCCTCTACTCCGGCCGCCGTCCTCGTCATCTCCGGCGAGCAGCGCCGCCGCCTCGGTTCGCGTGCCGGGTCAAACCCTAGATCCGGAGGTCGAAATTCTACTAAGTCCCCGTGTTTTTCAGTTTCAAGTGCTCCTGTTCATCGTGCCGTAACTTTGCATCTGTGGCTCCGATTTGGGCATATAGCATATCAAAATGTCCATCTCAGAGAGTACATCATTTCATTCCATTGCATCATTTTCATTTGAGTTCATCTTGATGCCCGAAATGCTGTTAGAAGAGGGATACTTGAGTTAATTGTCAGATCTGCTAATCCATTTAGCTTTTTGTCATTTTTGCCATGATTATTGTGTGCATGATATGCCCTGATGCTCTACATATGTTTTATTAAGGGTTTTGCCATCTCTCCAGAGGTGCAACCCATGCATTTTTGTGATGTGTGTGGTGACTAGTGAAAGCTTGCCAAGTGAGGCACTTGGTAATTCTGATTTCAGGGACTTAGCAATTCCACAAAGTCCTAGAGCTGTTTATCTCATGTTGTCATATGTTCATGTTGTTTCCTAGTGATCCGTGCCTCTTTTGAGGATTATCAGTAAGGATGTTTTGTTAATCTTGTAGTGCTCTATCCATCCATGTCTTTGTTTGCAATTATGGAGCACCCTAGCTTGAGTCAATCGAGCTCTACTTTTGCTACTTTGTGAATCTGGGCAGATTGTCAACTTGTTTGCAATTTTGCCGATGTTGTTGTGCTCAATCTGTGCATGCTATGTTATTGTTCTTGCCATGTCTAGCTTGCATTTTATGTGTTCTTGATAGATGTATGCTTATATTGTCATGACTTGCTCGGTAGTGAGTGCATCGAGCTCGTAAACATGCCTACTTGATATCTGTTTTTAGCATGCTCCAGTTTTCACTAAGTCTGAGAACTGATTATGCTTTTGCCATGTTCACATGCTTGCAATTGTATTTTTTGATCCCTTTTGGATCAAGGTCACTAAGGGACTTTTGTTAAGCTCTTTGAGTAGCTCCATGTCATGCTTTACTTTTCCATGTTCAGGTCCTGTAGCATGTAGTTTTGTTGCTCCGAAGAGTTCTACCTGATCTGAGATTCCAGACAAGTGTTAATTTCACTAAGTTTGATATTCGTTTGCCATATGCATTTTTGCCATGCTTGTTTGAACCTGTTAATGGATGAATTGGCCGTAGCTCAGTGCTAGACTTTTGTTAAGCATCTTGAATGCATCCCTGCCATGTATTTTGTTGCCATGTTTGAGTGCTGTAGCATGTTCATCTCATTGCATTAGATGACTACTTGCTGTAAATCGCAGACCGGTGTCATATTTGTTTTGCTCGCCATTTCCAAACCGTAACTCCGATTCCGGCGTTCTTTATATCGTTTTCAAGCGATTTCATCTCATCTTTCCAGTGGAACACTTGGATTCCCAAGTTGAGGCCAGATTCATGCATCCCTTGTCAATTCTTGCATATGCATCCTGCATCGCATCCCGCATCGCATACCATCCTTGCATCATATTGTTTGGTCCTTGCACGTGGTTGATTGTGTCCTTGTTGCTTGTTTGTCTTGTTTGGGTAGAGCCGGGAGACGAGTTCGTTAACGAGGAGCCCGTTGAGTTTGCTTTCGAGGATCCACTCAACTCTGACAACTTTGCAGGCAAGATGATCATACCCTCGAAATCACTACTATCTTTGCTATGCTAGATTGCTCGCTCTTTTGCTATGCCAATGCTATGATGCCTACCATTTGCTTTCAAGCCTCCCAAATTGCCATGTAAAACCTCTAACCCACCATGTCCTAGCAAACTGTTGTTTGGCTATGTTACCGCTTTGCTCAGCCCCTCTTATAGCGTTGCTAGTTGCAGGTGAAGATTGGAGGTTGTTCCTTGTTGGAACATTTATTTACTTGTTGGGATATCATTATATTATCTTGTTATCTTAATGCATCTATACACTTGGTAAAGGGTGGAAGGCTCGGCCTCTCGCCTAGTGTTTTGTTCCACTCTTGCCGCCCTAGTTTCCGTCATATCGGTGTTATGTTCCCGGATTTTGCGTTCCTTACGTGGTTGGGTTATAATGGGAACCCCTTGATAGTTCGCCTTGATTAAAGCTTTTCCAGCAATGCCCAACCTTGGTTTTACCATTTGCCACCTAGCCCCTTTTTCCCTTGGGTTTCCGGAGCCGAGGGTCATCTTATTTTAACCCCCCCCCCCCCGGGACAGTGCTCCTCTGAGTGTTGGTCCGAACCAGGCAGCCTGCAGGGCCACCTCGGGGAAACTCGAGGGTTGGTTTTACTTGTAGCTTGACCTATCTGAGTGTGCCCTGAGAACGAGATATGTGCATCTCCTATCGGGATTTGTCGGCACATTCGGGCGGTGTTGTTGGTCTTGTTTTAACCTGTCTAAGTGTCTTGAAGAACCGAGATACCGAGTCTGATCGGAACGTCTCGGGAGGAGGTCTATTCCTTCGTTGACCGTGAGAGCTTGTCATGGGCTAAGTTGGGACTCCCCTGCAGGGATTTGAACTTTCGAAAGCCGTGCCCGCGGTTATGGGCAGATGGGAATTTGTTAATGTCCGGTTGTAGATAACTTGAACCTTAACTTAATTAAAATGAATCAACTGAGTGTGTTACCGTGATGGCCTCTTCTCGGCGGAGTCCGGGAAGTGGACACGGTGTTGGAGTAATGCTTGCGCAGGTTGTTCTCTAGTTTCTCGCTCGCGCTTTGCCTCCTCTTCTCGCTCTCTTTTGCGGACAGGTTAGCCACCATATATGCTAGTCGCTTGCTGCAGCCCCACTTACTTTTACCTTGCCTTACCTATAAACTTAAATAGTCTTGATCGCGAGGGTGCGAGATTGCTGAGTCCCTGTGGCTCACAGATTACTATTACACCAGATGCAGGGCCTGATGATTCCGCTCCAGGTGACGCGCTCGAGCTCAAGTGGGAGTTCGACGAGGACTCTCAACGTTATTATGTTTCCTTTCCTGATGATCAGTAGTGGTGCCCAGTTGGGGGTGATCGGGACCGTGTCGCATGTTGGGTTATCTTTTATTTTGGCGCCGTAGTCGGGCCATGAGTGATTGGATGATGTAATGTTATTTATGTACCTTGATTGACGTGGCGAGCGTAAGCCAACTATGTTATCTCCCTTTTATTATTATATTACATGGGATGTGTAAAGATTACCTTACTTGCGACATATGCCTTCAATGCGATTATGTCTCAAAGTCGTGCCTCGACACGTGGGAGCTATAGTCGCATCGAGGGTGTTACAAGTTGGTATCAGAGCCTTCCCCGACTTTAGGAGCCCCATTGCTTGATCGTTTTTAGCGGCCGAGTTGTGTCTAGAAAAATGTTTTGATCATTTAGGAATTATATATCGGAGAGTTTAGGAATTCTTTTTACTTCCCAGTCTCCTCATCGCTCTGGTAAGGCATCCTGACGTAGAGTTTTGACTCTTCTCTTCTCAAATTTCATTAAAAAAACTTTTAGGATCACGCGGGTATCTTGGAATCGTCCCGATGGTTTTATGATGAGAACATTGTCTTGGTGCCTCCTGTCAGGGGTTTTGTGGAAGTGTCCCGGGGAGTTGAGCTCTGAGGTGTTGTCGTCATAATTTTATCGTTGCAGTTCTGGTATACCTGAGTTTAGTACGCCGACATCGAAAAACTCTTTTATGCAGTTCGTTGGTGACATAACCTCGACGCCACCCAGTACTGGGGCGTGAGTTCGGGAGTATCGCCATAACTTGTATAACGGATGCTTTTCGAAGGTTGAGGTAGATGGTTTCCAAGTTTTTTCTTGGTTATGTGTTGAAGGATGGATACAGCTAGATGTAGGATTTGCTAGAATTGGGTGAGATATTATGCTTCCCCTGTATCCCCAACACCTGATTGCATAACCGGAAAGGTTCGGGAGTTTCATAGGTGGGAATTCTTGTAGCTCTAGTTCTTCTTCCACGGATATTGGTTTGAGATTGGGATTTCTTACCGATTATTCGTTCTTGATCCGTACCTTGTTGATTTATTTCTCTACCTAAATTCTAAGTGGCTTCTCAATTTATGGATATGTGACCATTTCAAGAGGAATGCATTCGTTCATTTTGTTCGGATGTGAAGACTTTATGTTGCAATTTTCATTCCGTTGGATTCAGCTTCATTTTATCTGTCTATGTGCTAACGGTGGTCAACCTCTTCAGGATGGCTCCCGCTAAGAGTACTAGTCAGAATCAGAATCAAGATTCGCCACCACCTCCACCTCCTCCGGAGGCATGGCAAGCTGTGATGGCCGCAACCAATGCAAACACACAGTTGATCATGCAAATTCTTCAAGAGCGCAACCAATGGAACCAAGGCAACAATCAGAATCACTTTGCTACACTCAACCAGTTCCTTGCTAACGGGCCAAAGACTTTCAGCAATTGTGTTGAGGCAACCGATGCTGACGATTGGCTTGTGGATCTGTGTAAGCATTTCGAGTGTAGTAACGTCAGGCCTAAGGACTTTGTCAAATTCGCTTCCTTTCAACTCAAAGATCAAGCTGCAGAATGGTTCCAGCAGTACAAGGATTCCAGAGGTGGACGTGTTATCACCTAGGATGAATTTCGTCAAGATTTCCAAGCTCACCATATCCCTCAGAGCGTGGTTGAAAGCAAGCGTGAGGAATTCTGCAACCTGAAGCAAGGCTCTCTGTCTGTCTATGACTACAACAAGTTGTTCCAGAAGCTCGCCCGCTTTGCCAAGCAGGACGTGCCTGATGAGAAGAGCATGATATACCAGTTCAGAGGTGGTCTCAGAGAAGAAATCCAGCTCGCTCTTGTTCTTTTTGAGCCCTTGAGGTACGATGAGTTCTACAACATGGCATTGAAGCAAGAGGCTGCTCAGTTGAGGTGTGATGCTTCCAAGAAGCGAGTCAGAGATGTTACTCCTTCTTCCTCTACTCAAGTGGCCAAGCAGCAGAAGTATTGGCTTCCTCCTCCTCCGTTCCGTCAGCCGTATCAGCAGAAGAGCAAAGGTGGCAGTGGTTCCTCCCACCCACCCAACCCTGGCTTTCAGAACAAGACTTCGTCTCAAGCTCCAAGATCGAGTGCTCCGTATCACCGCCCGCTTTCAGAGGTGACGTGCAACAAGTGCCAACAGAAGGGTCGCTATGCCAACAAGTGTTTCAACCAGAGGCGTCTTCCTCCTCCTCCTCCTGTGAGATCGGCAAGTACAGTTGTGGTCAAGCATAACCCCAAGCACGCCAAGGTCAACTTGATGAACGCAGCTCAGGCAGAGGACTCGTCAGATGTGATCATGGGTAACCTCCCTGTTAATGATATTCCAGCTAAAGTTCTTTTTGACACTGGTCCATCGCATTGTTTCATGTCAAAGCCATTTTTTACCAAGCATGAGTTCGTTTCTTCTCATTTGGGTAAACAAATGGATATCGTTTCTCCTGGCAAACGTTTGAGTGCAAGTCTGGAGGTGCCAGATGTTACTATCACGTTGGGCGACTACAAGTTCCTTACTTCCCCAATGGTTCTTGGTAATTCGGATATTGATCTTATTCTCGGAATGGATTGGCTTTCTAAGCACAAGGCTCAGCTTGATTGTGCAGCCAGGCAGATTCAATTGACTCATTCATCTGAGGATGTAATTGTCTTTGCCGCTCGGGATAATACCATCCGTCTGTTTTCTCTCAATGAGAAGGGTGAACCGGATGCTATCTCGCAAATTCCAGTCGTTTGCGAATATCAAGACGTCTTTCCAGAAGAGCTTCTAGGAATGCCTCCGCACCGGCCAGTTGAATTCGTTATTGATCTTGAGCCTGGCACGGAACCTGTGTGCAAGCGTCCTTACAAGCTCGGACCTGAAGAGTTGAAGGAGCTGAAGAAGCAACTCGATATTCAAGAGAGAATGGGTCTCATTCGGCCTAGTTCTTCTCCGTGGGGTTGTGGTGTTCTTTTTGTGAAGAAGAAGGATGGAACGGACCGGCTTTGTGTTGATTACCGTCCATTGAACAAGAAGACTATCAAGAACAAATACCCACTTCCCAACATCAACGAGCTGTTCGAACAACTCAAAGGTGCCCAAGTATTCTCCAAGCTTGATCTCCGTATGGGTTATCATCAGATTCGAATCCGTGAGCAAGATATTCCCAAGACGGCTTTCAGGACAAGCTATGGTTCATATGAATACACTGTCATGTCTTTTGGCCTCGTCAACGCTCCTCCGACTTTCTCTCGCATGATGAACTTCATCTTCAACGCCTACACCAATGACTTCGTTTTGGTCTATCTCGACGACATTCTGGTTTTCTCGAAGAACAAGGAAGATCATGCCAAGCACTTGCGTTTGGTTCTTGATAAGCTCAGAGAACATCAGTTCTACGCCAAGTTCTCCAAGTGCGAATTTTGGCTCGATGAGGTTCTTTATCTTGGTCATATCATCTCTGCAAAGGGCATTGCCGTGAATCCTGAGAAGGTGTCTGCAATTGTGAATTGGGAACCTCCTCAGAACGTGAAGCAACTCCGTAGCTTCCTCAGTCTCGCAAGCTACTGCCGAAGATTCGTTGAAAACTTTTCTAAGATCACGAAGCCTCTCTCAAATCTTCTCCAGAAGCACGTCAAGTACGTTTGGTCTCTGGAGTGTGACATTGCTTTCAACACTTTGAAAGAGAAATTGATCACTGCTCCAGTTCTGACTCCGCCTGATGAATCCAAGCCGTACGAGGTCTTTTGTGATGCCTCTCTCAAGGTCTTGGCGCAGTATTGATGCAAGAGAAGAAAGTTGTTGCTTATACCTCTCGCCAGTTGAAGCCTAATGAGAAGAATTACCCCACTCATGATCTCGAGTTGGCGGCAGTTGTGCATGCTCTTTTGACTTGGAGACATCTCTTATTGGGAAGAAAAGTGGACATTTTCACTGATCACAAGAGTCTCAAGTACATCTTCACTCAGCCTAATCTCAACCTCAGGCAAACTCGATGGGTCGAAATGATTCAAGAGTATAATCCGAGTATCGAGTATACTCCAGGCAAGGCCAATGTGATTGCTGACGCATTGAGCAGAAAGGCTTACTGCAACAGTCTGATTCTCAAGCCTTATCAACCCGAGCTTTGTGAAGCTTTCTGCAAACTTAATCTGCAAGTTGTTCCTCAAGGTTTCCTCGCCAACCTTCAAGTCTCTCCTACCTTGGAAGACCAGATTCGCCAAGCTCAGCTTCTTGATGCTATGGTGAAAAAGGTGAAGATTGGGATTGCCAAGAGTCAACCCAAGTACAAGTGCTACCGCCTTGATGACAAGGATACTCTCTTCTTCGAGGATCGTATTGTTGTACCCAAAGGTGACCTCCGTAAAGTGATCATGAACGAGGCTCACAATTCTCTCCTCTCCATCCACCCTGGGAGCACGAAGATGTATCAGGACCTCAAGCAGGCTTATTGGTGGACTCGAATGAAGCGCGAGATTGCTCAATTCGTGAATGAATGTGATGTCTGCAGAAGAGTGAAGGCAGAACACCAAAGGCCAGCTGGTCTCCTCCAACCTTTTGCCATTCCAGAATGGAAGTTTGACCACATTGAGATGGACTTCGTGACTGGGTTTCCAAAGTACAAACGTGGCAATGATGCTATATTCGTTGTCATTGACAAACTCACCAAAGTGGCTCACTTTCTGCCTATCAAAGAGTCGATCACTGTAGCTCAATTGGCGGAACTCTATACCTCTCGAATTGTCTCTCTACACGGTATTCCACAGGTGATCTCTTCAGACCGTGGCAGCATCTTTACCTCCAAGTTTTGGGATTCTTTTCGGAAGGCCATGGGCACCAACATCCGCTTCAGCACAGCTTTCCATCCTCAAACTAGCGGTCAAGTCGAGCGTGTCAACCAGATTCTTGAAGATATGCTCAGGGCTTGTGTGATCTCCTTCGGCATGAAGTGGGAGGATTGTCTTCCTTATGATGAATTCTACAACAACAGTTTTCAAGCAAGTTCGGGCAAGGCCCCATTTGAAATTCTGTATGGCAGGAAGTGCCGTACCCCTCTCAACTGGTCTGAAACCGGTGAACGTCAGCTTCTCGGAAATGACTTAATCACAGAGGCAGAGGAAATGTGCAAAGTCATTCGTGATAACCTCAAAGCAGCCCAATCCCGCCAGAAGAGCTACTATGATAGTAAGCACCGTGATTTGGCTTTCGAGATCGGAGATCATGTTTACCTCCGTGTCTCTCCTATGAAAGGTACTCGTCACTTCGGTATCAAAGGGAAGCTTGCCCCCAGATACGTGGGACCTTTCAAGATTGTCAGCAAGAGAGGCGATCTCGCCTATTAACTCGAGCTTCCTTCAAACTTTGCAAATGTTCATGATGTGTTCCATGTCTCTCAGCTCCGAAAGTGCTTCAAGACTCCTGACCGCACCGTCAACTTCAAGGACATTGAGCTCCAAGAAGATCTCTCCTATCGTGAGCACCCAGTTGCTATTCTTGAAGAGACTGAACGCAAGACTCGCAATAAGTCAATCAAATTCCTCAAAGTCAAGTGGTCACACCATTCCGACCGTGAAGCTACCTGGGAACGCGAGGATCACCTTCGTTCTGAGTACCCGGCGTTCTTTCAGTCCTAGATCTCGGGACGAGATCCTTTCGTAGTGGTGGAGTGTTGTAACACCCCAGATATGACTTTCCCAATTTGTACTCCAACTCTTGCCATTTCCGGCGTTAAGTTATTTTATTTTCTCGGGTTCGGGTTTTTGTCTCCGTGTGTTGTTATCGTTGTCATGCATCTCATATCATGTCATCATGTGCATTGCATTTGCATACGTGTTCATCTCATACATTCGAGCATTTTCCCCGTTGTCCGTTTTGCATTCCGGCGCTTCGTTCTACTCCGGTGGTCTTTTCTAGCTTTCTTTCGTGTGTGGGGATTAAACATTTCCGGATTGGACCGAGACTTGCCAAGCGGCCTTGTTTTACTACCGGTAGACCGCCTGTCAAGTTTCGTATCATTTGGACTTCGTTTGATACTCCAACGGTTAACCGAGGGACCGAAAAGGCCTCGTGTGTGTTGCAGCCCAACACCCCTCCAATTTGGCCCAAAACCCACCTAAACCTGCTCCATCATGATCGTGTGGCCGAAAACCGCACCTCGTGTGGCCGAAAACCGCACCTCGTTTGGACTCTCCTAGCTCCCTCTAGGCCTATTTATATCCTCTCCCCGAAAATCCCGGATCCCCTCCTCCTCTAACCCTAAAAAAAAATCCACCGCGCCGCGCCGGACACGTCCGTGCCGGCCGGACACCGTCCGCCGCCCGCCCGGACCTATCGCAGGCCGCCACGTGGACGTGCGCCCACATCACCGCCGCCTCACCCGCACCGGCCCGCCTGGCCCGCGCGCGGCCCTCCCCGCCGCGGAGCCGGGCCCCGCGCGCCCCGCCGCCTGCCTCCTCGCTCCACGGCGCCGCGCCCCGTCGCTCGCCGCCATCCGCCGCCTCCCCGCCGGCGCGCCGTCGCCCGCCGCCCGTCGCCGGTCGCCGCGCCATCGCCGCCTCCGCCGCCCGGCCGCGCCCCCGCATCGCCTCGGCCTCGCCTCCCCGCTTCGGCCAGATCCGGTCGAGGAGCGACCAGATCCGGTGATCTCCTCTACTCCGGCCGCCGTCCTCGTCATCTTCGGCGAGCAGCGCCGCTGCCTCGATTCGCGTGCCGGGTCAAACCCTAGATCCGGAGGTCGAAATTCTACTAAGTCCCCGTGTTTTTCAGTTTCAAGTGCTCCTGTTCAACGTGCCGTAACTTTGCATCTGTGGCTCCGATTTGGGCATATAGCATATCAAAATGTTCATCTCAGAGAGTACATCATTTCATTCCATTGCATCATTTTCATTTGAGTTCATCTTGATGCCCGAAATGCTGTTAGAAGAGGGCTACTTGAGTTAATTGTCAGATCTGCTAATCCATTTAGCTTTTTGTCATTTTTGCCATGATTATTGTGTGCATGATATGCCCTGATGCTCTACATATGTTTTGTTAAGGGTTTTGCCATCTCTCCAGAGGTGCAACCCATGTATTTTTGTGATGTGTGTGGTGACTAGTGAAAGCTTGCCAAGTGAGGCACTTGGCAATTCTGATTTCAGGGACTTAGCAATTCCACAAAGTCCTAGAGCTGTTTATCTCATGTTGTCATATGTTCATGTTGTTTCCTAGTGATCCGTGCCTCTTTTGAGGATGATCAGTAAGGATGTTTTGTTAATATTGTAGTGCTCTATCCATCCATGTCTTTGTTTGCAATTATGGAGCACCCTAGCTTGAGTCAATCGAGCTCTACTTTTGCTACTTTGTGAATCTGGGCAGATTGTCAACTTGTTTGCAATTTTGCCGATGTTGTTGTGGTTGATCCATGCATGCTATGTTATTGTTCTTGCCATGTCTAGCTTGCATTTTGTGTGTTCTTGATAGATGTATGCTTATATTGTCATGACTTGCTCCGTAGTGAGTGCATCGAGCTCGTAAACATGCCTACTTGATATCTGTTTTCAGCATGCTCCAGTTTTCACTAAGTCTGAGAACTGATTATGCTTTTGCCATGTTCACATGCTTGCAATTGTATTTTCTGATCCCTTTTGGCTCAAGGTCACTAAGGGACTTTTGTTAAGCTCTTTAAGTAGCTCCATGCCATGCTTTACTTTGCCATGTTCAGGTCCTGTAGCATATAGTTTTGTTGCTCCGAAGAGTGCTACCTGATTTGAGATTCCAGACAAGTGTTAATTTCACTAAGTCTGATATCCGTTTGCCATATGCATTTTTGCCATGCTTGTTTGAACCTGTTAATGGATGAATTGGCCGTAGCTCAGTGCTAGACTTTTCTTAAGCATCTTGAATGCATCCCTGCCATGTATTTTGTTGCCATGTTTGAGTGCTGTAGCATGTTCATCTCATTGCATTAGATGACTACTTGCTGTAAATCGCAGACCGGTGTCATATTTGTTTTGCTCGCCATTTCCAAACCGTAACTCCGATTCCGGCGTTCTTTATATCGTTTTCAAGCAATTTCATCTCATCTTTCCAGTGGCACACTTGGATTCCCAAGTTGAGGCCAGATTCATGCATCCCTTGTCAATTCTTGCATATGCATCCTGCATCGCATCCCGCATCGCATACCATCCTTGCATCATATTGTTTGGTCCTTGCACGTGGTTGATTGTGTCCTTGTTGCTTGTTTGTCTTGTTTGGGTAGAGCCAGGAGACGAGTTCGTTAACGAGGAGCCCGTTGAGTTTGCTTTCGAGGATCCACTCAACTCTGACAACTTTGCAGGCAAGATGATCATACCCTCGAAATCACTACTATCTTTGCTATGCTAGATTGCTCGCTCTTTTGCTATGTCAATGCTACGATGCCTACCATTTGCTTTCAAGCCTCCCAAATTGCCATGTCAAACCTCTAACCCACCATGTCCTAGCAAACTGTTGTTTGGCTATGTTACCGCTTTGCTCAGCCCCTCTTATAGCGTTGCTAGTTGCAGGTGAAGATTGGAGGTTGTTCCTTGTTGGAACATTTATTTACTTGTTGGGATATCATTATATTATCTTGTTATCTTAATGCATCTATACACTTGGTAAAGGGTGGAAGGCTCGGCCTCTCGCCTAGTGTTTTGTTCCACTCTTGCCGCCCTAGTTTCCGTCATATCGGTGTTATGTTCCCGGATTTTGCGTTCCTTACGCGGTTGGGTTATAATGGGAACCCCTTGATAGTTCGCCTTGATTAAAGCTTTTCCAGCAATGCCCAACCTTGGTTTTACCATTTGCCACCTAGCCCCTTTTTCCCTTGGGTTTTCGGAGCCCGAGGGTCATCTTATTTTAAACCCCCCCCCCCCCGGGCCAGTGCTCCTCTGAGTGTTGGTCCGAACCAGGCAGCCTGCGGGGCCACCTCGGGGAAACTCGAGGGTTGGTTTTACTCGTAGCTTGACCTATCTGAGTGTGCCCTGAGAACGAGATATGTGCAGCTCCTATCGGGATTTGTCGGCACATTCGGGCGGTGTTGCTGGTCTTGTTTTAACCTGTCCAAGTGTCTTGAAGAACCGAGATACCGAGTCTGATCGGAACGTCTCGGGAGGAGGTCTATTCCTTCGTTGACCGTGAGAGCTTGTCATGGGCTAAGTTGGGACTCCCCTGCAGGGATTTGCACTTTCGAAAGCCGTGCCCGCGGTTATGGGCAGATGGGAATTTGTTAATGTTCGGTTGTAGATAACTTGAACCTTAACTTAATTAAAATGAATCAACTGAGTGTGTTACCGTGATGGCCTCTTCTCGGCGGAGTCCGGGAAGTGGACACGGTGTTGGAGTAATGCTTGCGCAGGTTGTTCTCTAGTTTCTCGCTCGCGCTTTGCCTCCTCTTCTCGCTCTCTTTTGCGGACAGGTTAGCCACCATATATGCTAGTCGCTTGCTGCAGCCCCACTTACTTTTACCTTGCCTTACCTATAAACTTAAATAGTCTTGATCGCGAGGGTGCGAGATTGCTGAGTCCCTGTGGCTCACAGATTACTATTACACCAGATGCAGGGCCTGATGATTCCGCTCCAGGTGACGCGCTCGAGCTCAAGTGGGAGTTCGACGAGGACTCTCAACGTTATTATGTTTCCTTTCCTGATGATCAGTAGTGGTGCCCAGTTGGGGGTGATCGGGACCGTGTCGCATATTTTGGCGCCGTAGTCGGGCCATGAGTGATTGGATGATGTAATGTTATTTATGTACCTTGATTGACGTGGCGAGCGTAAGCCAACTATGTTATCTCCCCTTTATTATTATATTACATGAGATGTGTAAAGATTACCTTACTTGCGACATATGCCTTCAATGCGATTATGTCTCTAACTCGTGCCTCGACACGTGGGAGCTATAGTCGCATCGAGGGTGTTACACTTCCCCATGGACTGGCAAGGAGGAGTCTCTCGCCAACCACCCCGCTCTCCGCCCCAATCCCCTCCCCGTGTTCGTGTGGATCCGTGGACTGCCAGTGCATTGCCATGGAATAACAGAAAATGCACCAATCACACAATTGTTCTAATTTAGAAATGTGAGTCGAATATGACGACGTGTGGCTGCCATTCATATAATGGCAACAAATACCAATTATCTCTACCTCTTCTTTCATCCGGTAGTCATCGTCTCCTTAACCACTCTCAAAGACAAAGCGACATCTATCTCCTTGCCACCTGCTACTCCTTCCCTGAGAAAGTACACATGGTCGATGAGCGTCCGATGGTTGAACGCGGTCGAGGCAGCCTCGTTGTCGCTCGCGCTCATGACCAGTGGTGAGCTTCGCGTCCTCGACAAAGACGACAAGCCCATGCACCGCACGGGGCCTAGTTAGGCGTCATCCTCGACTAAAACAGCCTCCAGGTGCATGACATGGACCACAACACTGCTTGTCGTGGGGCACGAAGACGAGGTGTTGGTTGAAATGCCTAGGAAAGAAAGAGGAGGAAGAAGAAGGTAATAACGGCAAATATAACAGTCCGAATAAACGGAGTTCACTTTGCTGCCGCATCAGCCCTGACAAGTGGGTCCCGCATGTCATAACACGTTTAAAACCAGCAAAATGGTCATCTAACGCAAGTGGTAGTTTCTAGGCAAAAAATTAGCATAATCTGGTTTTTTTGACGTTTTTTAAACCGGTAGTTCTGTGGGACCGATGAAACCTGTAGTGTGATAGTTTTATGATAAATACTCTCCACTATTGGGGCATATCATAAGCAACCTACATGTGACATGTGGCAATGCAACAAAGCGTAGCTTTCAAAGAAAGATAACTGTAGCTTTCTCGGCAACTAAGGGCCCGTTCGGAAGCTCTCAGCTTCAGGAAATCCTCGTCTCTTGCTTCTCTCGCCAGCTTCCAGCTTCTCGCCAGGAGTAGCGTGTGTTCGGCCGGCTGTGGCCAGTTTCTCTCCACGCTGCATGGGCTGGTGCTGGGCTATAGGAAGATGGCCCGTTAGGGAACTTAGATGGTCACATGGGCTGCAGGCCCAGTTCGTTGTGGATGACCCTGATGCGTCCACATGTGCTGCCTCGTTCGTGCGGGAGCTGGGGAGAAAACAGATCGAACCGGTACGCAACTTAGCGGTGGCATACCCACATAATTTTGACGAACTTCACCTTCTCGTTTTTGTGAAGCCGGGCTTCCGCTGCTCCTCGTCTCCGCGGAAATTACACGGGCCGATTCTTGTCTCCGGGAAGCCAGCTTCGAGAAGCTGGGGCGTTCGGGAAGCTTGCCCGTGGAGAAGATCCGAACGGGGCCTAAGACAGAAAAGCTTACTTTCCTACCTAGCTTTGATGGAAACTCTGGCCAGGCTCCATAGGGCGCCAGAAGGGATGGAACGGCTATCTGTTACCTCGGCTCACCGAGAATCATAGCAGCAGATCACTGCCGCCTTACGCACAGACCATATCTACCAGCTAACACTGCATCCACACTCCTCTCTGCTCTCCCTCTCTCCCCCCTCATGAGCGCAAGGGACAAAGAATGACACTGGAATCAAATAATAAATTAGGATTAACAACAACCCATCAGGTCGAGGACAAAGAATATTCTGAAGAAAGATGGCACGATACGATAATTTTGATAGCAAAATTCCATGTATTTTTTATCACAAAATTATTTGTCTTTTACAAATGCAACAAAATGATCCTTGATAGAATACATGTATATGATTAAACGGGACAACAATACAAAATAAGGATTAGATAAGCTTCTAGACTAACCTTTTAGCATTTAGTCTAAACATGGATTAAATAGTTTCAGTAATCATTTATTTATTAGAAATGTAACCTGATGTGTGGCTCACATCTGCAAAACAATTATTCAGTGGGCTTGGGGCTTGAACCTAAGAAAAACATTTATGAAATTTTAGAGAAGATCAATGCCAAGTTGGGCCCGTCACATCGAGCTTCATCCCAGCTACATTTTATTTTCGACCAATAATAAGCTGCAATTCTCCTGTTCTTCTATGATAAGTAACGGAATCCGTTCTTAACTACAACCAGTAGAGGAATATCATCAGACATGTGGTAGTTGCTCTTAAAGAAGGCGCAAGACAAGTAGACAACAAGTCAGAAGCTTATAAACCATGAACATTATCCAGTGAGCCTCACCAAGATACAATTTTTGCTAGAACTGAGTGTCATGGTCTACATATAGTAACCGAAGTAGGACTAGAAGAAGTGGGTGAGACAAACCTGCACCAAACTATCAATTTTGAGCAGCGAGAGGCCATAGCGCTTAAGTGACACGAGCAAGTTGACAAGGCCTTGCAGCTTGCGGTGCAACCAAGAGCTCCCTAGCGGTGGCGGGATGGTTTCCCTGTGCAGCGATAGAAGTCATGAAAACAGAGCAATTTTTCAGTTTCGATACAAAATTTAAGGAAGAAAACTTTTCACCTACAATCAGAACAGGGGATCCATATCAGAGCATGAAAAGTATTCATTTAGTACCAGTACTAATATGAAACAATCTACAGAATTCAAAATCAAGAAAATATAGTATAGAAGATTATATGTGCAAATTCCAGCAGTGAATTACAGGGTATGAAACAATCTACGGAATTCAAAATCAAGAAAATATAGTATAGAAGATTATATGTGCAAATTCCGGCAGTGAATTACAGGGATGCTACAGGGACACCAACTTCTAATTCTTCCATCCCGCACAAAACAGTTACTTCGTCGAAGGCAAACTGAACGGATTCAGATCCTCGAGAAGAACTTTGGTTTGGAGTAGTATTTGCGGAATTCTCCTACCATGGTGAGGTTCCACTCCCATGCATTGCGGTGGTATTTTCTGAAGTCTCCTGCCATGGTGATACTCCACTCCCATGCATGACATAGCTAGATATTTGATTATCAAACTATAACCCGCTCTGGTAAGTAGACAAGGTCCAACCTAAAAAAACACAATCATTTGGTCATAAATTACTAAGATTGTAGAGGTACACACTTGTCTAACAAAGTATCACCCACTTTGGGTCCATCCTCAGAAGTAATAACACCAAGACCGCTAGAGGGCATGTGAATGAGCCAAATTCAGTGTGGTTTCACATTTCAGGCTACAGAAACTTAACAATAATAAAATGACCATGCATGCATCAAATCACTGTTTTCAGTGGTGAATTGGCACATAGACATATAATCCTATGTTTTTAAGGTGACGCTTCGCTTTAAGGCGCTGGGGGGGGGGGGGGGGGGGGGGAGGGGGGGCTCGACGCCTAGGCGCCTAAAGCGGGCCTATTTGCAAAGCGCTGGGGGGCGCCTCGACGCCTAGGCGTCGCCTTACAGACGCCTTAAAAACATAGATATAATCATCATCGGAAAGAAGAAGAGATCGAAGCAAGACACTTACGGCTCTCATTGTCAAGTAGGCGGTAGTGGTGTGGCCACCGTGGGGCACGAAAAAAGTCTCTTTTTCATCCCGATGGCCCTGCCGCGGTGCATCACCATCCGATCCTTGGACATGGTATTCTCATACTTGCGTGCTTGGAAGTGCGCTAGAAAGATGGATGGTGCTAACATCGGTGTTGATAGCCGTTTGCCCAATCAGCACGAAGCAAAATATCCAGCCTGAGCCTGTATAGCAAACACATCCATAGAAAAACATATACTAATTTGTAACAGATCTTCAGTTCTTTTGATATTGATGTTGCTGCTTCCAATAGAAATTGACCAACTCACTTCATCCAAAATAATGAGAGGACAAGCACGACAGAACAACAAAACACATGGGGACGAAAGTCAAAAAGGAGTCGGGAAGCACCGTATCAGTTGTGAGTTGTGAAGGACGTCAAACAATCGCAGTCGTCTCCAAGGTCGACGCGCTGGGATCACATTTGCTTCAGTCAAATTAAAGAGCCATTGCACATAGACTATGAACTACATGGCATTTGAAGTCAGCATTTCAATGCTCAAACTTTTGTTCTTCAAGCTTGACGTTTTTATCTTCTCTAAAAAATTGTCAAGTTATCCCATGGGGAAAGCATCTGCATCATCTAGTCAATAGTTAATAGTTTAAATAATAGAATATGGTAGATTTTAAATAAGTGGAGTAGCAGATGTACTCAATCTGAACTATCATTTGGCTATAGAACTTTAATATCAAATCCAATGAATTGGAACTAAAGAAATACAGTAGAAAACAGCTTATAGCTCAATTTGACCTCTCCATTCAGCTTAAGAAATAAGTGCCAAATCAGACTTCGATGCATCTATTAACATATCTTATAGATACAATCAACACTATTAGAAAGAGAAAGAAGAAAAAAACACGTTGGTGGTGGTCGTGTTTCAAATTGACTCACCTTTTATTTCCTAGGCTGTACTGCAGAACCTCTTTGAGCTGAATAGAAAATTGAAGATAAAATCAAGTGAGTTGATGGTGCTCCTCCTCAACCCCTGGTGGTGAAAGAAGAGAAGGGTGGGCTGACGAATCTCGACGGGGCTTGTTGACGTCGAGGCGGTTGGGCCGGAGCACGTCGTGCTCATCACTGGTAGGGATCATGTTATCGTCGTCGCCGGCCTGGACCGCCGGAGTCGAGCTCGATGGAAGAGCTACAACACCTCTCATCCCCACCATGGTGCGTGGTGGTACCACGTACGTGGTGCCCCTCATCGTCGCGTCAGAGCGGAGCGGAGGAGGGCTGCGGGCGTGCGGCGGCGGCTGTGGGTGGAGAAGGGGAGAGGAGCTAGGGATTGGGGAGGGATGTGTTTTTTTGGTTTTTTGTCCGCTCGTACGGTGGGGGATCGATGGGCTCGCTCGATCGATGCGTCGGGAGTTGGTGGACGGAAGAAAAAAAATCTAGGAAGATTAACCTATGAAAAAAACCGAACGAAAGTAGTGGGATGAAAATTGACCGGCGGAGACTACCAACTGCTTCATTAGGAGTAGAGGTAATCTCAGTCATTGGAGCAATTGCAATTTATCATAACATAAAAAAAAGTCAATATATAAGAGTTTTTCAGCAAGTCCACATACTCAGCTATCATATAGTCTTTTACAATTTCTGACACTCACGCAATACTTATGGGTATGGAGTTTTAATCAGACACAGAGAAAGATAGGGGCTTATAGTTTTGCCTCCCAACGTTTTACCTCAAGGGTAATGTCAACAATAATAGTTCATGAAAACTCACATCCAATTAGCCATATATACCAGGATCTTTCCAACACACTGTGCTTGCCAAAGGATAAAATGTAAAAAGGAAGGGTGAAGATCACCATGACTTATGCAAGGTAGGAGATAAAGGTAGAAGATATGCCCTTCGCAGAGAGAAGCAGAGGTTGTCATGCACTTTAATGGTTGGATGCACAAAATCGTAATGCGAAAGAACGTCACTTTATATTGCCACTTTTGATATGGACCTTTATTATGCAGTCTGTCGCTTTTATTTCTTCCATATCACACGATCGTATAAAGCTTATTTTCTCCCACGCTAATAAAGTCATGCATATTTAGAGAGCAATTTTTATTGGTTGCACCGATGACAACTTACTTAGAGGATCTTACTCAATCCATAGGTTGGTATAGTGGACTCTCATGATAAAACTGGTTTAAGGGTATTTGAAAGCATGCTACCTCTTTAGCTTGCGTTGGATTTTCCCAAAGAGGAAGGGATGATGCAGTAGAGTAGCGTTAGTATTTTCCTCAATTTTTGAGAACCAAGGTATCAATCCAGTAGGAGGCCACGCTCAAGTCCCTCGTACCTGCACAAAACGATAGCTACTCGCAACCAATGCGATTAGGGGTTGTCAATCCCTTCACGGTCACTTACGAGAGTGAGATCTGATAGATATAATATTTTTGGTATTTTTGGTATAGGGATGCAAAGTAAAAAAGTGAAGGCAAAGTAAAAAAGCAAAGCAAGATTAAAGTGATGGAGATTGATATGATGAGAATAGACCCGGAGGCCATAGGTTTCACTAGTGGCTTCTCTCAAGAGCATAAGTATTCTACGGTGGGTGAACAAATTACTGTTGAGCAATTGACAGAATTGAGCATAGTTAAGAGAATATCTAGGCATGATCATGTATATAGGCATCATGTCCGTGACAAGTAGACCGAAACGATTCTGCATCTACTACTATTACTCCACTCATCGACCGCTATCCAGCATGCATCTAGAGTATTAAGTTAAAAACAGAGTAACGCCTTAAGCAAGATGACATGATGTAGAGAGATAAATTCATGCAATATGAAATGAACCCCATCTTGTTATCCTCGATGGCAACGATACAATACGTGTCTTGCTGCCCCTTCTGTCACTGGGAAAGGACACCGCAAGATCGAACCCAAAGCTAAGCACTTCTCCCATGGCAAGAACTACCAATCTAGTTGGCCAAACCAAACGGATAATTCGAAGAGACTTGCAAAGATAACTAATCATACATAAAAGAATTCAGAGAAGATTCAAATATTATTCATAGATAGACTTGATCATAAACCCACAATTCATCGGTCTCAACAAACACACTGCAAAAAGAAGATTACATCGAATAGATCTCCATGAGAGAGGTGAAGAACTTTGTATTGAGATCCAAAAAAAGAAAAGAAGCCATCTAGCTACTAACTATGGACCTGAAGGTCTGAGGTAAACTACTCACACTTCATTGGAGGGGCTATGATGATGTAGAAGCCCTCCGTGATGACGGCCCTCTCCGGCGGAGCTCCGGAACAGGCCCAAAGATGGGATCTCATGGATACAGAAAGTTGCGGCGGTGGAATTAGGTTTTTGGCTCCCCTTCTGATCATTTGGGGGTACGTAGGTATATATAGGAGGAAGGAGTACGTCAGTGGAGCACCGAGGGGCCCACGAGGCAGGGGAGCGTGCCCTAGGGGGGCGCCCCCCACCCTCGTGACCGCCTCTCTGATGCCTTGGCGTAGGGTCCAAGTCTCCTGGATCACGTTCGGTGAGAAAATCATGTTCCCGAAGGTTTTATTCCGTTTGGACTCCATTTGATATTCTGTTTCTACGAAATACTGAAATAGGCAAAAAAAAGCAATTCTGGGCTGGGCCTCCGGTTAATAGGTTAGTCCCAAAAATAATATAAAAGTGGAAAATAAAGCCCAATATAGTCCAAAACAGTAGATAATATAGCATGGAGCAATCAAAAATTATAGATACGTTGGAGACGTATCAAAGCACAAGTAGTATATCTACTTGGTGCGATGAATTTAGCTAGCACTAGGGGGAAAGGCAAGCTCAACCATGTTGGATGATCCATGATAATATAATTTATCTCAGATGTAAGAAAACATAACCCATTACGTTGTCTTCCTTGTCCAACATCAACTCTTTAGCATGTCATATTTTAATGAGTGCTCACAATCATAAAAGATGTCCAAGATAGTATATTTATATTTGAAGACCTCTCTTTATTTATTACTTCCTATTAATTGCAACGATGACCAACACTATGCTTGTCAACTCTCAACAACTTTTATTCATCATACTTTTTCTATGTGAGCTCATTACTCTCCATAAGACTCACATGATCTCTTTGTTTCTTTTTATTTCTTTCTCTTTTCTTTTATTCCCTTAGGATCATGGCAAAATAATCAGACCCTTGACTCAACACTAATCTTTATTATATATATAGCTCACGGACTCGATTACATAGAAGAATTATAAAGCAAAACTCACAACTAGATCATACTAAGAACTTTTATTCTACTAGATCAAGATATTATCAAAAGGATCGAACTAAGAAAAACGGTAAAGGTAAACGTGATGGTGATACGATACCGGGGCACTCCCCCAAGCTTGGTAGTTTGCCAAGGGGAGTGCCCATACCAGATACTCAATTCTTCTTTGTTGGTGGAGAAGGTGATGGTTTTGTTGATGGTGTAGGCTTCTTCCTTAATTTGCGCTTGAGGACAAAATTTTGGTCCCTTAGGTCCTCGATCTCCTGTTCCAGGCTTAGTATCTTTTTGCATAGTTCCTACTTGTTTTCCTGCAAGAGGCGAAAAGGGATAAACTCGATCTTAAATTTCTTTACCCTATCCGGGAGGCTTGACTTTTTGAACTCCACAAGCATGTCCCCAGGTTGAGGTAGTGGGACTTCATCTTCATCTGAGCTCGTCTCCTCCTTTCCCTTGGGTTCATAGTCCTCTTCTTCTTCCGTAGTCCAACCGCAATGCTCCACATCCCCATAGACCTTAGGATCTGCAAGGTAATCAGCCACATAGCTTCCTCCTTCCGAATCCTGAGACGACATGTTGCTCTGTCTGCAGCAGGACAACTCAAAACAAAGACAAGAGATATTTGCGTGATACGGGAGTCAAAATCCCCGGGAGATTATATAATGAATTTTTACCGACCAAAATACGTGTTGTGTAAGAAAACGGAGTCCAGAAAGCGCATGAGGTGCCCACGAGGTAGGGGGCGCGCCCAGGGGGTAGGGCGTGCCCTCCACCCTCGTGGATCCCTCGTGTCCTTCCCGGACTACTTCTTATTTTTCTAAATATTCCAAAACGGAGAAATATTGCCTTAAAACTATTTTGGAGTCGGTTTACTTACCGTACCACATACCTATTCCTTTTCAGAGTCTGAAACGTTCCGGAAAGTGTCCCTTATGTATTCCTCCGGGGTTACGGTTTCAATAACATTAGTTTCAACATTTATGGGATTACCTGAGATATAATGTTTGATTCTTTGACCGTTCACCACCTTCGGATTTGTGCCTTCAAAGTTGTTGATTTTTATGGCACCGGAACGATAGACCTCCTCGATAACGTAAGGACCTTCCCATTTAGAGAGAAGTTGTCCTGCAAAAAATCTTAAACGAGAGTTGTATAGCAATACATAATCACCTACATAAAACTCACGCTTTTGTATTCTTTTGTCATGCCATCTTTTAACTTTTTCTTTAAACAACTTGGCATTTTCATAGGCTTGGGTTCTCCATTCATCAAGTGAGCTAATATCAAATAACCTCTTCTCACCGACAAGTTTGAAATCATAATTGAGTTCTTTAATAGCCCAATATGCCTTGTGTTCTAGTTCGAGAGGTAAGTAACATGCTTTTCCATAAACCATTTTATACGGAGACATACCCATAGGATTTTTATATGCAGTTCTATAGGCCCATAATGCATCATCAAGTTTCTTGGACCAGTTTTTTCTAGATCTATTGATAGTCTTTTGCAAAATTAACTTGAGCTCTCTATTACTCAATTCTACTTGACCACTAGACTGTGGGTGATAAGGAGATGCAATTCTATGATTAACATCATATTTAGCAAGCATTTTACGGAAAGCACCATGAATAAAATGTGAACCACCATCAGTCATTAAATATCTGGGGACTCCAAATCTTGGAAAAATAACTTCTTTAAGCATTTTAATAGAAGTGTTATGATCAACACTACTAGTTGGAATAGCTTCTACCCACTTAGTAACGTAATCAACAGCAACTAAAATATGTGTATATCCATTAGAGGAAGGAAAAGGTCCCATATAGTCAAAGCCCCAAACATCAAATGGTTCAATAACGAGTGAATAGTTCATAGGCATTTCTTGATGTCTACTAATATTACCAATTCTTTGACATTCATCACAAGATAAGACAAACTTACGGGCATCCTTGAAGAGAGTAGGCCAATAAAAACCAGATTGTAATACCTTAAGTGCAGTTCTATCTCCAGCATGGTGTCCTCCATAAGCTTCGGAGTGACACTTGTGTAGGATCTGTTCCTGTTCATGCTCAGGTACACAACGTCTAATAACACCATCTACTCCTTCTTTATAAAGATGTGGGTCATCCCAAAAGTAATGCCTCAAATCATAGAAGAACTTTTTCTTTTGCTGGTATGTGAAACTAGGTGGTATAAACTTAGCAACAATGTAATTAGGATAATCAGCATACCATGGAGCAGTATGAGAATCATTTATGACATTTAATTGCTCATCAGGAAAGCTATCATCAATAGGAAGTGGGTCATCAAGCACATTTTCTAACCTAGACAAGTTGTCTGCAACGGGGTTCTCACCTCCCTTTCTATCAACAATATGTAAGTCAAATTCTTGTAGCAAGAGAACCATTTAATAAGTCTAGGTTTAGCATCTTTCTTTTGAAGGAAATATGCCCTAGAGGCAATAATAAAGTTATTATTTATTTCCTTATATCATGATAAATGTTTATTATTCATGCTAGAATTGTATTAACCGGAAACATAATACATGTGTGAATACATAGACAAACTTAATGTCACTAGTATGCCTCTACCTGACTAGCTCGTTAATCAAAGATGGTTATGTTTCCTAACCATGAACAAGGTGTTGTTATTTGATTAACGAGGTCACATCATTAGTTGAATGATCTGATTGACATGACCCATTTCATTAGCTTAGCACCCGATCGTTTAGTATGTTGCTATTGCTTTCTTCATGACTTATACATGTTCCTATGACTATGAGATTATGCAACTCCCGTTTACCGGAGGAACACTTTGTGTGCTACAAAACGTCACAACGTTACTGGGTGATTATAAAGGAGCTCTACAGGTGTCTCCAAGGGTAGATGTTGGGTTGGCGTATTTCGAGATTAGGATTTGTCACTCCGATTGTCGGAGAGGTATCTCTGGGCCTTCTCAGTAATGCGCATCACATAAGCCTTGCAAGCATTGCAACTAATGAGTTAGTTGCGAGATGATGTATTACGGAACGAGTAAAGAGACTTGCCGATAACGAGATTGAACTAGGTATTGGATACCGACGATCGAATCTCGGGCAAGTAACATACCGATGACAAAGGGAACAACGTATGTTGTTATGCGGTCTGACCGATAAAGATCTTCGTTGAATATGTAGGAGCCAATATGGGCATCCAGGCCCCGCTATTGGTTATTGACCGGAGATGTGTCTGAGTCATGTCTACATTATTCTCGAACCGTAGGGTCCGCACGCTTAACGTTACGATGACAGTTATTATGAGTTTATGCATTTTGATGTACCGAAGTTAGTTCGGAGTCCCGGATGTGATCACGGACATGACGAGGAGTCTCGAAATGGTCGAGACATAAAGATTGATATATTGGAAGCCTATATTTGGACATCGGAAGTGTTCCGGGTGAAATCGGGATTTTACCGGAGTACCGGGAGGTTACCGGAACCCCCCGGGAGCCATATGGGCCTTTATGGGCTTTAGTGGAAAGGAGAAAGGGGCAGCCCTAGGTGGCCGCGCACCTCCCCCCTCCCCTAGTCCTATTAGGACTAGGAGAAGTGGCCGGCCCCCCTCTCTCTCTTTCCCCCTCGGGGAATCCTAGTCCAACTAGGATTGGGGGGGGGGAGTCCTACTCCCGGTAGGAGTAGGACTCCTCCTGCGCCCTCCTCCTGGCCGGCAGCCCCTCCCCCTTGGCTCCTTTATATACGGAGGCAGGGGCACCTCTAGACACACAGGTTGATCATTGAGATCGTTCCTTAGCTGTGTGCGGTGCCCCCTGCCACCTCCACCTCGATTATATTGTAGTAGTGCTTAGGCGAAGCCCTGTGATGGTAGAACATCAAGATCGTCACCACGCCGTCGTGCTGACGGAACTCCTCCCCGACGCTTTGCTGGATCGGATCCCGGGGATCGTCATCAAGCTGAACGTGTGCCAAGAACTCGGAGGTGCCGGAGTAACGGTGCTTGGATCGGTTGGATCGGGAAGACGTACGACTACTTCCTCTACGTTGCGTCAACGCTTCCGCAGTCGGTCTGCGTGGGTACGTAGACAACACTCTCCCCTCTCGTTGCTATGCATCACCATGATCTTGCGTGTGCGTACGAAAATTTTGAAATTACTACGTTCCCCAACATCTTTTCCATGAGATATTTAATAGCAGCATGATCAGTGTGTATAGTTACTTTAGAATCAACAATATAAGGTCTGAACTTATCACAAGCAAATACAACTGCTAAGAATTCTTTTTCAGTGGTAGCATAATTTATTTGAGCATTGTCTAGGATTTTACCGGATTACCGGGAGGTTACCGGAACCCCCCGGGAGTCATATGGGCCTTATTGGGCTTTAGTGGAAAGGTGAAAGGGGCTGCCCATAGTGGGCTGCGCGCCTCCCCCTCCCCTAGTCCTATTAGGACTAGGAGAGGTGGCCGGCCACCTCTCTCTCTCTTTCCCCCTTGGGAGTCCTATTTGGAATAGGATTGGGGGGGAGTCCTACTCCCGGTAGGAGTAGGACTCCTCCTGCGCCCTCCTCCTGGCCGGCAGCCCCTCCCCCTTGGCTCCTTTATATACGGAGGCAGGGGCACCTCTAGACACACAGGTTGATCATTGAGATCGTTCCTTAGCCGTGTGCGGTGCCCCCTGCCACCATATTCCACCTCGATCATATCGTTGTAGTGCTTAGGCGAAGCCCTGCGTCGATAATACATCAAGATCGTCACCACGCTGTCGTGCTGACGGAACTCCTCCCCGAAGCTTTGCTGGATCGGAGCCCGGGGATCGTCATCGAGCTGTACGTGTGCTAAGAACTCGGAGGTGCCGGAGTAACGGTGCTTGGATCGGTCGGATTGGGAAGACGTACGACTACTTCCTCTACGTTGCGTCAACGCTTCCGCAGTCGGTCTGCATGGGTACGTAGACAACACTCTCCCCTCTCGTTGCTATGCATCACCATGATCTTGCGTGTGCGTAGGAAAATTTTGAAATTACTACGTTCCCCAACAGTGGCATCCGAGCCTTGGTTTTTATGGTTTGATGTTATATGCACGAGTAGAACACAAGTGAGTTGTGGGCGATATAAGTCATACTGCTTACCAGCATGTCATACTTTGGTTCAGCGGTATTGTTGGATGAAGCGGCCCGGACCGACATTACACGTACGCTTACGCGAGACCGGTTCTCCCGACGTGCTTTGCACAAAGGTGGCTAGCGGGTGACAGTTTCTCCAACTTTAGTTGAACCGAGTGTGGCTACACCCGGTCCTTGCGAAGGTTAAAACAGCACCAACTTGACAAACTATCGTTGTGGTTTTGATGCATAGGTAAGATTGGTTCTTGCTTAAGCCCGTAGCAGCCACGTAAAACTTGCAACAACAAAGTAGAGGACGTCTAACTTGTTTTTGCAGGGCATGTTGTGATGTGATATGGTCAAAACGTGATGAGATATAAGTTATTGTATGAGATGATCATGTTTTTTTAAAGTTATCGGCAATTGGCAAAAGCCTTATGGTTGTCTCTTTATTGCATAAGATGCAAGCGCCAAATAATTGCTTTACTTTATCGCTATGCGATAGCAATAGTTGCAAGAGCAATAGTTGGTGAGACGACCGTGTGATGACACATTGATATAGATCAAGATGATGGAGATCATGGTGTCATGCCGGTGACGATAGAGATCATGACAGTACTTTGGAGATGGAGATCAAAGGCGCAAGATGATGATGGCCATATCATGTCACATATTTTGATTGCATATGATGTTTATCTTTTATACATCTTATTTTGCTTAGTTTGACGGTAGCATTTTAAGATGATCTCTCACAAATTATCAAGAAGTGTTCTCCCTGAGTATGCACCGTTGCCAAAGTTCGTCGTGCCCAGACACCACGTGATGATCGGGTGTGATAAGCTCTACGTCCATCTACAACGGGTGCAAGCCAGTTTTGCACACACGGAATACTCAGGTTAAACTTGACGAGCCTAGCATATGCAGATATGGCCTCGGAACACGGAGACCGAAAGGTCGAGCGTGAATCATATAGTAGATATGATCAACATAATGATGTTCACCATTGAAAACTAATCCATTTCACGTGATGATCGGTTATGGTTTAGTTGATTTGGATCACGTGATCACTTAGAGGATTAGAGGGATGTCTATCTAAGTGGGAGTTCTTAAGTAATATGATTAAATTGAACTTAAATTTATCATGAACTTAGTCCTGGTAGTATTCTGCAAATCATGTTGTAGATCAATAGCTCACATTGTTGCTTCCCTGTGTTTATTTTGATATGTTCCTAGAGAAAATTGTGTTGAAAGATGTTAGTAGCAAAGATGCGGATTGGATCCGTGATCTGAGGTTTATCCTCATTGCTGCACAGAAGAATTATGTCCTTGATGCACCGCTAGGTGACGGACCTATTGCAGGAGCAGATGCAGACGTTATGAACGTTTGGCTAGCTCAATATGATGACTACTTGATAGTTTAGTGCACCATGCTTAATGGCTTAGAATCGGGACTTCAAAGACATTTTGAACGTCATGGAGCATATGAGATGTTCCAGGAGTTGAAGTTAATATTTCAAGCAAATACCCGAGTTGAGAGATATGAAGTCTCCAACAAGTTCTATAGCCAAAAGATGGAGGAGAATCGCTCAACTAGTGAGCATGTGCTCAGATTGTCTGAGTACTACAATCGCTTGAATCAAGTGGGAGTTAATCTTCCAGATAAGATAGTGATTGATAGAATTCTCTAGTCACCATCACCAAGTTAGTAGAACTTCGTGATGAACTATAGTATGCAAGGGATGACGAAAACGAATCCCGAGCTTTTCATGATGATGAAATCGATGAAGGTAGAAATCAAGAAAGAGCATCAAGTGTTGATGGTTGACAAGATCACTAGTTTCAAGAAAATGGCAAAAGGAAGAAGGGAACTTCAAGAAGAACGGCAAGCAAGTTGCTGCTCAAGTGAAGAAACCCAAGTCTGATCCTAAGCCTGAGACTAAGTGCTTCTACTGCAAAAGGGACTGGTCACTGGAAGCGGAACTACCCCAAGTGATTGGCAGATAAGAAGGATGGCAAAGTGAACATAAGTATATTTGATATACATGTTATTGATGTGTACTTTACTAGTGTTTATAGCAACCCCTCAGTATTTGATACTAGTTCAGTTGCTAAGATTAGTAGCTCGAAACGGGAGTTGCAGAATAAACAAAGACTAGTTAAGGGTGAAGTGACGATGTGTGTTGGAAGTGGTTCCAAGATTGATATGATCATCATCGCACACTCCCTATAAATTCGGGATTAGTGTTGAACCTAAATAAGTGTTATTTGGTGTTTACGTTGAGCATGAATATGATTTGATCATGTTTATTGTAATACGGTTATTCATTTAAGTAAGAGAATAAATTGTTCTTCTGTTTACATGAATAAAACCTTATATGGTTACACACCCAATGAAAATAGTTCGTTGGATCTCGATCGTAGTGATACACATAATCATAATATTGAAACCAAAAGATGCAAAGTTAATAATGATAGTGCAACTTATTTGTAGCACTGCCGTTTAGGTCATATTGGTGTAAAGCGCATGAAGAAACTCCATGCTGATGGGCTTTTGGAATCACTTGATTATGAATCAGTTGATGCTTGCGAACCATGCCTCATGGGCAAGATGACTAAGACTCTGTTCTTCGGAACAATGGAGCGAGCAACAGATTTGTTGGAAATCATACATACTGATGTATGTGGTCCGATGAATATTGAGGCTCGCGATAGGTATCATTATTTTCTGATCTTCACAGATGATTTGAGCAGATATGAGTATATCTACTTGATGAAACAAAGGTCTGAAACATTTGAAAAGTTTGAAGAATTTCAGAGTGAAGTGGAGAATCATCGTAACAAAAATGAAAGTTTCTACGATCTGATTGTGGAGGAGAATATTTGAGTTACGAGTTTGGTGTACATTTGAAAAATTGTGGAATAGTTTCGCAACTCACGCCACCCGGAACACCACAGCATAATGGTGTGTCCGAATGTCAGAACCGTACTTTATTAGATATGGTGCGATCTATGATGTCTCTTACCGATCTACCACTATCGTTTTGGGGTTATGCATTAGAGACAGCTGCATTCACGTTAAATAGGGCACCATCTAAGTCCGTTGAGACGACACAATCTGAACTGTGGTTTGGCAAGAAACCAAAGTTGTCGTTTCTTAAAGTTTGGGGTTGTGATGCTTATATGAAAAAGTTTCATCCTTATAAGCTCAAACCCAAATCGGAGAAATATGTCTTCATAGGATACCCAAAGGAGACTGTTGGGTACACCTTCTATCACAAATCCGAAGGCAAGACTTTTGTTGCTAAATTCGGAGTTTTTCTACAGAAGGAGTTTCTCTCGAAAGAAGTGAGTAGGAGGAAAGTAGAACTTGACGAGGTAACTGTACCTGCTCCCTTATTGGAAAGTAGTACATCACAAAAACCTGTTTCTGCGACACCTATACCAATTAGTGAGGAAGCTAATGATGATGATCATGAAACTTCAGGACAAGATACTACTGAACCTCGTAGATCAACCAGAATGAGATCCGCACCAGTATGGTACAGTAATCCTGTTCTGGAAATCATGCTGCTAGATCATGATGAACCTACGAACTATGAAGAAGCGATGGTGAGCCCAGATTCCGCAAAAGTGGCTTGAAGCCATGAAATCTGAGATGGGATCCATGTATGAGAACAAAGTATGGACTTTGGTTGACTTGCCCGATGATCGGCAAGCCATAGAAAATAAATGGATCTTCAAGAGGAAGACGGACGCTGATAGTAGTGTTACTATCTACAAAGCTAGAATTGTCGCAAAAGGTTTTCGACAAGTTCAAGGTGTTGACTACGATGAGATTTTCTCACTCGTATCTATGCTTAAGTCTGTACGAATCATGTTAGCAATTGTCGCATTTTATGAAATCTGGCAAATGGATAAACAAAACTGCATTCCTTAATGGATTTACTAAAGAAGAGTTGTATACGATGCAACTAGAAGGTTTTGTCGATCCTAAAGGTGTTAACTAAATATGCAAGCTCCAGCGATCCATCTATGGACTGTTGCAAGAATCTCGGAGTTGGAATATACACTTTGATAAGTTGATCAAAGCATATAGTTTTATACAGACTTGCGGTGAAGCCTGTATTTAAAAGAAAGTGAGTGGGAGCACTACAACATTTCTGATAAGTATATGTGAATGACATATTGTTAATCGGAAATAATGTAGAATTATTCTGCAAAGCATAAAGGAGTGTTTGAAAGGAGTTTTTTAAAGAAATACCTCGGTGAAGCTGCTTACATATTGAGTATCAAGACCTATAGAGATAGATCAAGACGCTTGATAAGTTTTTCAATGAGTACATACCTTGACAAGATTTTGAAGTAGTTCAAAATGGAACAGTCAAAGAAAAAGTTTCTTGCATGTGTTACAAGGTGTGAAGTTGAGTAAGACTCAAAGCCCGACCACGGCAGAAGATAGAAAGAGAATGAAGGTCATTCCCTATGCCTCAGCCATAGGTTCTATAAAGTATGCCATGCTGTGTACCAGATCTATTGTATACCCTACACTGTGTTAAGCAAGGGAGTACAATAGTGATCTAAGAGTAGATCACTGGACAGCGGTCAAAATTATCCTTAGTGGAATAAGGAAATATTTCTCAATTATGGAGGTGACAAAAAGGTTCGTCGTAAAAAGTTACGTCGATGCAAGTTTTGACACAGATCTGGTTGACCTAAGTCTCGATCTAGATACATATTGAAAGTGGGAGCAATAAGCTAGAGTAGCTCCGTGCAGAGCATTGTTGACATAGAAATTCGCAAAATACTTACGGATCTGAATGTGACAGACCCGTTGACTAAAATTATCTCACAAGCAAAACATGATCACACCTTAGTACTCTTTGGGTGTTAATCACATAGCGATTTGAACTAGATTACTGACTTTAGTAAACCCTTTGGGTGTTGATCACATATCGATGTGAACCTTGGGTGTTAATCACATGGTGATGTGAACTATTGCTGTTAAATCACATGGCGATGTGAACTAGATTATTGACTCTAGTGCAAGTGGGAGACTGAAGGAAATATGCCCTAGAGGCAATAATAAAGTTATTATTTATTTCCTTATATCATGATAAATGTTTATTATTCATGCTAGAATTGTATTAACCGGAAACATAATACATGTGTGAATACATAGACAAACTTAGTGTCACTAGTATGCCTCTACCTGACTAGCTCGTTAATCAAAGATGGTTATGTTTCCTAACCATGAACAAGGTGTTGTTATTTGATTAACGAGGTCACATCATTAGTTGAATGATCTGATTGACATGACCCATTTCATTAGCTTAGCACCCGATCGTTTAGTATGTTGCTATTGCTTTCTTCATGACTTATACATGTTCCTATGACTATGAGATTATGCAACTCTCGTTTACCAGAGGAACACTTTGTGTGCTACCAAACGTCACAACGTTACTGGGTGATTATAAAGGAGCTCTACAGGTGTCTCCAAGGGTAGATGTTGGGTTGGCGTATTTCGAGATTAGGATTTGTCACTCCGATTGTCGGAGAGGTATCTCTGGGCCCTCTCGGTAATGCACATCACATAAGCATTGCAAGCATTGCAACTAATGAGTTAGTTGCGAGATGATGTATTACGGAACGAGTAAAGAGACTTGCCGATAACGAGATTGAACTAGGTATTGGATAACGACGATCGAATCTCGGGCAAGTAACATACCGATGACAAAGGGAACAACGTATGTTGTTATGCGGTCTGACCGATAAAGATCTTCGTTGAATATGTAGGAGCCAATATGGGCATCCAGGTCCCGCTATTGGTTATTGACCGGAGATGTGTCTCAGTCATGTCTACATTATTCTCGAACCGTAGGGTCCGCACGCTTAACGTTACGATGACAGTTATTATGAGTTTATGCATTTTGATGTACCGAAGTTAGTTCGGAGTCCTGGATGTGATCACGGACATGATGAGGAGTCTCGAAATGGTCGAGACATAAAGATTGATATATTGGAAGCCTATATTTGGACATCGGAAGTGTTCCGGGTGAAATCGGGATTTTACCGGAGTACCGGGAGGTTACCGGAACCCCCCGGGAGCCATATGGGCCTTTATGGGCTTTAGTGGAAAGGAGAAAGGGGCAGCCCTAGGTGGCCGCGCGCCTCCCCCCTCCCCTAGTCCTATTAGGACTAGGAGAAGTGACCGGCCCCCCTCTCTCTCTTTCCCCCTCGGGGAATCCTAGTCCAACTAGGATTGGGGGGGGGGGGGTCCTACTCCCGGTAGGAGTAGGACTCCTCCTGCGCCCTCCTCCTGGCCGGCAGCCCCTCCCCCTTGGCTCCTTTATATATGGAGGCAGGGGCACCTCTAGACACACAGGTTGATCATTGAGATCGTTCCTTAGCCGTGTGCGGTGCCCCCTGCCACCATATTCCACCTCGATTATATTGTAGTAGTGCTTAGGCGAAGCCCTGTGATGGTAGAACATCAAGATCGTCACCACGCCGTCGTGCTGACGGAACTCCTCCCCGACGCTTTGCTAGATCGGATCCCGGGGATCGTCATCAAGCTGAACGTGTGCCAAGAACTCGGAGGTGCCGGAGTAACGGTGCTTGGATCGGTCGGATCGGGAAGACGTACGACTACTTCCTCTACGTTGCGTCAACGCTTCTGCAGTCGGTCTGCGTGGGTACGTAGACAACACTCTCCCCTCTCGTTGCTATGCATCACCATGATCTTGCGTGTGCGTAGGAAAATTTTGAAATTACTACGTTCCCCAACATCTTTTCCATGAGATATTTAATAGCAGCATGATCAGTGTGTATAGTTACTTTAGAATCAACAATATAAGGTCTGAACTTATCACAAGCAAATACAACTGCTAAGAATTCTTTTTCAGTGGTAGCATAATTTCTTTGAGCATTGTCTAGGGTTTTACTAGCATATTGAATAACGTTTAATTTCTTATCAACTCTTTGCCCTAGAACAGCACCTACAACATAATCACTAGCATCACACATAATTTCAAAGGGTAAATTCCAATCAGGTGGCTGAACAATAGGTGCAGAGATCAATGCGTTCTTAAGAATTTCAAATGCTTCTACACAATCATCATAAAAAACAAATGGTATATCTTTTTGTAATAAATTAGTCAGAGGCCGAGAAATTTTTGAGAAGTCCTTAATGAACCTCCTATAAAATCCGGCGTGACCAAGGAAACTTCTTATACCTTTGATGTCCTTGGGGCATGGCATCTTTTCAATAGCATCAACCTTGGCTTTATCAACTTCAATACCTCTTTCAGAAACTTTATGCCCCAAGACAATACCTTCATGAACCATAAAGTGGCACTTTTCCCAACTCAAGACAAGATTAGTTTCTTCACATCTCTGCAAAACTCGATCAAGGTTGCTCAAGCAATCATCAAAAGAAGATCCATAGACAGAGAAATCGTCCATGAAAACCTCACAAATCTTTTCACAAAAGTCAGAGAATATAGCCATCATGCATCTTTGAAAGGTAGCAGGTGCATTACGTAGACCAAAAGGCATACATCTATAAGCAAAAGTACCAAAAGGGCAAGTAAAAGTAGTCTTTGATTGATCTTTGGCTGACACAGGTATTTGAGAGAAACCAGAATAACCATCTAGAAAGCAAAATTGTGTATGTTTGGATAGTCTTTCTAGCATTTGATCGATAAAAGGTAAGGGGTAATGATCCTTTTTAGTTGCATTATTTAATTTGCGGAAATCAATTACCATCCTATAACCTGTAATAATTCTTTGATGAATCAGTTCATCTTTATCATTAGGAACGACAGTAATACCTCCCTTCTTAGGGACACAATGGACATGACTTACCCACTGACTATCAGCAACGGGATAGATTATACCTGCCTCAAGGAGCTTTAGTATTTCCTTTCTTACCACTTCTTTCATTTTAGGATTCAGCCGTCGTTGATGATCACGAACTGGTTTAGCATCTTCTTCCAAATTAATTTTATGTTGACATAGAGTGGGACTAATGCCCTTAAGATCATCAAGAGTATACCCAATAGCAGCACGATGCTTGTTCAGAGTTTTCAGTAATCTCTCTTCCTCATGCTCTGAAAGGTTAGCACTAATAATAACAGGATATATCTTTTTCTCATCAAGATAAGCATATTTAAGAGTATCAGGTAACAGTTTAAGCTCAAACACGGGATCACCCTTGGGTGGAGGAGGATCCCCTAGGATTTCAACAGGCAAATTGTGTTTCAGAATAGGTTCCTGTTTAAAGAATACTTCATCTATTTCCCTTCTTTCATTCATAAACATGTCATTTTCATGGTCTAGCAAATATTGTTCTAAAGGATCACTAGGAGGTACGACAATAGAAGCAAGACCAATAATTTCATCCTTAGTAGGTAATTCTTCTTCACGGTGTTGTCTACTAAATTTAGAGAAATTAAATTCATGAGTCATATCATCTAAACCGATAGTAACAACATCCCTTTTGCAATCTATGGTAGCATTAACAGTGTTCAGGAAGGGTCTACCAAATATAATGGGACAAAAGCTATCTTGCAGGGAACCAAGAACAAGAAAATCAGCAGGATATTTAGTTTTCCCACACAAGACTTCAACATCTCTAACAATTCCCATTGGTGAAATAGTATCTCTATTGGCAAGTTTAATTGTGACATCAATATCTTCTATCTCAGCAGGTGCAATATCATGCATAATTTCTTTGTATAAGGAATAAGGTATTGTGCTAGCACTATCACCCATATCACATAAGCCATGATAACAATGATCTCCTATTTTAACAGAAATAACATGCATGCCTACCACCGGTCTGTTTTGATCTTTCGCACAAGGTTTAGCAATTCTAGCAGTCTCATCAAGGAAATGAATAACATGCCCATCAATATTATTAGACAAGAGATCTTTAATAATAGCAATATCAGGTTCAACTTTAATTTGCTCATGAGGTGTATAAGTTTTAATATTGATTTTACGAACCACGGTTGAAGCTTTAGCATGATCCTTTATCCTAACAGGGAAAGGTGGTTTCTCAACATAGGCAGTAGGAACAATAGGATCATTATAAGTGACAATCTTTTCTTCAACTTTAATAGGTGCAGCTACTTTTACTTCTATGGGAGGATGATTATTAAACCACTTCTCCTTGGGGAGATCAACATAAGTAGCAAAAGATTCACAGAAAGAAGCTACTATCTCAGAGTCAAGCCCATATTTAGTGCTAAATTTACGGAAAACATCGGCATCCATAAAAGATTTAACACAATCAAACCTAGGTGTCATACCTGACTCCTTACCTTTGTCGAGGTCCCAATCTTCAGAGTTGCGTTTAATTCTTTCCAATAAATCCCATTTGAATTCAATAGTCTTTATCATAAAAGAGCCAGCACAACAAGTATCAAGCATGGTGCGATTGCTATTAGAAAGCTGAGCATAAAATTTTTGAATAATCATTTATCTTGAGAGCTCATGATTAGGGCATGAATATAACAATGATTTAAGCCTCCCCCAAGCTTGAGCGATGCTTTCTCCTTCGCGAGGCCAAAAATTATATATATAATTGTGATCACGATGAACAAGATGCATAGGATAAAACTTCTGATGAAATTCCAATTTCAATCGTTTGTAATTCCAAGACTACATATCATCACATAGCCTATACCATGTAAATGCATCTCCCTTCAAAGATAAAGGGAATACCTTCTTCTTAACCACATCTCCGGGTACACCTGCAAGCTTAAATAATTCACAAACTTCATCCACATATATTAGATGCTCATCAGGATGTTTTGTTCCATCTCCTAAAAAGGGATTAGCCAACAGTTTTTCTATCATACCCGAAGGAATTTCAAAGCAGACATTTTCATTTTCAGTAGGTTGAGGAGCAACTCTTTGCTCTACTGGTCGGGGTGAAGATACCCCGAATAAGCCCCTCAGAGGATTAATTTCCATAGTAACAAGTGACAGTAAATTTCAGCACACTATATAAATTTTTCCTTACCAAATTCCACCTACCAAAGGCGCTTCACTCCCCGGCAACGGCGCCAGAAAAGAGTCTTGATGACCCACAAGTATAGGGGATCTATCGTAGTCCTTTCGATAGTAAGAGTGTCGAACCCAACGAGGAGCAGAAGGAAATGATAAGTGGTTTCTAGCAAGGTATTCTCTGCAAGTACTGAAATAAGTGGTAACAGATAGTTTTGTGATAGGATAATTTGTAACGAGCAACAAGTAACAAAAGTAAAAAAAGGACAAGGTGGCCCAATCCTTTTTGTAGCAAAGGACAAGCCTGGACAAACTCTTATATAGAGAAAAGCGCTCCTGAGGACACATGGGAATATCATCAAGCTAGTTTTCATCACGCTCATATGATTCGCGTTTGGTACTTTGATAATTTGGTATGTGGGTGGACCGGTGCTTGGGTACTGTTCTTACTTGGACAAGCATCCCACTTATGATTAAACTCTATTGCAAGCATCCACAACTACAACAAAAGTATTAAGGTAAACCTAACCATAGCATGAAACATATGGATCCAAATCAGCCCCTTACGAAGCAACGCATAAACTAGGGTTTAGGCTTCTGTCACTCTAGCAACCCATCATCTACTTATTATTTCCCAATGCCTTTCTCTAGGCCCAAATAATGGTGAAGTGTCATGTAGTCGACGTTCACATAACACCACTAGAGGAGAGACAACATACATCTCATCAAAATATCGAAAGAATACCAAATTCACATGACTACTAATAGCAAGACTTCTCCCATGTCCTCAGGAACAAACGTAACTACTCACAAAGCATAAACATGTTCATAATCAAAGGGGTATTATAATGCATATAGGATATGAACATATGATCTTTCACCAAATAAACCAACTAGCATCAACTACAAGGAGTAATTAACACTACTAGCAACCTACTAGCACCAATCCCAGACTTGGAGACAAGAATTGGATACAAGAGATGAACTAGGGTTTTGAGAGGAGATGGTGCTGATGAAGATGTTGATGGAGATTGCCCTCTCCCGATGAGAGGAGCGTTGGTGATGACGATGGCGATGATTTCCCCCTCCGGGAGGGAAGTTTCCCCGGCAGAACAGCTCTGCCAGAGCCCTAGATTGGTTCCGCCAAGGTTCCACCTTGTGGCGACGGAGTTTCGTCCGAGAAGATGGCTTGTTATTTTTTCCCATCGAAAGAATTCATGTAGCAGAAGATGGCCACCGGGGAGCCACCAGGGGGCCCACGAGGTAGGGGGGCGCGCCCCCCACCCTCGTGGGCAGGGTGTGGCCCCCCTGGTGAATCTCTTCCGCTGAGTATTTTTTTATATATTCTGAAAACTTCTTCCGTGAAGTTTCAGAACTTTTGGAGCTGTGCAGAATATGTCTCTAATATTTGCTCCTTTCCAGCCCAGAATCCCAACTGCCGACATTCTCCCTCTTTATGTAAACCTTGTAAAATAAGAGAGAATAGGCATAAGTATTGTGACATAATGTGTAATAACAACCCACAATGCAATAAATATCTATATAAAAGCATGATGCAAAATGGACGTATCAAGTACCGAACGTACGGCACCTCCGAGTTCAGCACATGTTCAGCTCGATGACGTCCCTTGAACTCCGATCTAGCCGAGCTTTGAGGGAGAGTTGCGTCAGCACGACGGCGTGGTGACGATGATGATGTTCTACCGACGCAGGGCTTCGCCTAAGCACCGCTATGATATTATCAAGGTGGATTATGGTGGAGGGGGGCACCGCACACGACTAAGAGATCAAGAGATCAATTGTTGTATCTCCAAGGGGTGCCCTCTTCCCCGTATATAAAGGAGTAGAGGAGGGGAGGTCGGCCCTCTCTATGGCGCGCCCTAGGGGAGTCCTACTCCCACCGGGAGTAGGATTCCCCTTTTCCTAGTAGAACTAGGAGCCGTTCCAAGTAGTAGGAGTAGGAGTCAAGGAAAGGGAAAAGAGAAGAGAAGGAAGGAGGGGGCGTAGCCTCCCCTCTCTATTTCACCTAAAGCCCAATAAGGCCCATATACTACCCGGCGAATTCTCGTAACTCTCCGGTACTCCGATAAATACCCGAATCACTCGGAACCTTTCCGATGTCCGAATATAGTTGTCCAATATATCGATCTTTACGTCTCGACCATTTAGAGACTCCTCATCATGTCCCCGGTCTCATCCGGGACTCCGAACTACCTTCGGTACATCAAAACACATAACTCATAATATAAATCGTCACCGAACGTTAAGCGTGCGGACCCTACGGGTTCGAGAACTATGTAGACATGGCCGAGACACATCTCCGGTCAATAACCAATAGCATAACCTGAATGCTCATATTGGCTCCTACATATTCTACGAAGATCTTTATCGGTCAAACCGCATAACAACATACATTGTTCCCTTTGTCATCGGTATGTTACTTGCCCGAGATTCGATCATCGGTATCTCAATACCTAGTTCAATCTCGTTACCGGCAAGTCTCTTTACTCGTTCCGTAATACATCATCCTGCAACTAACTCATTAGTTACAATACTTGGAAGGCTTATAATGATGTGTATTACCGAGTGGGCCCAGAGATACTTCTCCGACAATCGGAGTGACAAATCCTAATCTCAAAATACGCCAACTCAACAAGTACATTCGGAGACACCTGTAGAGCACCTTTATAATCACCCACTTACGTTGTGACGTTTGGTAGCACACAAAGTGTTCCTCTGGTAAACGGGGGTTGCATAATCTCATAGTCATAGGAACATGTATAAGTCATGAAGAAAGCAATAGCAACATACCAAACGATCAAGTGCTAAGCTAACGGAATGGGTCAAGTCAATCACATCATTCTCTAATGATGTGATCCCGTTAATCAAATGACAACTCATGTCTATGGCTAGAAAACTTAACCATATTTGATTCAACGAGCTTGTCAAGTAGAGGCATACTAGTGACACTATGTATGTCTATGTATTCACACATGTATTATGTTTCCGGTTAATACAATTCTAGCATGAATAATAAACATTTATCATGAAATAAGGAAATAAATAATAAGTTTATTATTGCCTCTAGGGCATATTTCCTTCAGTCTCCCACTTGCACTAGAGTCAATAATCTAGTTCACATTGCCATGTGATTTAGCACCAATATTCACATCTGTATGTGACTAATACCCATAGTTCACATCGTCATGTGATCAACACCCAAAGGGTTTAGTAGAGTCAATAATCTAGTTCACATCGCTATGTGATTAACACCCAAAGAGTACTAAGGTATGATCATGTTTTGCTCGTGAGAGAAGTTTAGTCAACGGGTCTGTCACATTCAGAGCCGTATGTATTTTGCAAATATTCTATGTCTACAATGCTCTGCACGGAGCTACTCTAGCTAATTGCTCCCACTTTCAATATGTATCCAGATTGAGACTTAGAGGCATCTGGATTAGTGTAAAAGCTTGCATCGATGTAACTCTTTATGACGAACTCTTTTATCACCTCCATAATCGAGAAACATCTCCTTAGTCCTCACTAAGGATATTCTTGACCGTTGTCCAGTGGTCTACTCCTAGATCAAAATTGTACTCCTGCCAAACTCAGAGCAAGGTATACAATAGGTCTGGTACACAACATAGCATACTTTATAGAACCTATGACTGAGGCATAGGGAATGACTTTCATTCTCTTTCTATTTTCTGCCGTGGTCGGTATTTGAGTCTTACTCAATTTCACACTTTTGCAACACAGGCAAGAACTCTTTCTTTGACTGTTCCATTTTGAACTACTTCAAAATCTTGTCAAGGTCTGTACTCATTGAAAATCTTATCAAGCGTCTTGATCTATCTCAATAGATCTTGATGCTCAATATGTAAGTAGCTTTACTGAGGTCTTTCTTTTGAAGAACACCTTTCAAACTCCTTTATGCTTTTCAGAAAATTCTAAATTATTTCTGATCAACAATATGTCATTCACATATACTTATCAGAAAGGCTGTAATGCTCCCACTCATTTTCCTATAAATACAGGCTTCACCGCAAGTTTGTATAAAACTATATGCTTTGATCAACTCATCAAAACGTATATTCCAACTCCGAGATGCTTGCACCAGTCCATAGATGGATCGCTGGAGCTTGTACATTTTGTTAGCACCTTTAGGATTGACAAAACCTTCTGGTTGCATCATATACAACTCTTCTTTAATAAATCCATTAAGGAATGCTGTTTTGATATCCATTTGCAAGATTTCATAAAATGTGGCAATTGCTAACATGATTCGGATAGACTTAAGCATCGATACGAGTGAGAAAATCTCATCGTATTCAACATCTTGAACTTGTCGAAAAACTTTTTGCGACAAGTCGAGCTTTGTAGACAGTAACATTACCATCAGCGTCAGTCTTCTTCTTGAAGATCTATTTATTCTTGATGGCTTGCCGATCATCGGGCAAGTCAACCAAAGTCCACACTTTGTTCTCATACATGGATCCCATCTCAGATTTCATGGCCTCAAGCCATTTCGCGGAATCTGGGCTCATCATCGCTTCCTCATAGTTCGTAGGTTCATCATAGTCAAGTAATATGATCTCCAGAACAGGATTACCGTACCACTCTAGTGCGGACCATACTCTGTTGACCTATGAGATTCGGTAGTTGATGGGGAACGTAGCAGAATTCAAAATTTTCCTACGTGTCACCAAGATCTATCTATGGAGAAACCAGCAATGAGGGGAAGGAGAGTGCATCTACATACCCTTGTAGATCGCTATGCGGAAGCGTTCAAGAGAACGGGGTTGAAGGAGTCGTACTCGTCGTGATCCAAATCACCGGAGATCCTAGTGCCGAACGGACGGCACCTCCGCGTTCAACACACGTACAGCCCGGTGACGTCTCCCATGCCTTGATCCAGCAAGGAGAGAGGGAGAGGTTGAGGAAGACTCTATCCAGCAGCAGCACAATGGCATGGTGGTGGTGGAGGAGCGTGGTACTCCAGCAGGGCTTCGCCAAGCACCGCAAGAGACGAGGAGGAGAGAGGTAGGGCTGCGCCAGGGAGAGATCAAATCGTGTGTCTTGGGCAGCCCAAAACCCCCACTATTTATAGGAGAAGGGGAGGAGGGTGCGCCCCCTCTAGGGTTCCGACCCCTAGGGGGGCGGCAGCCCTAGATGGGATGGAGGGGGGGGCGGCCAAGAGGGGGAGAGGGGGGCGCGCCCTAGGGTGGGCCTTAGGCCCATCTGCGCCTAGGGTTTCCCCCTTCTCCTCCTAGCTGCGCCTTGGCCCTTGTGGGAGGTGCACCAGCCCACTCAGGGGCTGGTCCCTTCCCACTCTTGGCCCATGCAAGCCTCCGGGGCTGGTGGCCCCACTTGGTGGACCCCCGGGACCCTCCCGGTGGTCCCGGTACGTTACCGATAAAACCCGAAACTTTTCCGGTGACCAAAACAGGACTTCCCATATATAAATCTTTACCTCCGGACAATTTCGGAACTCCTCGTGACGTCCGGGATCTCATCCGGGACTCCGAACAACATTCGGTAACCACATACAAACTTCCTTTATAACCCTAGCGTCATCGAACCTTAAGTGTGTAGACCCTACGGGTTCGGGAACCATGCAGACATGACCGAGACGTTCTCCGGTCAATAACCAACAGCGGGATCTGGATACCCATGTTAGTTCCCACATGTTCCACGATGATCTCATCGGATGAACCACGATGTCGAGGATTCGATCAATCCCGTATTCAATTCTCTTTGTCTAGCGGTATTGTACTTGCCCGAGATTCGATCGTCGGTATCCCGATACCTTGTTCAATCTCGTTACCGGCAAGTCTCTTTACTCGTTCCGTAACACATCATCCCATGATCAACTCCTTGATCACATTGTGCACATTATGATGATGTCCTACCGAGTGGGCCCAGAGATACCTCTCCGTCACACGGAGTGACAAATCCCAGTCTCGATTCGTGCCAACCCAACAGACACTTTCGGAGATACCTGTAGTGTACCTTTATAGCCACCCAGTTACGTTGTGACGTTTGGCACACCCAAAGTATTCCTACGGTATCCGGGAGTTGCACAATCTCATGGTCTAAGGAAATGATACTTGACATTAGAAAAGCTTTAGCATACGAACTACACGATCTTTGTGCTAGGCTTAGGATTGGGTCTTGTCCATCACATCATTCTCCTAATGATGTGATCCCGTTATCAACGACATCCAATGTCCATGGTCAGGAAACCGTAACCATCTATTGATCAACGAGCTAGTCAACTAGGGACATGGTGTTGTCTATGTATCCACACATGTATCTGAGTTTCCTATCAATACAATTATAGCATGGATAATAAACGATTATCATGAACAAGGAAATATAATAATAACCAATTTATTATTGCCTCTAGGGCATATTTCCAACAGTCTCCCACTTGCACTAGAGTCAATAATCCAGTTCACATCGATATGTGATTAACACTCAAGGTCACATCCCCATGTGACTAACACCCAAAGAGTTCTGGGTTTGATCATGTTATGCTTGTGAGAGAGGTTGTAGTCTACGGGTCTGCAACATTCAGATTCGTATGTATGTCATCTTGCGGATGCAGCTACTACGCTATATTTGGAGCCATTTCAAATAACTGTTCTACTATACGAATCCGGTATCTCTACTTAGAGCTATCCGGATAGGTGTTAAGCTTGCATCGATGTAACTCTTTACGTCGAACTCTTTATCACCTCCATAACCGAGAAACATATCCTTATTCCTCTAAGGATAATTTTGACCGCTATCTTGTGATCTACTCCTAGATCATCTTTGTACCCTCTTGCCAGACATGTGGCAAGGCACACATCAGGTGCGGTACTTAGCATGGCATACCGTATAGAGCCTATGACAAAAGCATAGGGGACGACCTCTGTCCTTCCTCTTTCTTCTGCCGTGGTCGAGCTTTAAGTCTTAACTTCATACCTTACAACTCAGGCAAGAACTCCTTCTTTGGCTGATCCATCTTGAACACCTTCAAGATCATGTAAAGGTATGTGCTCATTTGAAAGTACCATTAAGCGTTTTTGTAACGCCCCGAGACCGATGTGCCACGTGTCGTTCAGTTATTCGCTGTTGTTGCGTTGTCATTGCTTGCGTGTCATGCATTGCATATCATGTCATCATGCGCATTTCATTTGCATACGTGTTCGTCTCGTGCATCCGAGCATTTTCCCCGTTGTCCGTTTTGCAATCCGGCGTTCCATTTTTCTCCGGTGGTCATTTCTACCTTTCTTTCATGTGTGGGGATTAAACATTTCCGGATTGGACCGAGTCTTGCCAAGCGGCCTTGGTTTACTACCGGTAGACCGCCTGTCAAGTTTCGTACCATTTGGACTCCGTTTGATACTTCAACGGTTAACCGAGGGACCGAGAAGGCCTCGTGTGTGTTGCAGCCCAACACCCTTCCAATTTGGCCCAAAACCCACCTAACTCTGCTCCATCATCCCGATCGTTCGATCACGATCGCGTGGCCGAAAACCGCACCTCATTTGGAGCTTCCTAGCTCCCTCTACCTATAAAAGAGCACCCCTCCCCGAAATTTCGGATCATTTCGCAGTCTAAACCCTAGATCCACTCCTCCCCGCGCCACCGGACGCGTCCGTGCTGCACCGGACATGTCCGCCCCCGCGCGCCACCTCACTCCAGCCAATTAGAAGCCGCCACGTCTCCCCGCCGCCGCTTCCCCTCCACTCACCGCGCGCCACATGGCACCGCGCTGCCCCACTTCGCCGCCGGGCCCGGAGAGCCCGCAACCGGCCCCCGCGGCCCATCCAACGCCGCCGCCCGAGCCCACGTGGAGGCCGGATCCGCGCCGCCCGGTCCTCCCTTGCGCCGCCGCACGCTGTCTCGACGCTGGCCGCCCGACGACGCCGCTCGCCGGAGTTCGTCAGCCTCGCCGGCCCCTCTCCGCCGCCCTTCTCCTCCTCGTCGCCTGGCCTCGTCGCCGCGAGCGCCGCCGTCTTCGCCCGGATCGGATCCGGCCTTGCCGGATCTATCAGGGTCCGCCCCGCCTCGCCTCGAAGCTCGCCGGAGCCCTCTGCCTGTCGTCACCGTCGCCGCCATGGATCGGGGACCAGATCCCCGCTCGAAGACGAGATCCCTCCCCGCGTGGGCCACCTCGTCCGCACCGGCCCAGATGCGAGGCCCAGCCGGCCTCCTCCCCGCCGTGGCCTCCCAGGCCCAGCGTGCCGTCCCCTCCTTCGGTCCAGATCCGCACCGCGCCAGCCCAGCCGGCCTCGCCTTGGCCTGCCTCCTCCTCCAGCCGGGCCGAAGCCCACTGGGTGAGCCGCCACCCGCCCCCCCTTGTTTTTTTTCCATTCCTCTGGTTGGGCTGCCCAGTGCTCCAGTTCCTGTTTCGGCCCGCCTCGTTTTTTTTTCCGTCCTGGGAATTTGTCCAATTATCCAGAGACTGCCAGTTTTACAGTTTAGACCCTCATGTTCATGCATTTAAAAACTCACTAACCGTGCATCGGATTAAAATGTTTTATATATGAAACTTGCTCAGAATTTTGTGTAGATGAATAATATCCAACTTTCATCTATGTTTAAAATATTTAAAATGCTGTTTGCATTAATTTGCTCCTATGCCATGCTAAAATGATTTAATTCATAACGAAATAATCGTAACTCCGATTTTAATAAACTTTATATGTAAATGGGGTAGAATTTTGCCTAGTTTAACATGATGGCCTTACTTTGCATGTTTAACAACTCTAAAATATTGTTTAGGGCAGAGCAGTACCTAACCTAAAATATGCATATGAGGATTTACCGGAATTGTTGTTCGTTGCTTCCGGCCTCATTTAAACTTGCCTAGATAGGTAGTTTTGTTGTGCTTCACCTCTTGCCATGTTAATCAACATTTAATATTGTTGGGGTTCATAAGCGAGAGGGAACTAAATAATGGTTGTGGTGTTCCGTCAATATGCATCCCGATGCATATTGAGCTCCACTTAATTTGTAGGATTGTTTGTGCACTTTGCCATGCCATGCATAATTAAACCGGACATGCATCATACTTGGTTGTGCATCTTGCCATGATTATGTGAAGATTGTTTACCATGTTTGTTTGCTTCTTTCCGGTGTTGCTTCTTCGGGTTGGTTCCGTTAACGTCGAGTTTGTGAGGATCCGTTCAACTTCGTTCCGTTTGTCTTCTTCATGGACTCGTTCTTCTTCCTTGCGGTATTTCAGGCAAGATGATCATACCCTCGAAATCACTACTATCTTTGCTATGCTAGTTTGCTCGCTCTTTGCTATGCCAATGCTACGATGCCTACCTTTTGCTTGTCAGCCTCCCAAGTTGCCATGTCAAACCTCTAACCCACCATGTCCTAGCAAACCGTTGATTGGCTATGTTACCGCTTTGCTCAGCCCCTCTTATAGCGTTGCTAGTTGCAGGTGAAGATTGGAGGCCGTTCCTTGTTGGAACATTTACTTACTTGTTGGGATATCACTATATATCTTATTTAATTAATGCATCTATATACTTGGTAAAGGGTGGAAGGCTCGGCCTTATGCCTGGTGTTTTGTTCCACTCTTGCCGCCCTAGTTTCCGTCATATCGGTGTTATGTTCCCGGATTTTGCGTCCCTTACGCGGTTGGGCTATAATGGGAACCCCTTGACAGTTCGCCTTAAGTAAAGCTTTGCCAGCAATGCCCAACCTTGGTTTTACCATTTGCCACCCAGCCTTTTTTTCCCTTGGGAGTCGCGCATCCCGAGGGTCATCTTATTTTAACCCCCCCCGGGCCAGTGCTTGTCTAAGTGTTGGTCCAAACTATCAGCCGCCGGTGGCTACCAGGGGCAACTTTGGGCTGGCCTACCGGAAGTTTAGACAATCCGGTGTGCCCTGAGAACGAGATATGTGCAGCTCCCATCAGGATGTCGGCACATCGGGCGGTGTTGCTGGTTTAGTTTTACCCTGTCGAAATGTCTTGTTGTACCGGGATACCGAGCCTGATCGGAACATCTCGGGTGGAGGTCTATTCCTTCGTTGACCGTGAGAGCTTGTTATGGGCTAAGTTGGGACACCCCTGCAGGGATTTGAACTTTCGAAAGTCGTGCCCGCGGTTATGGGCAGATGGGAATTTCTTAACGTCCGATTGTAGAAAACCTGAAGTCGACCTTAATTAAAATACATCAACCGCGTGTGTAATCGTGATGGTCTCTTTCCGGCGGAGTCCGGGAAGTGAACACGGTTGTTGGAGTTATGCTTGACGTAGGTAGTCCAGGATCACTTCTTGATCATACCTTTATCGACCGTGCTTTGCCTTCTCTTCTCGCTCTCATTTGCGTATGTTAGCCACCATATATGCTAGTCGCTTGCTGCAGCTCCACCTCATACCTTTACCTTACCCATAAGCTTAAATAGTCTTGATCGCGAGGGTGCGCGATTGCTGAGTCCCGTGGCTCACAGATACTTCCAAAACCAGTTTGCAGGTGCCGATGAGTCCGTGCAGATGACGCAACCAAGCTCAGGAGGAGCTCGATGAAGATCTTGTCCTTTGTGTTGTTTCGTTCTAGTTGATCAGTAGTGGAGCCCAGTTGGGGTCGATCGGGGACCTTTGTCGCATTTGGGGTTCTTCTTTTATTTTGGTTCCGTAGTCGGACCCTGTTTGTATTTGGTTGATGTAATGCTTTATTCATGTATTTGTGTGAAGTGGCGATTGTAAGCCAACTATGTATCTCTTTCCCTTATGTATTACATGGGTTATGTGAAGATTACCTCACTTGCGACATATGCCTTCAATGCGATTATGCCTCTAAGTCGTGCCTCGACACGTGGGAGATATAGTCGCATCGAGGGTGTTACAGTTTTTGATCTATCCTTATAGATCTTGATGCTTAATGTTCAAGTAGCTTAATCCAGGTTTTCCATTGAAAAACACCTTTCAAATGACCCTATATGCTTTCCAGAAATTCTACGTCATTTCTAATCAACATATGTCAACAACATATATTGATCAGAAATTCTATAGTGCTCCCACTCACTTCTTTGGAAATACAAGTTTCTCATAAACTTTGTATACACCCAAAATCTTTGATCATCTCATCAAAGCATACATTCCAACTCCGAGATGCTTAAGTCCTTAGAAGGATTGCTGGAGCTTTGCATACTTATTAGCATCTTTCAGGATTGACAAAATCATCCGGTTGTATCACATACAACCTTTCCTCAAGAAAATCGTCGAGGAAACAATGTTTTGACATCCTATCTGCAAGATTTCATAAATAATGCAGTAATCGCTAATATAATTCCAACAGACTCTTAGCATCGCTACGAGTGAGAAAGTCTCATCATAGTCAACTCCTTGAACTTGTCGGAAAAAATCTTAACGACAAGTCGAGCTTTCTTAATGGTGATACTTACCATCATTGTCTGTCTTCCTTTTAAAATCCATCTGTACTCAATAGCCTTACGACCATCGAGCCGTTCTGCCAAAGTCTACACTTTGTTTTCATACATGGATCCTCTCTCGGATTTTATGGCCTCGAGCCATTTATCGGAATCCGGGCCCACCATCGCTTCTCCATGGCTCGTAGGTTCATTGTTGTCTAGCAACATGACTTCCAAGACAGGATTACGTACCACTCTGAAGTAGTACGCATCCTTGTCATCCCACGAGGTTTGGGAGTGACTTGATCCAAAGTCTCATGATCAATATCATAAGCTTCCACTTCAATTGGTGTAGGTGCCACAGGAACAACTTTTTGTGCCCTGCTATACACTAGTTGAAGTGACGGTTCAATAACCTCATCAAGTCTCCACCATCCTCCCACTCAATTCTTTCGAGAGAAACTTTTCCTCGAGAAAGGACCCGATTCTAGAAACAATCCCTTATTGCTTTCGGATCTGAGACAGGAGGTATACCCAACTGTTTTGGGTATCCTATGAAGATGCATTTATCCGCTTTGGGTTCGAGCTTATCAGCCTGAAACTTTTTTCACATAAGCGTCGCAGCCCCAAACTTTTAAGAAATGACAGCTTAGGTTTCTCTAAACCATAGTTCATACGGTGTCATCTCATCGGAATTACGTGGTGCCCTATTTAAAGTGAATGCGGTTGTCTCTAATGCCTAACCCATAAACTATCGTGGTAATTCGATAAGAGACATCATGGTATGCATCATATCCAATAGGGTGCAGTTATGATGTTCGGACACACCATCACACTATGGTGTTCCAGGCTGTATTAGTTGTGAAACAATTTCCACATTGTCTTAATTCTGTGCCAAACTCGTAATTCAGATATTCATCTCTATGATCATATCATAGATCTTCTATCCTCTTGTCACGACGATCTTTCAACTTCACCCTGAATTACTTGAACCTTTCAATAATTCAGACTCGTGATTCATCAAGTAAATATACTCAACATCTACTCAAATCATCTGTGAAGTAAGAACATAACGATATCCACTACATGCCTCAGCACTCATTGGACTGCACACATCAAAATGTATTACTTCCAACAAGTTGCTTTCTAGTTCCATTTTACTGAAAACGAGGCTTTCAGTCATCTTGCCCATGTGGTATGATTTGCATGTCTCAAGTGATTCAAAATCAAGTGAGTCCAAACGGTCCATTTGCATGGATTTTCTTCATGCATATACACCAATAGACATGGTTCGCATGTCTCAAACTTTTCAAAAATGAGTGAGTCCAAAGATCCATCAACATGGAGCTTCTTCATGCGTTTTATACCAATATGACTCAAATTGCAGTGCCACATTTGTGTGGTACTATCATTACTATCTTATACCTTTGGCATGAAAATGTGTATCACTACGATCGGGATGGTATTGTTCAAATAAACAGAGTAACCATTATTCTCCTTAAATGAATAACCGTGTCGCGATAGACATAATCCAATCATGTCTATGCTCAACGCAAACACCAAATAACAATTATTTAGGTTTTAATACCAATCTCGATGGTAGAGGGAGCGTACGATATTTGATCAACCTTGGAAATACTTCCAACACATATCGTCATCTCACCTTTAGCTAGTCTCCGTTTATTCCGTAGCTTTTATTTCGAGTTACTAACACTTAGCAACCGAACCGGTATCTAATACCCTGGTGCTACTAGGAGTACTAGTAAAGTACACATTAACATAATGTATATCCAATGTGCTTCTATCGACAGCCTTCTCATCTACCAAGTATCTAGGGTAATTCTGCTCCAGTGGTTGTTCCCCTTATTACAGAAGCACTTAGTCTCGGGTTTGGGTTCAACTTTGGGTTTCTTCACTATAGCAGCAGCTGATTTGCCGTTTCATGAAGTATCCCTTCTTGCCCTTGCCCTTCTTGAAACTAGTGGTTTCACCAACCATCAACAATTGATGCTCCTTCTTGATTTCTACTTTTGTGGTGTCAAACATCGCGAATATCTCAAGGATCATCATATATGTCCCCGATACATTATAGTTCATCACGAAGCTCTAGCAGCTTGGTGGTAATGACTTCGGAGAAACATCACTATCTCATCTGGAAGATCAACTCCCACTCGATTCAAATGATTGTTGTACTCAGACAATCTGAGCACAAGCTCAACAATTGAGCTTTTCTCCTTAGTTTGTAGGCTAAGAAAATCGTCGGAGGTCTTATACCTATTGACGTGGGCACGAGCCTGAAATCCCAATTTCAGCCCTTGAAACATCTCATATGTTTCGCGACGTTTCAAAACGTCCTCGATGCCTCAACTCTAAACCGTTTAACTGAACTATTACGTAGTTATCAAAATGTGTATGTCAGATGTTCGCAACATCCACAGACGATGTTGGAGGTTCAGCACACTGAGCGGTGCATTAAGGACATAAGCCTTCTATGAAGCAATGAGGACAATCCTTAGTTTACGGACCTAGTCCACATAATTGCTACTATCAACTTTCAACTAAATTTTCTCTATGAACATATCTAAACAGTAGAACTGAAGCGCGAGCTACGACATAATTTGCAAAGACCTTTTGACTATGTTCAGGATAATTAAGTTCATCTTATGAACTCCCACTCAGATAGACATCCCTCTAGTCATCTAAGTGATTACATGATCCGAGTCAGCTAGGCCGTGTCCGATCATCACGTGAGACGGACTAGTCATCATCGGTGAACATCTTCATGTTGATCGTATCTACCATATGACTCATGCTCGACCTTTCGGTCTCTTGTGTTCCGAGGCCATGTCTGTACATGCTAGGCTCGTCAAGTCAACCTAAGTGTTTCGCATGTGTAAATCTGTCTTACACCCGTTGTATGTGAACGTTAGAATCTATCACACCCGATCATCACATGGTGCTTCGAAACAACGAACTGTCGCAACGGTGCACAGTTAGGGGGAACACTTTCTTGAAATTTTAAGGAGGGATCATCTTATTTACTACCGTTGTTCTAAGCAAATAAGATGCATAAACATGATAAACATCACATGCAATCAAATAATAGTGACATGATATGGCCAATATCATATAGCTCCTTTGATCTCCATCTTGGGGCTCCATGATCATCTTGTCACCGGCATGACACCATGATCTCCATCATTGTGTCTCCATGAAGTTGTCTCGCCAACTTATTACTTCTACTATTATGGCTACCTGTTAGCAATAAAGTAAAGTAATTACATGGCGTTGTTCAATGGCACGCAGGTCATACAATAAATAAAGACAACTCCTATGGCTCCGGCCGGTTGTCATACTCATCGACATGCAAGTCGTGATTCCTATTACAAGAACATGATCAATCTCATACATCACATATCATTCATCACATTCTTCTTGGCCATATCACATCACATAGCATACCCTGCAAAAACAAGTTAGACGTCCTCTAATTGTTGTTTGCATGTTTTACGTGGCTGCTATGGGTTTCTAGCAAGAACGTTTCTTACCTACGCAAAAACCACAACGCGATATGCCAATTGCTATTTACCCTTCATAAGGACCCTTTTCATCGAATCTGATCCGACTAAAGTGGGAGAGACAAACACCCGCTAGCCACCTTATGCAACTAGTGCATGTCAGTCGATGGAACCAGTCTCACGTAAGAGTACGTGTAAGGTCGGTCCGGGCCGCTTCATCCCACAATGCTGCCGAATCAAGATTGGACTAGTAACGGTAAGCATATTGAACAAAATCAACGCCCACAACTACTTTGTGTTCTACTCGTGCATAGAAACTACGCAATAGACCTAGCTCCTGATGCCACTGATGGGGAACGTAGCAGAAATTCAAAATTTTCCTACGTGTCACCAAGATCTATCTATGGAGAAACCAGCAACGATGGGAAGGAGAGTGCATCTACATACCCTTGTAGATCGCTATGCGGAAGCGTTCAAGAGAACGGGGTTGAAGGAGTCGTACTCGTCGTGATCCAAATCACCGGAGATCCTAGTGCCGAACGGACGGCACCTCCGCGTTCAACACACGTACAGCCCGGTGACGTCTCCCATGCCTTGATCCAGCAAGGAGAGAGGGAGAGGTTGAGGAAGACTCTATCCAGCAGTAGCACAATGGCGTGGTGGTGGTGGAGGAGCGTGGTACTCCAGCAGGGCTTCGCCAAGCACCGCAAGAGACGAGGAGGAAAGAGGTAGGGCTGCGCCAGGGAGAGATCAAATCGTGTGTCTTGGGCAGCCCAAAACCCCCACTATTTATAGGAGAAGGGGAGGAGGGTGCGCCCCCTCTAGGGTTCCCACCCCTAGGGGGGCGGCAGCCCTAGATGGGATGGAGGGGGGGCGGCCAAGAGGGGGAGAGGGGGCGCGCCCTAGGGTGGGCCTTAGGCCCATCTGCGCCTAGGGTTTCCCCCTTCTCCTAGCTGCGCCTTGGGCCTTGTGGGAGGCGCACCAGCCCACTCAGGGGCTGGTCCCTTCCCACTCTTGGACCATGCAAGCCTCCGGGGCTGGTGGCCCCACTTGGTGGACCCCCGGGACCCTCCCGGTGGTCCCGGTACGTTACCGATAAAACCCGAAACTTTTCCGGTGACCAAAACAGGACTTCCCATATATAAATATTTACCTCCGGACCATTCCGGAACTCCTCTTGACGTCCGGGATCTCATCCGGGACTCCGAACAACATTCGGTAACCACATACAAACTTCCTTTATAACCCTAGCGTCACCGAACCTTAAGTGTGTAGACCCTACGGGTTCGGGAACCATGCAGACATGACCGAGACGTTCTCCGGTCAATAACCAACAACGGGATCTGGATACCCATGTTGGTTCCCACATGTTCCACGATGATCTCATCGGATGAACCACGATGTCGAGGATTTGATCAATCCCGTATTCAATTTCCTTTGTCTAGCGGTATTGTACTTGCCCGAGATTCGATCGTCGGTATCCCGATACCTTGTTCAATATCGTTACCGGCAAGTCTCTTTACTCGTTCCGTAACACATCATCCCGTGATCAACTCCTTGATCACATTGTGCACATTATGATGATGTCCTACCGAGTGGGCCCAGAGATACCTCTCCGTCACACGGAGTGACAAATCCCAGTCTCGATTCGTGCCAACCCAACAGACACTTTCGGAGATACCTGTAGTGTACCTTTATAGCCACCCAGTTACGTTGTGACGTTTGGCACACCCAAAGTATTCCTACGGTATCCGGGAGTTGCACAATCTCATGGTCTAAGGAAATGATACTTGACATTAGAAAAGCTTTAGCATACGAACTACACGATCTTTGTGCTAGGCTTAGGATTGGATCTTGTCCATCACATCATTCTCCTAATTATGTGATCCCGTTATCAACGACATCCAATGTCCATGGTCAGGAAACCGTAACCATCTATTGATCAACGAGCTAGTCAACTAGAGGCTTACTAGGGACATGGTGTTGTCTATGTATCCACACATGTATATGAGTTTCCTATCAATACAATTATAGCATGGATAATAAACGATTATCATGAACAAGGAAATATAATAATAACCAATTTATTATTGCCTCTAGGGCATATTTCCAACAGTAGTAACTTGATCTGAAGTTTCATGATCATCATCATTAGCATCCTCACTAATTGGTGTAGGAATCACTAGAACTGATTTCTGTGATAAACTACTTTTCAATTCGGGAGAAGGTACAATTACCCCATCAAGTTCTACTTTCCTCTCACTCACTTCTTTCGAGAGAAACTCCTCTAGAAAGGATCCATTCTTAGCAACGAATAACTTGCCTTTGGATCTGTGATAGAATGTGTACCCAAAAGTTTCCTTTGGGTATTCTATGAAGACGCACTTCTCCGATTTGGGTTCGAGCTTATCAGGTTAAAACTTTTTCGCATAAGCATCGCAGCCCCAAACTTTAAGAAACGACAGCTTAGGTTTCTCGCCAAACCATAGTTCATAAGGTGTCATCTCCACGGATTTAGATGGTGCCCTATTTAACGTGAATGTAGCTGTCTCTAATGCATAACCCCAAAATGATAGTGGTAGATCGGTAAGTCACATCATAGATCGCATCATATCTAATAAAGTACGGTTACGACGTTCAGACACACCATTACACTGTGGTGTTCCAGGTGGCATGAGTTTGTGAAACTATTCCACATTGTTTTAATTGAAGGCCAAACTCGTAACTCAAATATTTTCCTCCACAATCAGATCGTAGAAACTTTATTTTCTTGTTACTATGATTTTCCACTTCACTCTGAAATTCTTTGAACTTTTCAAATGTTTCAGACTTATGTTTCATTAACTAGATATACCCATATCTGCTCAAATCATTTGTGAAGGTAGAAAATAACGATACCCGCCGCGAGCCTCAATATTCATCGGACCACATACATCAGTATGTATGACTTCCAATAAATCTGTTGCTCGCTCCATTGTTTCGGAGAACGGCGTTTTAGTCATCTTGCCCATGAGGCTTGGTTCGCAAGCATCAAGTGATTCATGACCAAGTGATTCCAAAAGCCCATTAGCATGGAGTTTCTTCATGCGATTTACACCAATATGACCTAAACGACAGTGCCACAAATAAGTTGCACTATCATTATTAACTTTGCATCCTTTGGCTTTAATATTATGAATATGTGTATCACTACGATCGAGATCCAACGAACCGTTTTCATTGGGTGTATGACCATAGAAGGTTTTATTCATGTAAACAGAACAACAATTATTCTAACTTAAATGAATAATCGTATTGCAATAAACATGATCAAATCATATGCATTCTCAACGCAAACACCAAATTACACTTATTTAGGTTCAACACTAATCTCGAAAGTATAGGGAGTGTGCGATGATGATCACATCAATCTTGGAACCACTTCCAACACATATCGTCACTTCACCCTTAACTAGCCTCTGTTTATTTTGCAACTCCCGTTTCGAGTTACTACTCTTAGCAACTGAACCAGTATCAAATACTGAGGGGTTGCTACAAACACTAGTAAAGTACACATCAATAACATGTATATCAAATATAGCTTTGTTCACTTTGCCATCCTTCTTATCCACCAAATACTTGGGGCAGTTCCGCTTCCAGTGACCAGTCCCTTTGTAGTAGAAGCACTCAGTTTCAGGCTTAGGTCCAGACTTGGGCTTTTTCACTTGAGCAACAACTTGCTTGCCGTTCTTCTTGAAGTTCCCTTTTCTTCCCTTTGCCCCTTTACTTGAAACTAGTGGTCTGGTTAACCATCAACACTTGATGCTCTTTCTTGATTTCTACGTTCGTCGATTTCAGCATCGCGAAGAGCTCGGGAATTACTTTCGTCATCCCTTGCATATTATAGTTCATCACGAAGTTCTAATAACTTGTTGATAGTGACTAGAGAATTCTATCAATTACTATCTTTTCTGGAAGATTAACTCCCACTTGATTCAAGCAATTGTAGTACCCGGACAATCTAAGCACATGCTCACTGGTTGAGCTATTCTCCTCCATCTTGTAGGCAAAAGTACTGTCAGAGGTCTCATACCTCTCGACACAGGCATGAGTATGAAATACCAATTTCAACTCTTGGAACATCTTATATGCTCCGTGCGTTCAAAACATTTTTGAAGTCCCGGTTCTAAGCCGTAAAGCATGGTGCACTTAACTATCAAGTAGTCATCATACCGAGCTTTTGTCAAAACGTTCATAACGTCTGCATCTGCTCCTGCAATAGGTCAGTCACCCAGTGGTGCATCAAGGACATAATTCTTCTGTGCAGCAATGAGGATAAACCTCAGATCACGGATCCAATCCGCATCATTGCTACTAACATCTTTCAACTTAGTTTTCTCTAGGAACATATAAAAAATTAAACAGGGAGCAACATCGCGAGCTATTGATCTACAACATAGATATGCTAATACTACCAGGTACTAAGTTCATGATAAATTAAAGTTCAGTTAATCAAATTATTAAAGAACTCCCACTTAGATAGACATCCCTCTAATCCTCTAAGTGATCACGTGATCCATATCAACTAAACCATGTCCGATCATCACGTGAGATGGAGTAGTTTCAATGGTGAACATCACTATGTTGATCATATCTACTATATGATTCACGCTCGACCTTTCGTCTCAGTGTTCCGAGGCCATATCTGCATATGCTAGGCTCGTCAAGTTTAACCTGAGTATTCCATGTGTGCAACTGTTTTGCACCCGTTGTATTTGAACGTAGAGCTTATCACGCCCGATCATCACGTGGTGTCTCAGCACGAAGAATTTTCGCAACGGTGCATACTCAGGGAGAACACTTATACCTTGAAATTTAGTGAGAGATCATCTTATAATGCTACCGTCGATCTAAGCAAAATAAGATGCATACAGGATAAACATCACATGCAATCAAAATATGTGACATGATATGGCCATCATCTTGTGCCTCTGATCTCCATCTCCAAAGCATCGTCATGATTTCCATCGTCACCGGCATGACACCATGATCTCCATCATCTTGATCTATATCAATGTGTCGTCACATGGTCGTCTCGCCAGCTATTGCACTTGCAACTATTGCTATCGCATAGCGATAAAGTAAAGCAATTATTTGGCGCTTGCATCTTATGCAATAAAGAGACAATCATAAGGCTTCTGCCAGTTGCTGATAACTTCAACAAAATATGATCATCTCATACAACAACTTATATCTCATCACGTCTTGACCATATCACATCACAACATGCCCTGCAAAAACAAGTTAGACGTCCTCTACTTTGTTGTTGAAAGTTTTACGTGGCTACTATGGGCTGAGCAAGAACCGTTCTTACCTACGCATCAAAACCACAACGATAGTTCGTCAAGTTAGTGATGTTTTAACCTTCTCAAGGACCGGGCGTAGCCACACTCGGTTCAACTAAAGTTGGAGAAACTGACACCCGCCAGCCACCTGTGTGCAAAGCACGTCGGTAGAACCAGTCTCGCGTAAGCGTACACATAATGTCGGTCCGGGCCGCTTCATCCAACAATACCGCCGAACCAAAGTATGACATGCTGGTAAGCAGTATGACTTGTATCGCCCACAACTCACTTGTGTTCTACTCGTGCATATAACATCTACGCATAAAACCTAGCTCGGATGCCACTGTTGGGGAACGTAGTAATTTCAAAAAAAATTTACTATGCACACGCAAGATCATGGTGATGCATAGCAACGAGAGGGGAGAGTGTTGTCCACGTACCCTCGTAGACCGAAAGCGGAAGCGTTAGCACAACGCGGTTGATGTAGTCGTACGTCTTCACGATTTGACCGATCAAGTACCGAACGTACGACACCTACGAGTTCAGCACACGTTCAGCTCGATGACGTCCCTCGAACTCCGATCCAGCCGAGCTTTGAGGGAGAGTTGCGTCAACACGACGGCGAGGTGACAATGATGATGTTCTATCGACGCAGGGCTTCGCCTAAGCACCGCTATGATATTATCGAGGTGGATTATGGTGGAGGGGGCACCTCACACGGCTAAGAGATCAAGAGATCAATTGTTGTGTCTCCAAGGGATGCCCCCTTCCCCGTATATAAAGGAGTGGAGGAGGGGGAGGGTCGGCCCTCTCTATGGCGCGCCCTAGGGGAGTCCTACTCCCACCGGGAGTAGGATTCCCCTTTTCCTAGTAGAACTAGGAGCCCTTCCAAGTAGTAGGAGTAGAAGTCAAGGAAAGGGAAAAAAGAAGAGAAGGAAGGAGGGGGCGCAGCCCCTGCCCCTAGTCCAATTCGCACTAGGCCTTGGGGGGCGCGCAGCCTTCCTTCTCTCTTTCCCCTAAAGCCCAATAAGGCCCATATACTCCCCGGCGAATTCCTGTAACTCTCTGGTACTCCGATAAATACCCGAATCACTCAGAACCTTTCCGATGTTCGAATATAGTCGTCCAATATATCGATCTTTACGTCTCGGCCATTTCAAGACTCCTCGTCATGTCCCCGATCTCATCCGGGACTCCAAACTACCTTCGGTACATCAAGACACATAACTCATAATATAAATCGTCACTGAACGTTAAGCGTGCGGACCCTACGGGTTCGAGAACTATGTAGACATGACCGAGACACATCTCCGGTCAATAACCAATAGCGGAACTTGGATGCTCGTATTGGCTCCTACATATTCTACGAAGATTTTTATCGGTCAAACCACATAACAACATACGTTGTTCCCTTTGTCATCGGTATGTTACTTGCCCGAGATTCGATCGTCGGTATCTCAATACCTAGTTCAATCTCGTTACTGGCACGTCTCTTTACTCGTTCCGTAATACATCATCCCGCAACTAACTCATTAGTTACAATGCTTGCAAGGCTTATAGTGATGTGTATTACCGAGTGGGCCCAGAGATACCTCTTCGATAATCGGAGTGACAAATCCTAATCTCGAAATACGCCAACTCAACAAGTATCTTCGGAGACACCTGTAGAACACCTTTATAATCACCCAATTACGTTGTGACGTTTGGTAGCACACAGAGTGTTCCTCCAGTAAACGGGAGTTGCATAATCTCATAGTTATAGGAACATGTATAAGTCATGAAGAAAGCAATAGCAACATACTAAACGATCAAGTGCTAAACTAACGGAATGGGTCAAGTCATTCACATCATTCTCTAATGATGTGATCCCGTTAATCAAATGACAACTCATGTCTATGGCTGGGAAATTTAACCATCTTTGATTCAACGAGCTAGTCAAGTAGAGGCATACTAGTGACACTATGTTTGTCTATGTATTCACACATATATTATGTTTCCGGTTAATACAATTCTAGCATGAATAATAAACATTTATCATGAAATAAGGAAATAAATAATAACTTTATTATTGCCTCTAGGGCATATTTCCTTTACTTAGTACAATCGAAGGCAATGATGCGGCTGCATGTGCAACTGGAGGGGAAGCAACATCTACTTCTTCTGAACCAAAGATGAAGAAAGAATAATGCAAAATCAAGAATCCACAGATCAACAACGAATGCATGGAGAAGATATTAGTCCAACTAGTGGGAGCAGTTATGGAAGTTGGAAATCTTCTAAAATGCATACTTGTAGTTCTTGTTTTATTTGGCCTTGCTATTCTAGAAAAGATTTGGTGATATCTTTTGTATCCAATGTTGTTAAATAAGAAAAACAATGCAATATGCAAGATCAAATTAAGTTGCAAATTTAAGTTTTGCGGGCCGGGAGGAGTTGCGCCCGATCAGACGCCGCAACCCCAATCCGTAAAAAAGCATATTATGAGAATATCCTTTTTTACGGGTCCATTATGCGGGGTCTGCATACGCGGCCGTCCGAGCCGGCCCGCAAAGGTGTTTTTCCGCGACCTGCAAAAAACGTTTTGCGGGTCGGGAGGATGCGGGGCCTGCTAGAGTTGCTCTAATGCCCGCCATTGTTTTTTTAGACAGATTTGCCACGGGATCAAATAATCCAGTGACAAACACATATTGCTGCCCGCCAATGGTAACTCAAGTAGCAGCGTCGGCATGATTTTGTGTCCCCCACTAGTAACATTTGTCTCACGACAAATCTGGATAGCTGTTACCAGTGGTACCCGCCACTGGTAAGCCTATAGCAGTGGCGAGCGAGTTTTTGCGTCTGTCACTGGTAATTTTTGTCAGATTGGCAAGCGCTAGGTTGCGCCCGCCACTAATGTAAGTTCACCTATAAGCCTTTTCTCAGTGTGAACAATCCTCTCAATCAAAGAAGCCATAAGGGCTCATTTTATTCACATGAATCCCACAGCTCATATATAGGAAAAACATATGATTATTGTCAGGATTTTCGATTCGTTTGATAGCATCACGGGAAAGCAAAGAATTATTTTCAAGATGTTAGAGTGGATGTTAAAATTTCTATGAAATATATAGTACAAAGAAATCTTTAGGAAAAATCCCTACATGATTCAATCCTATAAATCAAACGATTAACATAGGAATATTTTTTCTAATAATTTCCTTTTTGAGAAAAATCCTATAAAAATTCAAACGAATCAAAGTGTTCCAAGTACACATGCCTCCGTTAAGAAGTGGATTTTTATATCAGTTTTGCTATCTGTCGTGTCACGCTACTCAATTTTGCAACTAGAAGTTTCAATTATAAAAAATGCCATCATTTTGTTCAGTCTATGCTAAAAAATGCCATTCGGCATCGTTGTTGTTCGGTCAAAGCCCATTGACGAGGGTAAAGTGACCAAAATATTCTTAGACGCCACTTATCAATATTTCCTCTACAACTCACTATAATCTATGGGTCTTAGTTAAGAAAGAATGATTTTTTTTGCGGGGGAGAAAGAATGAAATTAGAAGGTAAAATAGCTTCACGCGCGAGTGATCGAATCCTCATGTGTCGTTATTTTTTCTTCCGATTTAATTATCTGTATGTTCACAATTAGGACACATAGATTATAGGAAAGTCCTAGCAAGTGGGGTCCTAGGGTATTTTGATCACTTCACCCTGATCAGTGGCCTTCAACCGGATGACAACACATTTTTTTTAAAAGTTTGTTGATTGTTTTTGAGATAGCTCTCCACTTATTTCAAGTGGTAACCGGACGACAACATTGACGAGTGGTATTTTTGAGCACACGCTTAATAAAATGATTACAGTTCATGTAGTTGAAGTTTGTAATAATAAAATTGAGTAGTGTGACACAACCATGGCAAAATTGATAATAAAAAACAAAAAGTACCAATGATCAATGTATTCCAGCGGACACTGACAGTGTGGGCCCACCCTACTCGTCCGTCGTCCCCTTCCCCTCCCATCCCAACTGCAGCTCACACGACACGAGACGCGGACCAACGCCCAGCACACGACACGCCCCCCGCCCCGCCGCGGACCAGCAGCGGCTCCCAGAGAAACCCGCCGGAGCGCGCGGCTTAATGGCGCTCGCGCTCTCCACGCTCCCCTTCGCCCCCTCCACCCCGGCGCCCGCCTCGTTCCGCCCCCGCGGGGCCCACCTCGCCCCCTCCCCCGCCGGCAGGAGCGGCGGCCTCGGCGTCGGGCTCCCCCTCGCGTGCGCGGCGCCGCGGAAGAACCGCGGGCGGAGGCGGCGCGGCGGGGGCCTGGTGGTGTTCGCGGCCGCCGACTACTACGCGACGCTCGGCGTGCAGCGCTCCGCGACCATCAAGGACATCAAGGCCGCCTACCGGAAGCTCGCGCGCCAGGTGTTCGACGCTTGTCCCCCTCCCACTTAAGCCACATCCCTACTCGTTTTATAGGGTTCTATCTATTTAAAAGTAGTGCCATCAGCCTGTCACACTGTCTATTTAAAAGTAGTTCCTTGAATCACACATGATGCATTGTTTTGTTTGGATAAAGTGTGGATAGACGCACCCTAGCGAACTGTATATAACCCTAGCAGTGTTATCCTGGTACTTGCTACAATGGACCAACTTCTCACCCCCTCCTGTAAATTGTGACCCATATTAGTGTCCGTGAATATTGGATATGATATGGTGAATAGTGTTCGAGTCTCATTTTTGTTATACTATCATATCAGTAGCCTCTAGAACTTTGTAGCCGCAACTCACAATGTAACTTAGTCCAATCTCTTTGCTGGCTCAATTTGATTTTGCTCTAGGTCTTTGCGTTTTGGAGTGTTGAATGTTTCGCAATAACCACTCCCTACTTTCTATTTTTGTGCATCTTCGATATTGCACAGGTTCGCTTTTATACATGAAAATCCCTTATTAGTACAGATAATAACACCACTAGGTCTGACAGCTGCTTTGTAATTTTTTAGATGAGAGGTAATTGTTTTTTAGAGGTTGAGTCCTGACACCATTTAGAGGAATTTTGTGTGATATCTTCACAGTTACATCCACATGACCACATCATGGTGTTTCATTAACTTTCTATCATTATAATTTTTCTCACTGCTCCAGCAATGTTGACAGACACTGCAACGTTTAACACTGGAAAGTCTGACTCTCCTACCCAATGGCATCAGCGTGCCATGTAGAAATCACCGGCACCATTGCTTGTTGCTGCCACGCTAGGAGCCTGAATCACGTATTGATGCTTTTAGGGCAAGGCCTAACATCCAATCCAACATTTTTGTCTTCAACCACATGCCATTTACAATAGCTATTTTTGGGGCCGTTGGAGTTGGCTTTGGCCATAGGAGGGGGATCAGATGACATTGCTCGTGAGTTGAGAATAAAGGTAGACCCCCAAAGGTCCTTCTGCTTCACATGAATCTGGCTGAGCAAGGGTGCTGGAATCTGGAATACCATTGGAAGTCTACAAAAGTCTGATTTTGGACTAGGACATGATCTTGTATTGGGATTATAACAGCCCTAAAGCACCCTCCTTGATAGGTTTGAAAAATCTTCATTCATACCTTTTTTTTAGAACATAGACACGGTTGACTTTCATGATTTAAAATTTGGTGTGACATTTATCACGTTCACCAACTGACATGGTTTTGCTCTATTTCTAGGTTTCTCACGCATGATGTATACATTAGATTCAACTTCCATTAAAAACTACTGAGTTTTGACAATTTGTTTCTCTTCTTACTTTGTCTTTACCTTGTAGTATCATCCTGATGTTAATAAAGAACCTGGAGCAACCGACAAGTTCAAAGAGATAAGCTCAGCCTATGAGGTATGCACTACATGGTCCCATAAATATTTTGGCTCCATGTGTTTGTATGCTGTTCTGACTCCTGACTATTCTTAGGATATGTTATGTATGGCCCATTGTGAAAATGTACATAAAACATCCCTCCTAACAGGCCCTCAATGTCTTGATTCATAACTAGCTTTCTTTGTTAAGAGTTCAATTATGAATTATCACCTTACCAAGTGGCAAGTGATGGCTTTTAGCTTTTCTCTGCAACCCAGAAATCAAATATATTTAGGAACAGAGGCACTCACAGAGCAATTTGCACAAAACCTAAAGCACTATTCTAAGTAATGGAGTAGTGGGTGGTTGCAAATCAACCCCCTCATCTAAACTTGCACTTCCACTTTTAGGATAGAGAATATAAAAGCACACATATTCAAAATATTTTGAACTTATGTTTTCGATAATAGTTTGCCATTGTCAGCAAAGTCATTTTATCTACCTTAGAAACATGTTGAGTTTTTATTGTTTACTCAGTCGTCTGTCGCCACTCTATCCATACGCGGTCTCAAATAAAAGATAAAGATTGGTCAGGTAAATTAGTGGAGTAGCTTCTTGAGTTTACCCTTATTGATTCATGTTAAAATGAAAGTATTTCATCCAACTATGAGGTCCTGTGTGCAAAGACTTTACGGAACTTTGTCAATGTCTACTTTGGAGGTACTTGCCGCCCTGGTAAGATTATAGGATATTGACTGCCATAAGAAGATAGGATTCAAAGATCCTACAACGTGATCTTGAGAACCTTGGTTAGGAACATGAATTATTTCCCTGAAGGCCTGAACTACCATAGTGAGTTGGGCGCTTAGGCAAGGTTAATTTATCCAGATTAGGCTATATGACTTGGAAGCTATTTTTTTTAACAAGTTAGCATACTCTGAACCAAGGTTTATGTGGGTATAGTTCTTTGGCTCACCTAGACTAGCAGTATTGGTTTATGTGGGAAATGTCTTATCTGTTATATTTCTTCTCAGTCTTAAGCTATGCCCCCCCCAAACTTACTAATATATATTGCTTCAAGGCACTGAAACTACGGAATGTCTATGTCTCCACTCACACATTTTAGTAATTTGTGTGTATTGTACAAAGTGCTGTGTGCTACAATTCAACCTACTTAGGAATCAATTTGGATGACATTGCCCTATCTGAGTAATGAGTTAATTTGTCTTGCTCCACTGTTTACTAGATTTCATCAATGATTAATGCCGTTTTCATTCCCTTTTTGTCTTCTATTCCATGTTTTGGGGTACTGAATCTCATTATCATCAGGTTCTGTCAGATGATAAGAAGAGGGCATTGTATGACCAATATGGTGAAGCCGGGGTTAAGAGCGCGGTTGGGGGCAACGCTGGAGCTTATACAGTACTGATTTTCAACTCTTTGCTCTAGCATTTACATCACAGTATCTTTAAATTTGATTATATTTCTGTTACTAGAGTTCATTGGCTTGTAAGAATACTAGACTTAAGTAACTACTGCATGCCTTTTCTGCTTAAACAAGGTTTGAATTCTTTCCCATTTCTCTGTGCAGTCGAATCCATTTGATCTGTTTGAGACATTCTTCGGAGCAAGCATGGGTGGTGGTGGTGGCTTTTCTGGTATGGACCAGAGCGCATTTAGGACACGCAGAAGGAGCACTGCTGCTCAGGGTGAAGACATCAGGTTTGTTGTAAGAAGTGTTGAATGAAATAATATTCAGACCCCAGCTGTTTATCTAGTTAAAAAGACTCGCTAGATCTATTAAGACAATATAAGTTAATGAACAATAATTATCATGTTTACTAATCTGCACGAATTTGGTCACAACTGCATACTTTTTAGGTCCGGCATTATTTGCGTTAAAGTAATACTTAAGCATTTATGCTGTGCTGTGGTACTGCATGGAATAAGCGGTTGCCTGTAGACCAATGTATCATTGTTTTTAAGGCGTCCTGCCTTGGACGCTTAGGCGATAAGGCGCCCTGGTAGTGCCTTACAAATATGCCCGCCTTAGGCGCTTAGTCGTCGCCTAGGCGGTAGAGCGGGTGGTGCTCGCCTTACCGCCTTAAAAACAATGCAATGTATAGTATCACTATTATGAAATTATAGTATCACTATTATGAAATTATAGTATCTTTGTTGTCTTATGTTTGTTACGCAACAAATATTGTGGTTGGTGATGCTGGCACATTGCTTGTGGCTGGGGATAGTTTGAGGAAAGAAACCAATATTACTGTTCCACCAGATTCTTCTACAAAGTTGTTATGTAGCTGCAATTTATGACATTTCGTATATATAAAGAATAAATCTAGTGTGAATTCTAGACTTACATAGATTTATTCCATCAGATATGATGTGATTCTAGGGTTCTCAGAGGCAATATTTGGAACAGAAAAAGATATCATATTATCCCATTTGGAGACTTGTGATGCTTGTAGTGGTTCTGGTTCAAAGGTTGGCTCAAAGGCAAAAATATGCTCCACATGTGGTGGGCGAGGGCAAGTAATGCGAACGGAGCAGACACCATTTGGTCTCTTTTCCCAGGTAACCATGGAGCATAAATGTTAAAATCCTTTGTATCATTATTCCAGATCTTAACCATGACTGCATACTGGCAACTGTGTGACAGCTTCATGTAACAATAAATAGCTTTGGCCCTATATTTCATTGCAAGGTAGTGTTACAACAAAACAAAATTTAGACAAAGCAAAGTGAGGTCAAAAGCAAAGAATTGAAAATGAGATGTCATGAAACTAAGGAAAATATACTTGCACTATACACTGGGGTACAAACAAGTTCTCTTTTGTTCTAAGTGAATAAGAAGGGCTGGAAAATTACAGAAATGGAACCTCACGATTTAGAGTAGCAAGCAAGAAAAGGTGAGCAAGAACAGGGGGCTGAAACATATTTACTTCGGAATGCACCTATGAGCTTAGCACCGACGCAAGTTGTGTTCACTCCTGAATTGTTTTGGGTAGAGTTCCTTTTTATTTCAAAAATGAATAATTCTTTTTCAAGAGCGCCTCTAAACCAATTTCAATGGGTTGAATTGAAACAGCCAGAAGATGACATTTTGCACTAATTTAGCATCATGTGGAACATGACAGATCTCATGTTTGTCCATTTATCTTGTCATCCTTGTTTGATGCTAGTTGGTGCTGAGTTATATTGATTCTCTCTTGGACTCTAGTTCAATTTGATTATTTACTGCAATTTGCGATTATTACATAAGAGCTTTTCTTTTTTCTTATTTTGTAGGTTTCTATTTGCCCCACTTGTGTAGGAGAGGGTGAGGTTATTTCAGAGTATTGCAGGAAATGCTCTGGAGAGGGGCGTGTTCGTGTCAGAAAAGAGATCAAAGTAAAAATCCCTCCAGGAGTTAGTAAAGGTAGCACTCTTCGTGTACGTGGTGAAGGTGATGCAGGACCAAAAGGGTAAGCAAAGCAAGATCAAACATAAAGTTTATACTTCGTTCCTCAAACATTTTGAAACAATCGCAAAGTGATCATTGCGGTCTTGGAAATTATGTGGATCTTTTGTATGGTATTGCTGATCGCTTTGCTTAAGTTTACTTGTAGCCTATCTTGCATGTGTTTGGAATTAACTATCATTAAAACACGGTAATTGGGCCATGGAGTATCGCCAATGGCATTCACATAAGATGCACACGTCATTCTTGAATTGCTTTGTTGTCTTTCTGCTAGGCGAGTGGAAGTTTGTGGCCACCAGCCAGCAGCAGATTTTTTTTCTTGAGATCTCGGACTGTGCATGTGTGTTGTGCAGACACTATTTCAATATTATTTCGTATTTGTAGAGGTGTATTGCAAGAATTTATGATTTATAACACCTACAGTTAAGATTAAGAATAACTTTCAGGAAATGTTCAGATTTATTTGTTTGTTATGTGCCTTGCTTTAGCTTTCATGCAATTGTTGTAGTTCCCCATTTTCTGTTTTTTAGTTTTTATATCTTCATTGCGTGGATATCCAAATAAATCCGTGCTGAAACCCTTTTTTCTTGTGGGAAACAGAGGGCCTCCCGGAGATCTTTTTGTCTGCCTTGATGTAGAGGAGCCATCCGATATTAAAAGGGATGGTATCAACTTGTATTCAACTGTGTCGATAAGCTACATTGAAGCTATTTTGGGTACAGTTCAAAAGGTAAATCTTTCTCTTTAGGAGTTTCCTTCTCTTCATGATAATCAATTATGATATTTTCTTTCAGAAATATTTCATTGCCTTTCTTCAGTAAGCACATATTCGGTTGAATGTATGAAGTTCTCACTTTACCTTTTAACTGGTGATTAGAACCAACCCAGCAAGCAAAAATGAGATCTAAACCTTACTAAAGTAAAATAGCTTTATTGCAGTTTTGATGCAACCACCAAATTTCTAGTGGAGGTGTATGTGTTGATCACAACCCAAGTACATGGGAGTTCATTCCCACGTTGCTGTTGCATGTATTTGGCGTATTTCCCTTGGAAACCAAAAAAATTAGTTGACAGCCACCTGACTCACAGTAATCATCAAACAGAAGAACTGATAGTGTTTTAATATTAATGCTAAGCTTAACTATGTCTTGGACTGTTCAGCTCTTATTTTAATGCTATTTTTTCCTGTTTTTTCTGTTAAGATAATTAACTCAAATTACTCAAACTTTAAATCATTGTAAATGAAATGAAAGCAAGGTTTTTCACTCTATTAGTGTGTCATTAACTCATTATACCGACCTAAGCTAAATCCAGAACCAGAGGAGGTGATACTTTGATCTTGACTCGGCGCCACATTTTTTTTTAGCGAATCTGATGCCACATTTTTTTGAGCAAATTTGATGCCACGTTTGCCTGGAAGCAAGTCTGTACTGGCCATGGTTTTGGTTTGTTAACCAAGTTGGCTTGAGCCAGGGCCAATGCTAGAGCTGCTGTTATGCGAGGCCTAGTCAATTCTGTTTTCCTTCAACTGATTAAGTCTTTGTGCCTTCCTTAAACCATGTATGGTTCAGAGCAAAGTGACATGTTGGTGGATGTTTGTTTCAAGTATGATGGCAATATTGTAATGGTTCTTTATCGTTAAAAAACAAATACAGTATGGTGTTGTGTAGTCATTCCTTTTGAAATTTTGTTGCAAGCAGGTCAGAACTGTTGAGGGAACTAGTGAACTTCGAATACCTCCAGGCACCCAACCTGGTGATGTATTGGTCCTAGCGAAGCAAGGTGTTCCATCATTGAATAGGCCATCTATACGCGGTGATCATCTATTCACTGTTAAGGTCTCTATACCCAAACGTATAAGGTGAAAATACACTTCCCCTCTTGAGCCTTTTTATGAAGTATACACTAGTACTCTAGAGCTACATAAGCACTCGATCCTTATTTCTCTGAACTACTGCTATACAGTGGGCGCGAAAAGGAGTTGCTTGAGGAACTTGCATCGTTGAAAAATGGTGGTTTTGCCCGTGCACCGGTGAAGCCAAAACGTAAGCATGCAATATATATGCATAGATTTGATCCTTCCTCTTGTCAGCGGAAAGTTCATTTTAATTTGGATCGTTACCAGCGGAACATTGCTGTGTCCCATCGTTGCTGCTTGATAAGGGAATAAGGAACTTTTGTAGGAGAAATTAAACTCACATGTCTGTGTTGCAGCTGTACATAAAGAGAATGGAAGCCGCGCTGCTCCAGAAGTATCAGATCAACCTGATGATGGGGAGGGTGACTGGTTGAAGAAACTTTCTGATTTTGCTGGGTAAAAATGCTGCACTTGATTTCGTTATACTGCAATTGCTGATGGGTGTTTGGTCTTGTTTACATGTCATCAATGCCAGAGGGCCTTATATCCTTCAGTATATTCTCACTGATCATATGTTGTTACATGTTGTCTGAAAAGATTTGTCGATGTAGAAATTCATGTCCAGTTCATTTTTATTGTACTGAACCTATTAATGATTATACTGATTTTTTATTGGCTCGGTTCTGCAATCAATTGCATTTACGTTATCTCGTGTATTATGTCCTCATGTTGACCAAGTTGATTGTTGAATTCTTTCAGATCCATTGTCAACGGGGCATCCAAGTGGCTGAAGGACAACCTGTAGCCTGTAAATATTTATTGCATGATGCATTCTATTCAACACCAGTCATGGTGTTAACCAATCTGCAATTCTTCAATTAATCGGGATTCGACGAGCTGTTGCATGCATGTGTTCTGTTGAAGAGGCTCATCTTTTACGGTCTGTGGGCTGTGAAGTGGCAACGCAGAGGTTTAGTGTCAACTAATTTTATTGACGCCGTTTTTATTTTTTGAGAGGGATACCCTTGTAAAGCATGAATTTTGCTGTAGTCGCACTTGTATTTCCTAGAGCATGTAACAGTCGTCACGGCCGCAGATATTGAAATCGATGAAGCTACATTCTATGTAAATACATATATATATATTTTTCCGGTAGATCATCTCACAGTACAACATCAGGCTGTGCAAGTGAATATTCTTGTTGCTTCAAATTAAGAATAAACGGGCACCCGTCTCCTCATTCCTCAAGTGCAATTTTTTTGCAATAGAACACAAGATTTGCGGACATAACACAATTCTTTTTTGCATATTCTGTTCTTGTTCGTCTTACTAGGCGTCTCGAATTGCAAAATGGAACCGAAAAAAGACACATGATGTCATCTGAACTTTGAAGGGTGTACAAGCCCTAGTCCTGTGTGGAAGTGGAGCTGAGCTTGAGCAAGATGAGGACGGCGGCCGCCATGGGCAGGGAGACCATGAGCAGCGCCTCGACGATGTTGGGCCGCGTGATATCGGGGAGCAGCACGCTGCCGTACTTCACGGCCGCCGCGCCGCCGATGGACCCGAGCCCCAGCGTCAGCAGGTAGCCGGAGTCATCCTGGTTGAACAACACATGTGAACCAAAGGGAAATCGGTTCAGAAACCAAGCAAATTTCAGTTATAGATTATGTGAATGTAGTGCTACCAGTGTTCCAGGGCGGAATGACTGCCGAACCTGAAGATAAAGATTCTGAGCAGAACACATTTGTTACGGCAGTGTGGGGAGGAGGAGCACTGACCTGCGGGATTGGACCCTTGCTGTCCGGCTCAGCCTCGGCGCCGTTGGTGTCGCGGGACACGCGAGCGCGACCGCCGGCGCGTCTCCTCGCCGAGCGCCGGCAGCTCACGCGGGAGCCGCGCCCCGGCGGCGGGGCTGCGCCGGGGCCGGAGACGGTGGCCCGGGATGGCGCGGCCACCGCGCACGCACCCGCCATGGACACGAGTAGGGCGCGGCAGGAAGCAGAGACGGGAAGGCCTTCCGCGTAGCGCAGCGCCTACGTTCGTTATCCACAGCCGAGACACAGCTTCAGCTGGCAGTTTTTTTTTCCTTTTCTTTTCTTTTCCGTGAGATTGAGCATGCAGTTTTCGTACAAGTACCCGGAAAACTAGGGGGGGTTGATCTTCTGCCCCACGCTTGTTGGAACTTTGGGCATGTTTGCTTCATGCCATAGTGCCCTGCCAATTTTTGCCGAGGGGTCCACCTGTCGTGTCGTGGGTATTTAGGCCCCTCTCAATGCTCCATATTGTACAGGTGCTAAGGCTGCCATGTAGACAAAAAAGATGATGTGGCAAGGTAATTAAAAGGAGAGAGATGGATGCGGTGACCCCAGGAAGAAACAATGCCAAGCGCGGGAACCTAGAAAAAACACTTAAATGAAAGAAGCTCATTAATGTATGGACAACTTTAGTTGCTAAATCATTAAATGAAGAATGCTTAGCAACAAAAAGCTAAGCACCTTTGCATTGGAGACTTTAGTTGCTTAGATTTTTAATGTACTTAGCATCTCATCTTAGCACTAGTGCATTGGAGGAAGTCTTAGGGGCCGCTGTTAGGCCTTGTACAGTGTTGGGTGCTTATGCACCAGTGCTTAGAGAGAGAGAGAGAGTGCTGTTGCATCACAAGAAAATTTTGTCACACAATGAGAGTCCTTCCAGTAGGTGCTTACTTGCTTCAAATGTGTAGCATCCGTGAGGGAAGGAGGGCAGTTAACTTCCGTAAGCACCGGCTGGCATCGAAGCCAAAGCTTGCTTTCGTACCACTTAATAAGCACCTGTGTAAGCATCTGCCGGGAGAAAAATCGTTTTTTTCTCCGAGGCACCTGTGTAAGCGCTTGCGTTGTACATGGCCTTAATGGCTAATCCTAAGGGGTCCACCTGTCGGTGGCCCACGCCGGAGTTTAACGCAGCGGCGCGCGCCGGTGGTCTCCGGCGACCCAAAACATGGCTTGAGCTTTGTGACCATAGTACTCCCTTCGTCTCAAAATATAAGAACGTTTTTAACACTAGTGCGTTGACTTTTTTTGTAGGGCAAGTATAATTATAATGTTTGCGAAGTCAATCATCATATGTTGATCGGTGGCTCCCTCGGCAATAAATAGCTTGTATGCATGCTGCCATGTTATGCTTTGCCTTTGCTTGTTTCAGAGGTTCCGTACCAGCTCTGCCACTCCCTGTTTATTTGAAAACATCAAAACTGTAGATAGCAACTAGAGTTTCTCATTCTTCTTTTGAAATGGAATAGGGCTTGTCACCTTGCTGGAATATGTAGAGTTTACTTTCTTAAGAGAAATGTCAATGCCTACTTGGCATTGACAGTGTGGCTTTATTCATTAGCATTATGCCAAGTTTTCGCTTCACTGCTCTAGCATAGTTTGTAGACACTAACGGCTACTGTTCACAATGAGAGTTAAAGAGGGTCAAGTAACCGAGTAACCAAGCAAAACAGGGTTGAGTAACCGAGTGTCTTTACTTCAGGATCTATGTTTTAACTCTACTAGCAACCAAAGTTCCTTCTCTGATGATTTATTTTTGATTAGGCTAGACTAGAAGGACAATTAGTGGGAGTTAGCAGAGCAAATTAGCAGGTTACCCTTTGGCTCTGTTTCACATGGCACTGGGGTTGTTCTACTGCTTGTAGATTAACATCCAGGTTAACCACTGTTGGCTAGGGCAACATCCCCCCCCCCCCCCCCCCCCCCCCGATTCTTGTTTGATTAGGCGTTCAATTCTGTTTGCACGGTTGCACCTGCTGCATTCTCATTGATGTTGAGATTATGTTGCTTGTTGTTGAATTCGAATGAAGTAGGCAGAGCCATGAACCACTTTGTTGTCACTTATTTTGTTAGTATTTTTCTTTCTCTTGTCTTGTGTTGCTAGAGAAATATAACTTGGTTCTTTGGCTATTGGTTACAGGAGGGAAAGCATATGGGATCTACACGATGTGATGAGGAGATCTATCTGGGTTGGGTTGTCGAGGAAAAGTAGGGAGGGGGAAATCCCCATTTAATAGGTCACCCTCACTGAGTGTTTGCTACAATCTTGTATGTGTAATCATCCCTCCGTAAAATATAAGAGGGTTTAGATCACTAAAGAGTTGAATGGGTAGAGAGTGCCGTCGAGGTCTACATTATTTCACGCGCAGCAGCCAAACATGATTAAAAATTGAGAACTTTGGCACTCGTAATAAAGAGAAACAAAAACAAGGACGAGAGATTAGCAAAGAGGAGGTGGTCAAACTTTTGCTCCATGACACATACAGATGGATGACACACAACTGGGTGCATGTGGGTATACAGATGGAGAGAAAGCGAACTATCGAGGAGGAGGGTTGTTGGAGAGGGAGAGAACTATCAGATGAGAAGAAGATGAATTTCAAGGATGAAGTGTTTAAATAGGCGGGCAATTACCTAGTGCATTGCGTGATGGACCATCTTCCACGAGGGAGAGGATTATCGATTTAGAATATAACACAAAAACATTTATGGAGAGTAAAACACACCATTACTGTAGTCTAGAAACACAAAATCTTTTTTGTTGTTCTATGTGTGTGGGTGGGTGGGTGGGTGGGGAGGGGGGGGCAGGTGCCCCCCTCCCACTAAGTTTGGCCAATTCTCATATTTTTGATGGAAGATTATCACCTATGCGGACATATCCATCTGAGTTTTGATGGAAGATTATCACCTATGCAGATATATCCATCTGAGTTTTGGTGTGTCGACTAATGCAGCAGGACTCTCCCATGCACCACTCTCACGTCTCACAATTTAATTTTGTTCTTAGTCCATCAGATACGATATTGATTACGATGACTTTTATAGGTATACACATACATGAGCGCACTAATTAAACACCTTCCTCAATCCTCATACGAATTTTACTCTCTAGTGCTTTGCCCTAACATCCGCTTTGTCCTGCTTCTCAAATAAATAAATCATGTTCATGTCTGACAGGTTTGTCCATGGAAGCGAACTACCCTACAATAGCATCAAACGCGACGATCTTCTCGGTAACATGCTTAATAAAATGCACATTCGTCAACTCGTACGATGTCATGCCAACTAGTTCTCGGTAAAGCGCACATATATTTTGAGTAATTTTATCTTTTTTTGTACAGAGCTCCTCAGATGTCATTTGACTACCAAAATTTACAAGCCTCTCTAACATTTGTTGATGATTATTCTCACAGAGTTTTAGGTTTTCTCGAAATGTTTTGATATGTTTTTTTGTATGGGTGCACCGTGAGTGTGCCAAGGGTGGGTGTAGAAAAACCACTTTCGGGTAGGTATCATCGACCCTGTGACTCTAGAGGCAATTGCATGCAGGGAAGCTCTAGCCCTTGCAGATGATCTTCTTCTTCTTCTTCAATACTTCATCATTTCTTCAGACTCCAAGCAAGCAGGTGGTGGAAGATATCGCAAGAGGAAATCAGGGTCGCTATATATGGTCCCATGATCACAGAGATAAACCTTCGAGCTGCAACGTTTAACTACAATTTGATTTTTGATTTTTGAAGGCCGTGCCGTTAACGGCAAGCTTATAGTCTAGAAAGGCACTCTCACAATCTTGGTCCGGGACGCCATATGTGGTTGGCTCAACCCCATGCATGCTCTGATTTGTATCCCATCTTATACGTACGGACTATAATCAATAAAGCTAATTTGCTTTTTCCTCAATAAAATAAAATAAATAAATCAATTTCCATGCATCTCAACTGACGGTACTGCATGAGTGGACTAGCTAATTAAGGAGAGACGAGTGTAGTGTGTTGGGGTGAGCCAAATGGGATGCGCTGGGCCGCGTGTGACCAGCAGCGTTGCGTGTGGTTACTTGTACTTTTTGGTCACCGAGACGAGACCCACGGAGATGAGTATGAATGAATCGAGAAGAATCTGACTTCACTCATCCACTTTCCTCTCTCCCTTCACCTACTGCTCCTTCTTCCTCTCACCCGGATTACCCCTCTGTAGCGAGTGTGATCGGTCGGTCGATCCACCTAGCTAGGGTCATCCATCCAGTGTCACCTTAATTAGGTCAACGCACTTCACTCCGTCTCCATGGCGTGGCCGTGGCGGGTGCCGCATAAGCTGTGAGGAGGACCGGAGGGAGAGATGTTGCCGACGGCTGAGGAGGCGGCGCTGCCGCTAGACGATGACAACCTGCTCTGCGAGATCCTCCTCCGCCTCCGGCCGCTGCCGTCCTCGCTCCCGCGCGCCTCCGCCGTCTGCAAGCGATGGCGCTGCCTCGCCTCCGGTCCAGCCTTCTCCCGCCGCTTCCGCCCCGACCACCGCCGCAGCCCTCCGCTCCTCGGCTTCTTCAACGGCGCTATTCCCGAGCTCTCCTTCAAACCTGCTACTCTGGAGGACGCCCCCGATCGTGTTCCGCCCGGGCGCTTCTTCTTGCGGTCGCAGATTTACCTCGGACTCATGTGCTCGGGTGCCGCCATGGCCTGGTATTAGGCGAGGACTGGTACGACCTCGTGGTGTGGGACCCCGTCACCGGCCAGCAGCACCGCCTAGACTATCCCCGGACCCGGAGTTCGATCCGACCAAATCCTTGGTCAATGGGGCGGTGCTCAGCTCTGCTGCGACTGCGGGAGACGTCCGCTACTTTCAGGTTGTTTTGTTGGTACTCCTTCCGTCTAGGTGAGTAGTTGTGCACCGTGATCAAGAAGAAGGAAAAAAACGAGAGAATTTAATGTTTATTTGCTAATTAATAGTATTGCATGCAATGAACTAATCACTGCATGTTATATTTGGTAGTCTCAAGTCATTAAAATCATGCACATCCCACATATCTTATTGGTTGATATGTTAAGAAACAAGAAATGAGGTAGAAGTTAATGCACCGCGCCTAAGTGTTTTAAAATTATTTAGTTTTCGTAAGATGACTTATACACCTATACGGAGGGAGTAGTGCGAGATCACCAAAGAAAGTTGCTCGCCCGTGTTTACTCGTGACACATTAGGGTGTGGGGTGCTCTAATGTCAAAACCAATTCCATCCGGGTTTGCTGTGGGCCCCCTTGACTCCAGGGTTATTCGTGAGCCTGCTGTGCTAGTTGGGGATTCCCTTTACTGGATACTCGTCGGTACTACTATGTTCAATCTCCTTGAGTTCGATTTGAAGATGGAGAGGCTAGCCCTCATACGGATGCCAGCAGATAAGTCTTATGATGCAGCATTTCCGAATAATAGTCCTCACGGCCGCTTTACGATCATTCAGGCAGAGGCTGATGGGCTGGGTTTACTCTCCGTGTCAGGCTTAACCGCCCAATTATGAAAGAGGAAGGCCGATTGTGATAGTGTTGCATCATGGGGTGTGGAAAGAAGTGTTGAACTGGACAAGTGCCTCTCCATCGACCTCGATTCAGAGGGTTACTTAATCATACAAGGGTACGCTGAGGCCAATGATTCCTGTAGGAGCCTCTTCACGGTCAAGCTTGAGCCATTGCGGTGCAAGAAACTTTTCGACACCAACGAAAAGAAAAGCTACTAGCTGTTAGAGTTATAATATAAGTCATGTATCCCTTTGTATTTTTTCCGTTATATAAGGAATTTCTTGCATATGTTCCACACTTGTATATGTATATATATACCGGCCTATGGCTTCATGAAAATACAAGTTGCTTATTCCTAATATGGTATTAGAGCTAGGTCAACTTTTTGCACGCTGCAACTCGTGCTATTGATCCGTCTCTCCTCCCCGATCGAAGGCGCCGGCCTCGATCTCCCGGAGTCTCTCGATCTGATCGATCGAGTCCGGCTTGTCTTGCTCCCGCTCGAAGCCAGCGCCCGCCCGCCCCGATCCAGTCGCTCGTTCCGCCAGCGGACGCCCGATCCAGTTGCAGAGATCGAGTCCGGCTTGTCTTGCTCCCGCTCGAAGCCAGCGCCTTCCACCAGCGGACGCCCGATCCAGTCGCCAGCGCCCGCCCGCCCAGTCGCCAGCGCCCGCCCGATCCCGATCCAGTCGCCAGCGCCCGCCCGCCCGATCTGGTCGCCCAATCCAGTCGCCCGCCCGCCCTGAAGTCGCTACTCCCCACTCGCGTCTGATTCCACTGCCGGTGGTCTGCTGTTCCCGATTCTGCTGTCGCTGGTGCTCTCGTTGGATCTCAAAAAAAATGTCTGCTGCATCGGGCTATGTTGCTGTCCCTCGCTGTCCGGTGATCTTTGATGGTACTAACTACACCGAGTTCACTGGCTTTATGCGCATTCACATGCGTGGCATCCGTCTCTGGGGTGTTCTTTCTGGCGAGGTCTGCTGTCCGCCACGTCCAGATCCTCCGGTGGCCCCTACTCCGCCGACTCCATCAGTTCTTCCTACGGATGCTAATCAGGCCGCCAAGGATGCGGCTAAGCTTGCTGATGAGGCTGCTGATCGTGCTTATGATGAGAGGGTTTTGGCTTATGAGGAGGCTCTTTAGACGTATCATGGTGCTTTGTCTGTTTACACCCAGTGGCTTGATGATGATGCTCGTGCTGCAGCTGTTCTCACTGCTAGTGTTCTGCCTCAGTTTGCTTCTGAGTTTCTGGGTCTTCCTACTGTCTTTGAGATGTGGACCCGTCTTCGTCAGCGCTATCAGCCCTCTGGTGATGCCTTATACCTTTCTGTGGTCCGTCAGGAGCATGCTCTTCAGCAGGGTGACTCTAATGTTGATGACTTCTATGCACAGAGTTCTGCTATCTGGCGCCAGCTTGATTCTCTCCGCAGTGCCGGTTGTCGTACTTGCCCCTGTTGCCAGGCTGTCCAGGCCAATTTGGAGTTTCATCGCGTCTACGAGTTCCTTTCTTGGCTCCGTAAGGAGTTTGAGCCCCGGCGTGCTTAGTTGTTTGCTCGTGGCCGTATTTCTCTCATGGAGGCGCTTTCTGAGATTCGTGCTGAGGAGACTCGTTTATGTGGTGCTGGTTTGCTGGAGGTTCCCTCTGTGCTCGCTACTCGGTCTTCTTCCACGCCACCTGCTGCACCGACCCCTTCTTGCTTGAGTGCTCCGTCGCTCTTGCCCACTCCTTCTGGAGGCTCAGGTCGCCCCCGTCCACATTGCGATTACTGCAACAATGATGGTCATATTGAGTCCCAGTGCTACACGAAGAGGAAACACCTGCGCAAGATGCGATCATCATCTTTAGGGACTTCGTCATCTACCTCGACAGCTTCAGCCATTGCTTTGACTGAGCAGGATATTCTGAGACTTAAGCGTCTGCTCGCGGCTTCAGGTTCTTCCTCGACGGGTATTGCTGGTTTTGTGACTGATGCTTCCCGCACTGAGCAACCGCCCTCTACACAGTCAGGTACATCCCCATGGGTTCTGGACTCTGGAGCTTCTTTTCATATGTCTTCTCATTCTTCCACTTTGTCCTCTCTTCAATCGCTGGCTTCTCCTGTTCATGTCTTCACTGCTGATGGTACTCCGCTTTCTGTTGCTAGTAGAGGCGATCTTACCACTCCTTCTTATTCTGTTCCTGATGTTGCTCATGTTCCTCGACTTACCATGAATCTGTTTTCTGCTGGTCAACTTACTGATTCTGGTTGTCGCATCATCCTTGACGTTGACTCTTGTTCTGTCCAGGACCGTCGCACGCACACTCTGGTTGGGGCTGGCCCTCGCCGCCGTGATTCTCAGGGTCTTTGGGAGTTGGACTGGCTTCATGTTCCTTCCGCTGCCACCACCATCGCCAGTTCCTCCGCTTCAGTCGCCATCATATTATTTTCATAGATGATTTCTCTCGTTACACATGGCTTTATTTCATGACTTCTCGTAGTGAGGTGTTGTCTATTTATAAACGTTTTGCTGCCATGGTTCATACTCAGTTCTCTTCACCCATTCGTGTTTTTCGTGCTGACTCCGCTAGCGAGTATATCTCTAAGATGTTGCGTGGTGTTCTTGCTGAGCAAGGAACTCTCTCTCTCAATTCTCATGTCCTGGTGCTCATGCTCAGAATGGTGTGGCTGAGCGAAAGCATCGACATCTTCTTGAGACGGCTCGTGCATTGATGATTGCTGCCTCTCTCCCGCCTCATTTTTGGGCTGAGGCCGTCTCCACCTCCACCTATCTTATCAATATACAGCCTTCCGCTGCTCTACAGGGTGGTGTTCCTTTCGAGCGTCTTTTTGATCGTTCTCCCGATTATTCGATGCTTCGCTTGTTTGGTTGTGTTTGTTATGTTCTTCTTGCCCCTCGCGAACGCACCAAACTGACCGCTCAGTCTGTTGAGTGTGTCTTCTTAGGCTACAGTGATGAGCATAAGGGCTATCGTTGTTGGGATCCTATCGGTCGTCGGATGCGTATCTCTTGTGACGTGACTTTTGATGAGTCTCGTCCCTTCTACCCACGCCCATCTTCCTTGATTTTTTCAGTGGAGGATATCTCTTTCCTCACTTTTCCTGACTCACCTATCACCCCCGTCGCGCCTGTGCCTATTCGTTCCACTCCCTCTGCTTCTCCACCTCTAGTCGATTTGCAGCCACCATCTTCTCCGGTCTCCTCGCCTAGCATGTCATCGGATTCTACACCTTCATCTCCGGTGACTTCTTCGTCGCCACCCCCCAATTCTACCTTGGCGATTCCTCCTTCTATTGTTCCATCTTTTCCTCAGCATTACACTCGTCGTTCACGACCTGTGGATGCCTTATTGGACGAGTTGTCATCTTCCTCTCAGCCTCCTTATGGCTTGCATTCTCGTCCTCGTCCGCCTGTTGATCGCTTTGGATTTCCCACCGCTGGTGCTGCTGTTCTTGAGCTGACTTCTTATCGTCAGGCTGTTGTTCATCCTGAATGGCAGTTTGCGATGGCAGAGGAGATTGCTGCTCTTGAACGCACCGGTACCCGGGATCTTGTTTCTCTTCCTCCCGGAGTCCGTCCCATCACTTGTAAGTGGGTCTACAAGGTTAAGACTTGCTCCGATGGTTCTCTTGAGCGTCACAAAGCTCGTTTTGTGGCTCGTGGTTTTCAGCAGGAGCACGGTCGTGATTATGACGAGACTTTTGCTCCTGTGGCCCATATGACCACTATTCGTACACTTCTTGTCGTTGCCTCTGCACGCCACTGGTCTATATCTCAGCTTGATGTTAAGAATGCTTTTCTTAATGGTGAGCTGCGTGAGGAGGTGTACATGCAGCCACCACCTGGGTATTCTGTTCCTGATGGCATGGTATGTCGTCTTCGTCGCTCTCTCTATGGCCTTAAGCAAGCCCCCCGCGCCTGGTTTGAGCATTTTGCCTCTGTGGTCACTATTGCTGGTTTTTCAGCAAGTGCTCATGATCCAGCATTATTTATTCACCTTTCTCCTCGTGGTCGGACTCTTCTTCTTCTCTATGTTGATGACATGATCATCACTGGGGATGACCCCGAGTATATTGCCTTTGTAAAGGCACGTCTTAGTGAGCAGTTTCTTATGTCTGATCTTGGACCTCTTCGCTACTTTCTTGGGATTGAAGTCTCTTCTACCTCTGATGGCTTTTTTATATCCCAGGAAAAGTATATCCAGGATCTTCTTGCTCGTGCTGCTCTTACTGACGAGCGCATTGTTGAGACTCCTATGGAGCTCAATGTTCACCTCCGTGCTACTGATGGTGATCCTCTCCCTGACCCGACGCGTTATCGTCATCTCGTTGGCAGTCTTGTCTATCTAGCTGTCACTCGTCCGGACATCTCTTATCCGGTTCATATTCTGAGTCAGTTTGTCTCTGCTCCCACATCGGTTCACTATAGTCATCTCCTTCGTGTTCTCCGATATCTTCGGGGCACGATCTCTCACCGTCTATTCTTTCCTAGCTCCAGTTCTTTACAGCTTCAGGCCTATTCGGATGCTACGTGGGCTAGTGATCCTTCCGATCGCCGTTCACTTTCTGCTTACTGTGTTTTTCTTGGCGGTTCTCTCATTACCTGGAAGACGAAGAAACAGATTGCAGTTTCTCGTTCGAGTGCTGAGGCTGAGTTGCGAGCCATGGCTCTTTTGACGGCAGAGGTGACTTGGTTACGGTGGTTACTTCAGGATTTTGGTGTTTCTGTCACTACACCGACTCCGCTCCTATCTGACAATACATGTGCTATTAGCATTGCGCGCGATCCTGTGAAGCATGAGCTCATCAAGCATATTGGTGTTGATGCTTTCTATGTGCGCGCTGGTGTGCAGGATCAGGTTATTGCTCTTCAGTATGTGCCTTCTGAGTTACAGTTGGCGGATTTCCTGACGAAGGCCCAGACTAGAGCACAACATGGCTTTTATCTCTCCAAACTCAGTGTTGTTCATCCACCATGAGTTTGAGGGGGGTGTTAGAGTTATAATATAAGTCATGTACCTCTTTGTGTTTTTCCCGTTGTATAAGGGGTTTCCTGCATATGTTCCACACCTGTACATGTATATATACTGGCCTATGGCCTCATGGGAATACAAGTTGCTTATTCCTAACACTATCGACCATTTGAAACTGTCTATGCTGCAGGTAATTAATAGCATGCCTACACACTGTCGGTATAACAAAACCAGGTTACTCCTTTCATGTTAATTGATTGGTGGAATGCCTTTCCCATCCTTTCATGTTAAGCTAATAATTTTAAATAGTGTTGCATCAGTTATTCTTTTGCTGCTTCATGATCTCTCCAAACCATACCAATTTTGTTCTGTCCCAATATATGGTTGTGTGGTTGTGTTTATGTAAAATTCTTATGATCTAGAAAAATAGTATTAGTTTTTGATATCCTACTTAGCTCATGCCACCAGTTCTGTTCCTGTGGTTGAAAAAATTCTTTATATATAATTGAAGTAAATTTCATTGTTGTCTACCCGTTGACATATGCAAGAAATGTATAATGGTAGTGCTAGTGCATATAGATGCAGTGCAGTTTTTCTAAATCAATGAGGCGATGTGATGGCATAATTCTGATGTATTGTCCATAAATATGATGCCAAGTTGTTTCTAATATTCTCACATTTTCATTAAGATTACCATTGGACAATGTGGTTCAAGTCAGAGCTAGGATCTGTATGCCTTCTCGTCGTCAATGCGAAATTCCAAAATATTTAAAAACCACTTTATTTTTTGTTGGCAATGAGAGGCAGACTAGTATATAATAATTTAATTTGATTTAACCTGAGAGGCAACCTGTCTGGCAAGTAGTTTCAAGCATCGAATTGCAAACGAGTACCGCTTGTTTCTTTTCCTTCCGATTTCCATCTTCCCCATTATAGTTGGATTTCATTCATTCTACACATATACAACTATAATCATACAATCAAAGCAAAACAATCTCCGCCGAGTTGGCAGATGCCCACCCATCGGTGATCACTATGGTCTGCTCATGTCGTGAAATGCCTAGGGATGCCCACTAGCCAGCAATGGCCTGGATTGTGCCACCTCACTGATCCGTGGCACCATGGTGTCCTTGTCCTCTCCACCATGCCTTCTTCAAGACCATACCATCTCTATATACACTAGAGGTACCTATCCACATGTGGGGTGCGCGTGCGACTTAGGACTTGGGAACGATGGGCCGGGGGAAGGGGAAGTAGGTCGACAGACGGCCGATTCTCAGGCGCTCCACTGACACGTATGTCACTATCTGCTTGCTTGATGGTGCGTACCCAAAGTTTGTATTAGTAACCAATTAATCTGCTGGCGCTCCACTGACACATAACGCTGCATATGCTGTGGCGGAGCTTGATAAAAGAATCTAATCTAAGGTTGCTCAAAAAATATTTTGCAACTTGATTCAAGGCTGGGGGCCAATGCCCCCCCCCCCCCAATCCAAAGACTCTTTCACAACTTTGAAGACGACGGAGAAAATCCGTTGAGTTCGGCGGGGGGATGTACTTCCTGGCCGCGGTGGAATTGGACTGCGCCTGGGGACGAGGGCCCTTTTATATGCATCTCAATTCCAACAAGTTCAAGTGGATAGCGAGTTTTCACACATGCAAGCAAACTCTCAGATATACACTAACAGTGAGAAAGACCATGCCGTGAGAGTCCTCAAGAGGTTGGGTCTGAAGGTCTGCTTTGATGCAATCTTCTACTTCGAGACTCTGAACAAGTAGTTCCTGACGCAGCCACGGGACAAGGCCGCCACCCCTGAGATCTTTGACATTGGGACATTTGGCCCGATCAGGTGGCAGGGTCGACAAGCTAGCTAGGACCCCCGTCCAGTGCAAGCTAAACATCAAGGCCATGAAGACAACCCTAGAAATGTCCAACGCCGACCCCTCCAAGGCGGCGTGTCTGTCATCTTGCAACATTTTGGTCGATTTTCACATCATTCCAACCAACAAGGTGAAGATCTGGGTGGTGACCTCAAAAAGCATACCCATTGAAACATACTTTGACAAGATTATTATTGAAACAAAAAAAACATGCCAATACATCAGAGCTTATATGTGCACACGAATTCATGTTAATTATTCATGAAGTGACTTTACATCACCGATAGGAAGTGCGGCTGGCTGCAACCCACCTCTAGCCAACTTGGTAGTACACTATTCCATAGGTCCAATGAATGCAAAGGTATAAGGGCAGCAAGCAGATAAAAGGATCAAATAAAAACACAAGAGGAAGTAATCACTTGTAATATTAATGGTTCGGTTCATTACATCCCTTTGAGCATGTCGTGGAACCAATATGTATGGTTCTAGCTTTGATCCCATTGAGAAACTACATGTTTACAGATCTCCTTATTTTGACCCCATTATTTTATAGTCCAGTCTTCAATAGTTAAGTTAACAACAACATCAAGGAGGGAGTGTACCTCCCTTTTGCATTTGAATCAGTTGAAACGATTAAACCTCTCCGCAAACAAAATCTGCAAAGCATGTATCAAACATTTTAGAGTAAGACGATAATAAAGGACCTAACTTCACACAATCTGAAAAAGGCTCAATTCAATTTTTTCAATAGTTGATAATGTTTTCCATGAGAAGTTGTATGGTGTAGGCCTGACTAAAACTACACACCCTAACTAGTACATAGTAGTAATTGTACCTGTAACCTATACTCTTTCTATTTGTATATGCCTACAAATTTATGCACTTCCGGCAGTAAGTGATATTAACCTGGTAAGTATCCCATTTACCATTTACCAACCCCATTTCTATCATAGCTCTAGAAGCTTTGGACCTGAATACACCTTTGTTTGACCACTATGAGGACTTTCAAACACTTTTTGTTCGCCTAGTCAGCACCTTAATTAGAACACAATCAACATCTTTAACACATCGAGAAATGCATATCCGGATCTTACACTATATAGGTAGTGACTTCGTTATTCTAGTAAATGCATATCCTAGATAGATAGGAAAGCGCCACGCGTTGCCCGCAGAAGCGGTGGGCTAACCAGCATTACTAACCTCTTTAAAAGCAAATAAGGTTAAAGAAGTATACACCTAAATAACTAATCATGCATATACACAAATAGATATGGAATCTAAACATTTTGTTTACGACAGCATGAGCTTCCCATGTAAAGCGGCTTCTAATGTAAGGCAGCTATGTGAGACTCTAGTTTTTCATGTTTGCTAGTTACCTATGGTTTTTAGACAAACAAAAATAAATAGGTGTTCCTTTACGAAAAGGTTGCATACCATAAACTGTGAAATAAGCTGAGTGCCTCGTTTACGGTGGAGTTCGATGTAGCCCGAATGGGGTCCTTTTCAGAGATAATCGAGCGTTTGCTTTATGGAATTTTAGTTCATTTTTAATTTCACATTGCCCATGGTCGGCGTGTAATAAGGTTGTAGATGCTCTCGCGCTGCTTTCAGATAATTCATTGAGGGCTGGGTTCCTTGGTGTCACAGTTCCTTAGCTGAGTCTCCATGTTTAGACTGATAATTTTTACTATCCAGGCTTGCCAAAAATAAAAAATCTGTTCCGAGATAATCAGCGAGGAATAGGAAAAATGGTATGCGCCGCTTTTTTCTTGTCAGTCATGCGGATTAATCAGTTATAGATCAGGACAAACACTTGTTAGAAAGTAATAGTACAGCTGCAACTACCCTGATCATAATTACAAGTAGCATACAGTTTTCAAAGGTACAGTACTAGTACTGGCACAAATATCTATCTACTACTCGAGAACCTAATTGTGTATGCTACACTGCTAGTTAGTGCGTCGCTGTATGGGAAACACACAAACCATACGTCTCAATCAGTCACTACAAAAGGACAATGTCCTAATCAAATATGGAGCATCAGCCCCATGCCGTATGGCCCGATGATGTTCCTAACTTTGCTCAGTTCTTGGTTGCCAGCGACCGTGCTGGACAAGCCGTTTAATGGAACTAGATGACACCCCGCGTGTTGCGGCGGGAATTTGTAGAAAGCGATTATAATATAAAATCTTAAGGGGAAGTAATATCTAAATCTAAAAGGTAATATAGTTATAGAAAAATATGTAGGTTGAGAATCACAAACACTAAGACCTCAAATGCATGTCTTATTAATTTCTACTCGCAATGAGCAAAGTATTAGCGAGTAGAAACTACCAACTACCTAAACATAACAATATCATGCATGAACTACACAAATTAGATGCTACAGTTCTTTCATAGCAGTCGTGTGTGTGTGTGTTTTTTTTGCGAGGGATAGAAGCCACGTTTGTTGACCAACTATGAGGATGCAAGGTAATATCAGAGTGATGCTTCACGGGTATGGTAATGCAAGATTGTTCAATAATGTGAGTAACTTCTGCAATAATATGTTACTGGTCATCATTACAACTAATGTGGTGATTTAAGAGAGCTATCAAGATTCAAGAGAGGCAAAAGTATTTACATTAATCCTGTCACAATTTCTAAAGGGGTATAAAAGTGCTGAGACGGATTTTGGCCTTGAACTGATGGTGTCACTCAAACTGAAGATTACAGTTTTGAAGAAAAATTTAAAACATATATAATCCATATTACACACATGTAGGTGCACAAATGACTGAAGCTGCATCAGTACAGAAATGTCTGGCAAACAACATTGGATGGCAGAAAAAAAAAACAATATTGTTTGAGTGTATAAAAACCGATCATCTAAAAAGGGTTAGTGTATAGTTACACCATTGCAAATAAGGTGCACCAATCTAGCACTGCTACCTCTGCCTGCAAGTCAAATAGGAAGATATAAAGATAATCCCCGTGTAAATCGTGTTAGTATCTGAATAACCCAAATTGAATTATGGCATGCACCCGACATACTGGTATAGGAAATCGGTATGCTTTCCACTGCATACAAATACATGAGCAGATGAGCAAAAAGGTAAGAAAATTTGAACCTCTTCCATTAAAGAATAGGTGTTCCCGTGGAGGCAGAAGTGCTCGAGGACCACATACTGGTCCGTGAGCACCACCACGATCGAGCCTTTCTTGGGGAGGGCACCTCCCGCGAGCTGGAAGATCTCAACCAGGGTCAGCGACTTGTCGAGGGAGTAGGTCTCATCAGAGACCTGACCGCCCACAAGGTGACAAGGATGTTGGTCGTCGCGTCCGTGGCGCCCAAACAATCAAGTATTATGGCAGCAGTGCGCGGGTCTCCAATGGGGATGGACCCATGGCCGGCGCCGGCGACGCAAGATGGAGAGAGAGAGAGAGAGAGAGAGAGAGAGAGAGAGAGAGAGAGGGGTAGAGATGATACTGGGAAAATGAGAAGAACGGTCGAGATTTTGTTAGGAATCGGTGGAGATTTATTCCTGAGATGAAGGAACCGTCCAAGTATTAATCAAAGCAGTTTCCCTTTTGACATCCCGTGTTAATAACTAGCAAGATATATTTTGCGATTCTACATTGATGTCTATCCGTGGAACGGCTGCATGCACGTAATTGATTGTGTTTGCATGCAGAGTCTAGTCAGGACGTTTTCCTTTGCGAATTATCTTGCACGCGGGGTCTACCGAAGATTATGCTCGCCTTAGTCAATATGGATAGGCTGCATGTCTCACGTTCAGCGGGATGGGTGGAGAACTGATGACATGGCATGATGATGTGGATAGCCTGCATGTTAAGAAAAATCATGTAGTGGAGTGCTCCTATTTAGATATAGTAGAGTAGATGAGGGGTCGAGTTATAAAAAATAGATAACTTGCAAAAGTAAAAGTAATGGTGCAAACCGATGGAATCGATCCCTTGACAAGCTTGGCCACGAAACGGATTTGCTTTGGCACATACATTCTCTCTTTTCCTTTGCATCCATGCCTCTCTGTTTCACTCAATCGACACATCGACCATGCAAGCTTTATTCGTTTCCCTTTTGCGTACATGGCTGCAGTACATGAGTTGTCTCACTATTATTCTCCGGCCCCATGCATGTTTTTCATCATCTTTATTTTTGCACATAATAGTACTAGTTTCGCAACTTCATTCAGTAGAGGCCTTTTATTATACATCGTACTACCGCTAGAATAGAGCATTAATGTATTAAACAAGATCAACCATTGATTAGATAGCTATTTTAGACTTTTTCTTACTTGAATATTTTGGTTTCGCAAGTGTAATTTTATTGGCTCTGAATGCACTTCGTTTCATACGGTGCGGAGTCGGAAGTTTAACGTAGGTGACCCTGTCTTTCACCGCTATCAGGACAAACAGCCAAGCACAAGCTGTATGCACTGTGGGACGGACCGTTCATCATCGACAAGGTCTTCACTGGAGGAGATATCGGATCCGAGAAGCGAAGACACATTGTCTCGAGCCCAAACCCTCGAACGCCGCCCTGCTACATCGCTTCCACGGCTGCCCTATCTATGTTTTCCTTTAGTTTATGCTATTACTTAGCTCGATCATTGGCCTCGTCCTAGTTTTAAATAAGGACAGCTAGCCCAAATACAGAGTTTTTATATTGACCTTCCATATTTACTTTTGACTTGTTGACCATGACCAACACAAATCACGTGGAATCCGGCTGCGCGCTGGGAAGTGTGATGATAGTTCTTCGGAACGGACCCGGGGGCTGTAGTTGCTTTCCGGAAAAATAGAACAACGCCGCCCCAAACGACTGCGCGGTTCCTTCCATGATTGTATTGAACACTATATGCACTAATTTTGACGTGTGTCTTCAGTCAAGCCGGGTTGCCTCGCTCCTAAGTTTGCCCCTTACGTATGTGCACACTCAGCTAAGGGTGCCACGGGAGCAACTATGTGATTGTTACTTCCGGATCAATCGATTAAGTACCTCAGGTGGGAGAAGTCAAACGCTAACCGTCAGAAAACACGAAACCATTGGACACGACGGAAGTAAAGAAATTCACTAATCACATTGGCTGCAAAGAAACTTGATTCTAAATCAAGCATACATAATTTTCTTTGACCTTCCGGATTTCTGAGCTCGCGACAAGCAAGAAACTGGTCTAAATGGCGACACCTCAAAACTGGGCCGTTTTGCGGATCTCCCAAACCAAACTAGGGGCTTATGACACCACTTTAGTCTCGCTCTCTATTCGGCTTGAGTTTTGACCATTGGCTGGATTGCCTTGTGTTCCTGCGACCAGTTCTCGAAAAATAAAAATCGGATACGAGGACACGTCAGAACGGACAGGCCGGACCAACCGCAAGCACTCGGAAACAATTTGTATTCATGCCGCCGCACGGTGCCGGTCTGGCACATCACCCAATGACCCGAGAACGGCTCTTCAAGACGGACGACGACCGCCAACCCTATCTGCATCCCATTTTCCTCCCTCCCGCTCCCCTCTGCGCTGCCACTGACCCATCTGCTCTCCGTTCGCCGCTAGCCATGGCCTGGGAAAGGGTCACGTACGCCATGCTCACGCCGGAGCAGCGCCTACAGCTGCTTGAGGAGATCTGAGCTAAGCGCAAAGCCCGGCTCGCAGTCGGCCTGCCTCCGGACTCGCCGGACTAGGAATACGAGGCGGAGCATGACTTGGACATGGAAGACGTGGAGCCGAAGGAGGAGGAGGAGGAGGACGGTGACGCGGGTGAGGTGGATCCAGCGCCTCCGAATGTGGGCTTTGCCATGGTGGACGTCTTAGCGGAGTTCGAGGTGGCCCAAAAGGAGGAGGCATCAGAGCAGCAGGACATCCTTGACTCCGTTTAGTCAGAGGTGAAGGTGGAGGCACACCGCCACTTCCTCCACCAGGCAGCCGGAGCGCGACGAACTCTTCGTGGTGTGGACGAGGCGGCTTCCAAGCAGGAGGACGAGGGGGCCAACAAACAGGAGGCCGGTCCATCTTGCACCGCCGACACGGACGCCATCTGCATCTCCGACCACGAGTAGTAGTAATATGTAGTTCATATGTATGTAGTACGTGGATAGTATGGATTTGAGGTTCTAAATCCGAGGTATGTGTTTGTGGAAGAGGAAGTATGAGAATTGTCCGGTCACGGTTTGTGGACACGCCCGAGCGCATCAGCGGACGTATAGGTTGACGGATTTCATGTGTCTGGTTGTAGATGCTTTTATGCACTAGTAATATGATGAGCATTACTAGTTTTCTTTTAATTTGTAATAAAGGGCACTGAGAAAACGTAAACTGGATGGTGTATTACTTGTATGGAACAGGCACACAATATTCTGTAATCAATTGCAAACAGGATGGAGTAGTAATGCTCACCATTTTCCTTGTTCTCCAAAGCATGTTTTGTTCATATTGCGGACAAAGTAAATGTTGATGATGTGTGTGGTCGCTTTCGTGTGACAAACTTGTTCATATATACCTCAACTACTTGGCTTAGAGGTGACAGATACTACGCAAGAGCTCGAATGATTTTACATAAACAGATGTGACCTTCTTTAATTTTATTTTTCCTCAACAAATGACAACCAGTACGAGAACAGCAGTCATATATACGAAGCTCTACCATAGTTTGTGCAAAAAGATGCCATTTCACGAGGTCTGTGCTGCTCATAATAAATTCACCTGCTGAGGTATTATTCTTTTGTAAAAGGCTATGAAAAAAGCTGGCAGATGATGGTATTGCATGTATCATGGAACATGCAGTTTATTTTGTTCTTGATAGTCTTTTGTTAGATATCTCTAGATCATGGAACATGCAGTTTATTTTGTTCTTGGTAGTCTTTTGTTAGTTATCTCTAGATCAGCTTTTCCGATTGTATCTTTGATCTTTTGGAAGGAAACATCATTAATTGATTCCTCTCCCTTTGCTGCTTTCTTTATTCTTTGTAAAAGGCTCTGAAATAATTGATGCTTTCTTTATTCGTTGTCTCCTCTTCTCTTCTGTGCATGCTCTGCTCTGCTGCATCAGAACATGCTCTGCTCTTCTTTGTAGGCCCGCGTGTGAGTTGACACCACAGGAAGGATTCCCCCTGGCTTTTGTTTTGGCCACTTGGTTTGGGAGGTTTTCACCTTTGGTCACCAAAAAAACAGAGGCATTATTTTACAGAATGAACAAGTTGACACTTTGATTGTCTTCTTATCAACTTCTATGGACGGAAGCTCACTCACCTTTTACATCCATCATCCCAACAGAGTGAATCAAGTTGACACCACATAATTAACAACTTGTTTTCAGCCACACACACACACACACACACACACACACACACACACACACACACACAGAGTCAGGTGACATTCTCCATTTTTCTTTTTTGAGTAACTGTGCAATGATTGTCAGTGCAGGGCAGATTTGAATTAACCATGGTGATTCACAGGCACAAGATAAAGAAAGTATTGTAATTAAGGAGTGTGTTGGAAAGGAATCAGTTCGTTGTTCATCCACATCTATTTTGCTCCGACTTTTTTTGTGTGGGGACTAGCTAGTGGTTGGTAGATAGCTCCTGTCCCAAGAGCGAATCTCAGCTTCTCACACCACAAAAACTCCATCAACCATGGTCCATGGACGGCATCTTCGTGGAAAGGCTCGATCATGCCCTCCAAGCAACGCAAGCCCAGCAAGTTAGGGTAGCAAGCGTTGATTGTGCCACTGCCATCACGCCTTCAAATACTTAAACTTATTTTATGTAAAACTAGCAAATTGCCCGTGCGTTGGAACGGGAGAAAACAAATATTGAAATGACTAAATATTATACTACTTTATTTATTTTCTTACTATGTGGTACCTTAGTTCAAGTTGTATTTGGATGAAATATTGAAAGATCTCACATCGAAGTTCCCGCAATCAAGTTTTCATATTGTTGTATATTCCCCACAAGTTCTAAATTTTACATCTTCTACCAATAATATCTCTAGTAGTTTAGTAGGGTATGTTTGGTTCTTGCCTATAGATGCCCTGCCAATATTGGCTTGCCAATTATTTGGCGTGGGATTCCACCGCCCAGGGTTGGCCAAAATTTTGGCAAGAATCTGTGAAGGAAAGAACAAGGGACTCGTTGGCAGCCAAATATTTGGCAGCAAAGCAAACAACATACAAAGAATTTGATGTGACCAATATTTTGGTAGGGCGAGTTGGGGGCATAAACCAAACAGCCCTGTAGTCACAATAACAACAACAAAATTGACTTAATCACTTGATTAACTTATTTTAGCAAAACAATTATACAAAAGAACAGTAAAAAGGTGCTGAAAAGTTTGTGACCCTTCTCAGCAACACCGTAAAAAAATTATCACTCGATAGTAAAATAGCAACAAATATTGCAGAGCAATTAGCTAATTAGCTGAAACATCTTACCGGCTGGGAAGTTCTTGTCCACAATATCCATCACATCTTTACCGAGTGGCCCAGGACAACAAAGCTGTTGAACTTGAGAGTTGAGGTCATACTTCCTTTCGTGCCCTCCTATGCTTGGTTAGCACATTAATCATGAGCAGTAGCATGCAGAGGATGTGTGTCACATTGCATAGTTATATGATGAGGTTACGGTGATGCAGCTAGCTAAAGGTGATGATCGAAATGCGAAAGATGTGGGTCATGGACAAAACAAAGCAAAGGAACACACTTAGCTCATTCTCACACCAGTCCTGGTGCGATGTCGCGTCAGGACAATCCCCTCCCCTCCATGTGCAACGCGTTGTCGCTGCTGTTGCTTTGGGATGATGCACAACACACGCACATGAAAGCGTGCTTGATAGCCATCCATACCTGAGCCAAGCACATCGGGCTTGTGCCAATAATCGACCAGTACAACCCCAAGACATTGAGTACTTCTGGTGTGAGTGAGCGTAGAAGATGATGGCAAAATTTTTGCTTCCTTCCCTGATCAATCTACTGCACCGGTGTGCACGGTGATGCTTAGAGAGAGTCGCACTGTGCAATCATTATAGATCCAACTGCAGCGCATATGGCTTATTCTTTTTGTGGATTGGACGGTTAACGGGAAGCCGTTGAATTACACAACGGTGAAACCACTTTGCAACACTAAGCTGGTACTAGTATGAGGAGGAGTGTTGGAAAATGATTCATTGTAGAACCATATTGGCCACCTTTACAACATCATGCCACGGGTTCTGCAAACATGATGGTCCGACTTTGCAACAACAAATATAACATTGTCGGTCGACTTGCAAGAGGTCAACCTAACATTGCAGCATAGCCAACACTAAGGGCGGTGAAAAAAACCTGCAGCATAAAAGTGAAACATTGCAGCAGACACCATCATAACATGTTTGCGAGTGCCTCACAAGCGAAGCACACACGAGCTGCCAATGTGGCAAAATAACCAACAAGGCATCACCCAGCTTGGTGGCGGACACTTGGCCATGACTATGGTAAGGAGCACTGGGCTTATAAGCCTATGCCGTGAGCATCGACCAGTCACTTGGTTTGTTGCATGAACACTTGATGTTGTAACTCCTGGCCCAAATGGAAGCCGAGGCGAGGTACTCGGCTTATACATATATCGTGATCATCTCACGGGAACTCGGCTTATTCTGTTTAGCAGGATTTTTTTTATTCTCGTATGAGAAATCCGGAAACCGTCCGAGAACCGGAAATCCGGTGGTCCCGGAAAATACTGATACCATTTGAAAATTTCAAATGGTCTTGAATATAAATGCCCAAAAGTCTATCAAATAAGGTGTGTATGCATTTATTGCCTCAAGGCATCCCCCATCTTGGTGGCGAAGCTGGTCACGGGATCGATTCCATAGGTGTGCGCCGTTACTTTTACTTTTTCAATGTTAGCTGATTTTTTTGAAACAGGAACTTTGATTACATTAAACAGCTTGCCCAACACGATCGCCGGCAACCAAGAACTGAGCAAAGATAGGAACATCACCCGACCTTACGGCTTGGGGCTAATGCTCCATCTTTGTCCCAAACAACGCAAGAGCGTCTGGAACCTTATTACACACCGGTGGACAATGAGAAATAAAAAACAAACTAAAATTCAGTAAAGTAAAAGCTTGAATATCTCTGAAAAGGACCCCATTCATGGCTAGATGGAACTCCATCAATTTGATTGCATGGAGAAGCTGCAATGCATCAGATTCCACAACCACATTGGTTATCCCCCAGTCTACACGCAAGAAAAAAGATGCAAACTCCGTCAATTTGATTGCATGGACAAGCTGCAATGCATCAGATTCCACCATCACATTGGTTATCCCCCACTCTACACGCAGAAAAAAGATGTAGCGGAGAGACTCGGACTCGCAAACTACGTCCAACTTAGCAGGCGCGCGGAACTAGTGTAACATCCCAAAATTTCCAAATTTTGGAATGTTAATAATAATATATCATTAAGTGAATTGCTATGATTTTCATGGGAAATTAAAACTGTTTTTGAGTCTTGTGTGAAAATTTTCAAATTTGATTTCTTTTCTTTTGGACTCCTACGAAATATTTTGAAACCATATTCAAATTATGGATTGAGAATAAAATGACTTTCTCAAATGTGGTGGATGCATATTTCATTTGAAGTTCTTCGATTTTTTTAGTTTCATTTGAAATTGGATCTTATTTGTAGTTTTTCATGCCATTTAAATATTTCCAAATCATTCAAATAAAATTTAATGAGAGGAGACAATGTGACTTCTCCAAAATAATCTTTGCAAATTTTTAGAAATTCTTATATATCTATTTAGGTGTTTTGTAAACCCTCAAAATAAAATTTGTTGAATTATATTAAGTTGTTGTCACATTATTAAAAATGTTTCACAAAAATAGTTTTATTATAAGGCACAATATTTTTAGGTAAGATCTAAATAATATTTCGGTTCATGTAAATATTTGTTTTCTCTATTTAAATGTAACTTTTTGTGCACTTATATTCTAATAAAAAAAATCTAACTTCCCTATTGGGTTTGGCTCATTGACTCTCTCCCTCTCTCTCTATTTGCTCTCACGTAGCAGATCTTTCCTTTTATTTCCTTTTTTCAATCGCTGGACCCCACCATCTTCTTCCTAGTGAAGTCTCACGAAGAGAACGGGCAGCGAGCCGCCGCTGTACCGAGTACCGACAACCTCCTCATCTCTCCCTCGCCCAAAATCTCTCTGAACGGACTCCACTCCCTTCCCTCTCCCTCTCCCTCCCGTTACCGCAACTTAATGCGCCCCTAATGACCATTAGAGCTCCAGTAATGGCCGCCATTAGGGTGCCCTAAAGCCGCTGCTCCCGCACGCACCTGGATACCCCCTCTCCCTATAAAACCCGCCCCCGTGACGCCCAGTTTCCCCTCGTCCGAAGCCCCATCATATGATCATATGGGCACTCCTCCCTCACTCTCCCTCACACTTCTGTTTTACACCTTATGGATGGTGGTTTATTCAAATTCGCAGCTGGAGCGCGATGTCCGCGAGCGTCGCGTCCATCCGGAGCTCCGCCAAGTCCGGCGGCCTTCCACCACCGCCACAGAACGAGGACGAGTCCGGGAACTTGTCTACAGAACTCCCTTCGACCTCCTCTACGCCGTTCAACCATTCGTTGACGCCAGATGCCATCTTCTCCAACTCCGGCGGAATTCCGGTAAACTCTCTCTCCTCTCTCCCCCTACTGTGCGTCACATATTTTTTGTTGAAAAAAATGAAGGAGTATTCGCCTATAACAGCATGACATGTGGCAGCTCACTATTAAATCCCAAAATTCATTTCCAGAAAAAAAAACTTCGGGAATTCATATCTCCTAAACCGTATGTCCAAATTTGATGAATTTTATATCTCCGGATTCGTTGGAACGCTTAGTTTATTATTGAACTAAGATATTCTATTTTTAGAAATTATAAAGTTAACTCGAATTTAATATGTTAATTTGAGTATATTAGGTATACCACTTATTCTATAATTTATTTGAAAATGTTCCTTCACCAAGATTTCCATAGGAGCATACCTTTCTGTTAGAACACTTGTCACATCTTTCCAAACATGTTAAGACCCTATTTTGACTTCAAACCTTGGATTTAGTTCCCATTTAGTTATATTTCTTTTGCTTGTAAATTTAACTATGAAAATAATTCTATCTTCCCAAGAAGATCATCACGAATCCTATCGGATCATTTAGTATCCGATCCATGCGTGTAATATTTCCTCAAATATCCGTATGATCAAACCAAGTAGGGTTTGACACTCTCGATCCAATTTATTTTATAGTCAAGCTTCAACATACCTTTAATCCTAACTTGTATCAATTTGAACCAACCCCAGAATATGATTTATGTCATATTTTTATTCAAGCCAACTTGATCCTATCTTAACCCTACCATGACATAGTAACTAGCTTAGTAATAGTAATATCTAAATAATTTGTATTGTTAATTTGGATCTTTTATTTGGATCTTCATTTGGATGTTGTTGATGTGTTAAAGTACTTTATTTTATCGTTAGATAAATCATAACGAGAAGGAGAAACAACTAAGAGTAGAACATTTCATTTGTTAAAGTACTTTATTTTATCGTTAGATAAATCGTAATGAGGAGAGACGACTAAGAGTAGAATATTTCATCTTCAGAATTTAGGCAAGTTGCAAATTGATCATGCTTTGACCTATATTTTCATGTTATGCATATCTCTTTAAATTTTAATACTATGCATGTTTTACAAAAGTTTTGCATATTGTTATTGCTAGCTAGAGCCTTAGGTTCAAACTTTATATCTATGCTTGGCCACACTTGCACAAATGGGTGGGTTGAAAATCAAACAAGTCTTCAACATTAAACTTGCTCTCTTTTGGAGCAAATTATATATTATTTTACTTCTATTTCCTGGGCGGAACGGAAGGATGGGCTTCTACAAGTGATTGCGCCTGATCAGGATTAAGGTAGGGACCGCCATCCAATAAAAAATGGATTTTCCAAGTACAGTTCGAGGTAGCTTACGAGTACAACCACATACTATTGTGGCTCTGTCTTCATTTTTTCCTAACGGGAAACCTTGGATTTGGCATTGCCACTGATGATGGACCTTAATTGCAAGGGAGCAGGCGTGCTAGAAATAAGTCAAGGGGGCTGGTCTGAAAGACTTTGTCACAATTTCCTCCCTCTCGTGTGCCACAGGGTGCAAGGACAAATAGGGTTTATTGTGTCATGTCGGTAAAGTGTACTAGCTCTGTAGAGTCTAAATTAATCGATTAGCCATGGCAATTTGAGCAACTGAAGACTTGGACTCAAGAAGAATCTCTCCTCTCCTTTCTAAAAATATGTTTTTAAGGGTTTAGGTTGAGGATTGAGCACTGGTAATGTGTTTCACTTCAACCCTATGTATGTTTTTACCTACATTGGAAAATGAACTTTGGTGCGTATTTCCAAATGTCTATTTTGATTTCAAAGAAAGTTTTACTAATATTTAGTGTTGGAGAAAATGATCTCGACAGATTAAGAGATGATAGGGTTATGGCCTACACTCAATGAGCCAAGTGGCGTTGATGGAGCCCTAACTTAGCGACATGCATGTTATTTTGCTGTATTACGCGCTAGCATTGAGTTGTGCCAATGGTATGTATTTGCTTTACTCTAGATCTATCATTGTAGTATGATGATGTATATCTTACTAATATTCATTCTTGTAACTGTGTGTGCCAGCTTCGATCCAGGGATAGCACAATAGGCACGAAGATTTGGATTCTACCAAATCTGAGTCGTTACAACTAGCCACTGAAGCGTTAAAGTGTGCCGGCTCTCATGTCTATCTTTTCCTCCTCAAACGAATGGACATAATAATGGTTCAATGGGAATATATATATAACAAATAGACGGAAATGCAATTGTCTCTTTCCATAGCATATAACTTGGAAAGGAATCTGTGTTGCATGCGGTGTCGGTGTTTTACGTGAGATGTTATACTCCTGATGCTATCACTGGATCAGTACTGCTGGTTAAATTCCTCTGTATCTATCTACCTATCCCCAAGTGAAACATATCATGATGGACCGAGGAACAAGACACCAACGTTAGCATGTTTCTATAGCTACCGTTTAGCGACAGCATGTTCACCACACAATGCACTAACTAGCTTCCTATTTAAACACCTCCTCCCTGGAATTCATCTTCTTCTCATCCAATATTTTCCTCCCTCTCCAACAACCATTCTCCTCTTCCCTCGCAAAGAAAAACAACCCTCCTCGATATAGCTATAGAAACGTACCTTGTGCTCCTCCAGCACACAGTGCACTAGCTAGCTGCTCGCCTATTTAACCACCACCTGCATGTTCTTCTCATCCCATAGTTATCTCCCTCTCTATCAACCCTCCTCCTTGATACTTCTCTCCCTTACCTCTACATACCCACACACAAGTGTGCCTCTTCTATAGCAGAAGTTCGACTGCCTGATCTTTGGTAAGCTCTAGTCCTCCTTGTTTCTGTTTGTCTTCATTATAAGCGCCAAGGTTCTCACACACGCGAAAACACTGTAGACCTCAGCGACACGCTCTACCCACTCTCATTCGGGATATTTCCTATTGTTTGAACGAACATAGAGGTATATATGGTGTCTTGCTATCCACGCGCATGCTTTCGTTTATGTTTTTGACTTTTTTAAAGTTAATGCATGTCTATTATTCGCTGCCATGCGTTTTGTAGATTACATGATGCAAAAGCATCAAAAGGTCCAATGTTTCCATCGTATGCCCTCAGCTGTATAAAAATTATGGCACTATCGGATGAGCTTATACGCAACATCGATCACTCGTTCCAATTGAATTACCCCTTTTTTCTCACATCTCACAACTCAGTTTTCTTCTCAGGCCATCGGATATGACATTGAATAGGGCGAATTTCATAGGTATACACATACAAGAGCACTAAACATCCTTCTTCCATTCTTGTGCCTATTTGACTCTCTCTAGTGCTTTGCTCTAACATCCGCTTTGTCCTGCTTCTCAAATAAATAAACCATGTTCGTGTCTGACAGGTTTGTCCATGGAAGTGGACTGTCCTACAACAGCATCAAGAGCGACGATCTTCTTAGTAACATGCCTAAGAAAATGTGCATCTGTAATCTCATATATGCCAACTAGTTCTCAACAACATGCACCCAGAAAACAAAACAACAACCATGGGAAGGGGCTGCCAACCCTGAGATATTTGGCATCAGCACATTTGGCCCGATCAGTCGGCGAGGTCGACAAGCTAGCTAGGACCCCACCCAGTGCAATCAAGGCCATGAAGACAACCCTAGAAATGTTCAACGTCAACCGGTATGTCTGTCGTCTTCCAACATTTTGGTCGATTTGTATTCTACTTGACCATGTGCTGACCAGAGGTGGCTCCGTATTGTTGGATATAAATTTCGGAATACTAACAAGAGTGTTGGATAGATTTCGGAATACTGACCACACCTCTTGTTAGTATTCCAAAATTTATCAAACAATATTGATCCACCTCTGGTCGGCAAACGACCAAGTAGAATACAAATCGACCGAAATGTTGCAAGACGACAGACATACCACCTTGGAGGGGTCGACGATGAACATTTTTAGGGCTTCCTTCATGGTCTTGATTTTTGTCTTGCACTTGACGGGGGTCCTAGGCAGCTTGTCGACCCTGCCACCTGATCGGGCTCCAGCGGGTGTTCAAAGTCTCGAAGCAGATGATCCCATCGAAGCAAACCTCCAAACCCAGCCTCTTAAGAACTTGTCGCATGACAACGTATGCGCATGTTCTTGAGCATGTGCCTGAGAAGATCATCGTGCCTATGTTGTTGGAGGGCAGTCCACTTCCATGGACAAAGCTGTTAGACACGAACATGATTTATTTATTTGAGAAGCAGGACAAAGCGGATGTTAGAGCAGAGCACTAGAGAGTCAAATTGCTATGAGGATTGAGGAAGGGTGTTTAATTAGTGCGCTCATGTACGTGCTATAAAAGTCGTTGTAATTAATATCGTATCCGATGAACTGAGAACAAAATTGAGTTGTGAGACGTGAGTAAAAAAAGGAGTGACGGAGGTTGAGTATATGCTCACCCGGCGGAGGTCATCCAACATAGTGCAATGATTTTTATACATAAGAGGGCATACGGTGGAAACCTTGGACCTTTCAATGCCTAGCTTTTGCGTCATGTAATCTACAAAATGCATGGCAGTGAATAATAAACATGACTTGAAAAAAAAATTAAAAACATAAACGGAGGCATACGCGGGTTGGGGGCACTAGGATACCATATATATTCGTTCCAACAATAGGAAATATCCCGGATGAGAGTGGGTAGAGCGTGTCATGGAGGTCTGCAGTGCTTTCGTGTGTGTGAGAACCTTGTCACTCGTGATGAAGACAAACAGAAACAAGGAGGAGTAGAGCTTACCAAAGATCAGGCAATCGAACTTCTGCTCCATGTATAGAAGAGGCACACTTTCATTTGGGTATGCAGAGGGAGAGGGAGAGAAGTATCAAGGAGGAGGACTGATGGAGTGGGAGAGAACTATGGAATGAGAAGAAGATCGAGCACGTGGTTAAATAGGCGAGTAGCTAGCTAGTGCACTGCATGTTGGAGGAGCCCAAGGTATGTTTCTATAGAAATATCCAGGAGGAGGGTTGTTGGAAAGGGTGAGAACTATCGGATGAGAAGAAGATGAATTCCAGGGAGGAGGTGTTTAAATATGCAGCTAGTTAGTGGATTGTATGTTATAGGTACTACTGTTGAACGGTATCTATAGAAACATACTATCGTTAGAGTCTTATTAGTCGCTCCATCATTAAATGGAGATATGTTTCACTTGGGAATAGATAGATATATATGGAGGAATTTATCCAACCGTACTAATCCAGCGATAGCAGCAGGAGTATAACATCTCACGTAAAGCACCAACACCGCATGTAGCACAAATTCCTTTCCAAGTTATCTATTACGGATAGAGACAATTATATCTTTGTCTATTTATTATAAATTCCTGGTGAACCATTATTATATCCATTTGTTTGAGGAGGCAAAAAAATGACATGACAACTCATGATGTCATGGACTAGGGGGTCCCAGCCCAGCCGGACTAATGTATGGGCCGCCGAACTACTAGCCTGCAAGGAAGGAGGACTCCGGAGGCCTACAAAGTACGGCAACCGAAGACTTGGCATGTACTTCAAGCATATCTGATTAGATTCGGCATGTAAATTCTTAGATGGCAACCGACCATGTGTAACCCTAGATAACCCTGGTGCCTATATAAACCAGAGGGTTTAGTCAATAGAGGCCATCCATACACCCATTCCTTCATTCATCATACCTCTAGGGTTTAGACCACAACTAACGATCTCGAGGTAGATCAACGTTGTACCTTGATACTTTCATAATATAAGCAAGAGCGGGACATAGGGTTTTACCTCCATAGAGAGGGCCCGAACCTGGATAAACTTCGTGTGTGTTTTCTCTTGTTACCATCGATCCGATCTAACAGCTCGCCCCCCTACTTGATGTCTGGCGGTTTTGACACTGACATTGATGCTTTCATTAGGAGCATGTTGTTTGATCACCTAGGATTGATGGCTCGTCTACAGATTGGCAATAGTATTGGCTTTGGTGACATCTTCGTCCCCGACCGACTTTTTGCCTTCGGCAGCATTGTGTTGCATGCCGATCCAACCGGCTATCTAGGCCGTGTCAAGAATTTTGCCCCAAAGCAATTCATCACGTTCGGAAGTCTAGAGTACATCGCGGACACTCGAGGAGATCTGGTCCTCTCGGGGTGGAGCTCGGATCGGTACAAACCCTCCGCCATGACCCCGGAGCCGGCCTATGATGGGATCCTCAGATCCTCCCTTGTCCCAGAGCCGACCCCGGAGATAGATCCAGTGATCAGTACGTCTGGCTTGAACACTAGGTCATTGGACTTTTCCTTTGTGCCGAACTTGTCTTCAGACCCGGCAACGCCGATCGCGCCACCAGCGACCAAAGCAGTAACTACTCCCGCCACCCAGGGATCAACCCCGGGCAAACAAGAGGTTGGCGCCGCGTCCAGTGGACCGGACAAATTGTTCCAAATCAGCCCGGCATACGCCCAGGTCCTGGATACCGAGGAGCTCTCGCAAAATCAATGATGTGCTGGATCGAAAACAAAACATGGAGAACTCTTCGTGGCCGTGGACGAGGTGGCCGCCGAGCAGGAGGACGAGGCAGCCAACAAGCAGGAGGCCAGTCTAACAGTCAACGCCGGCATGGAGGCCATATCACTAGTAGAAAACGGCGCATTTATCCTGGTTCTAGAGGCCCTTTAGCCCCGATTCTGGAACCGGGACTAAAAGGTCGGGACTAAAGCCCAAAACCTTTGTGGCTCCATGTGGCAACAACATGATTAGTAGTAATATGTAGTTCATATGTATGCGGTACTCCCTCCGTTTCTTTTTACTCTGCATATAAGATTTGGTCAAAGTCAAACTACACAAAGTTTGACCAAATTTATATAAAAAATATGAACATCTACAATACTAAAACTGTATAGTATGAAAATATGTTTCATGGTGCATCTGGTAATATTGATTTTATATTGTGAATGTTTATATTTTTTAATATAAAATTAGTCAAACTCTACAAAGCTTGACTTTGACCAAACTTTATATGCGGACTAAAAAGAAATGGAGGGAGTATGTGGATAGTATGGATTTGAGGTTCTGAATCTGAGGTATGTGTCTGTGGAAGAGGAAGTATGAGGATTGTCCAGTCACTGTCTGCGGACGTGCCCGAGCGCATCCGCAAATGTATAGGGTGACGGATTTGGTATGTCTGGTTCTAGATGCTTTTATACACTACTAATATAATGAGTATTACTAGCGAAAATCTGCATCTGAGCATGGGCTCAGCTGCACCCGCTCAGAAAAAAATTCAAAAAAAATACTAGAAAAATTCAAAAAATTCCGAAAACAATTTGTGTGGTAGATAATTTGATGCGTGATGTCCGCTCCAAATTTCATCTCATTTGGACATCTGAGCAATTCTGGGCAAAAAAGACAAATCGGGTCAAAACAGTTCCTGAACAGTAAACTGTTTTACAGACTTCGATTTTGTCTTTTTTGCCCAGAGCTACTCAAATGTTCAAATGAGTTGAAATTTGGAGCGAACCTTATGCATCAAATTATCTACCACAGAAAATATTTTTGGAATTTTTGGAATTTTTCTAGTATTTTTTTTCCGTGAGCGCGGGTGCAGCTGAGCCCGGGTGCAGATTCGCCGCACTCGTATTACTAGTGTTCTTTTACTTTGCAATAAAGGGCACTGAGAAAACATAAACTGGATAGTGTATTACTTGTATGGAACAGGCACACAGTATTCTGTAATCAATTGCAAGCCGGATGTAGTAGTACTGCTCGCCATTTTCCTTGTTCTCCAAAGCATGTTTTGTTCATACTGCGGACAAAGTAGAAGTTGATGATGTTCGTTGTGGTCGCTTCCGTGTGACAAACCTGTTGATATATACCTCAACTACTTGGCTTAGAGGTGACAGATACTACGCAAGAGCTCGAATGATTTTACATAAACAGATGTGACCTTCTTTGATTTTGTTTTTCCTCAACAAGTGACAACTAGTACAAGAGCAGCCAGTCATATATACGAAGCTCTGCCATAGTGTGTGCAAAAAGATGCCATTTTTCACAAGGTCTGCGCTGCTCATAATAAATTCACCTGCTGAGGTATTATTCTTTTGTAAAAGGCTCTGAAAAAAAACAGGCAGATGATGGTATTGTTGCGTGTATCATTTTTTTTAGAAAAGGGGTATTACCCCGGCCTCTGCATCAGAAAGATGCATACGACTCAAAATTAAAAAACAAAAGCAGTCACAAAAATCTCCAACATCTGAAGGTACGAAAAGAAAACAAGCTGCTCAAGCGAGCCTAATCAAGAAGTCATAACCGGCTGGCAAATAAAATAGGAGCACTACATGCCTATCCTATTACATGACCGCCATCCAAACCGGTTGAAAATACCCCGAGCTACCATCTCCCATCGGGTAGACGCAGTAGCCAAACGCCCCCTGGCCTCCGTCGGAGTGAGTAACGACCACATACGGATCAATGCTGTGGCCCTGAAGATAACCTGCAAAAAGTGAAAGTTCGTTTTTCTGTTAAAAACCAAATCATTTCTGCAGTTCCATACTGCCCATAACAAGGCACACACTCCGACACGAATGTGTCTTGCTACATCCAAGTTAACCCCATCAAGCCATGTTCCAAATAACATATTGAGAGAGGTAGGTGGAGTAATATTAAAAGCAATATGAATCAAACGCCAAAGAATCTTAGCCAGCGGACAATCTAGAAAGAGGTGCCTTATAGTTTCGTTACAATCACAAAAGCTAAACCTAGCAGAACCCATCCAATTGCGTTTTGCCAGGTTGTCTTTTGTCAAAATGAATTGTTTATGCACAAACCACATAAACACTTTGATTCGCAAAGGTACCTTAACTTTCCAGACGTGCTTCGAGCAAGGAATGACACTAGTGTTTATGACATCCAGATACATGGATTTGACCGAGAACCTGCCGTCCTTAGTCAGTTTCCAAAACAATCTATCTGGCTGCTGAGACAGCTGGACATCCATCAACCTTCGTACAAGATGAAGCCATGCCTCCCAAAGATGGCCTACTAGCGTCCTCCGGAAGCTAATATTGAGAGGCGTGGACTGTAAGACAGTTGCAACATAGGCTTCTCGACGTTGAACAATGTTATACAGAGTAGGATATTGAAGTGCCAGAGGCGTCTCCCCAAGCCACGTATCCTCCCAGAACCTCGTGTTAGCCCCATCACCGACTAAGATTTTTGCCCTGTTAAAGAAGAGGGGCTTGACTCTCATCAACCCTTTCCAAAATGGAGAATCAGTCGGGCGCACAGTCACCTGAGCCAAAGTTTTAGCCTGAAGATACTTATTTCGCAGAATCTGAGCCCATGTGGCCTCTGTCTCGGACGAGAGTTTAAATAGCCACTGCCAAGGAGACATCTATTCTTGATCTCTAGATTTTCAATGCCTAGACCGCCTTGGTCCTTCGGCCTACAGATGATATCCCATTTTGCAAGCCTATACTTTCGTTTCAACTCATCATTCTGCCAAAAGAAACGAGATCGATAAAAGTCTAACCTCTTCCTGACCCCCACCGGGACCTCAAAAAAGGATAAAAGAAACATGGGCATACTGGTTAAGACCGAATTAATCAGAATTAATCGACCTCCATATGACATGAGCTTCCCTTTCCAACAGCTCAGTTTCTTTTCAAAACGATCCTCGATGCACTTCCACTCCTTGTTCGTCAGCTTACGATGGTGAATGGGTATACCTAGGTATGTAAACGGTAGCGAACCCAACTCACATCCGAACAATTGCTTATACGCCTCCTGGTCCTCATTAGCTCTTCCAAAGCAAAACAGTTCGCTCTTATGGAAGTTAATCTTGAGTCCAGACAATTGTTCAAATAAGCACAACACAAGCTTCATGTTCCTTGATTTCGCCAAGTCATGCTCCATAAAGATGATAGTATCATCGGCATACTGCAGAATGGATATACCACCATCAACTAGGTGCGGAACCAAGCCTGAAACCTGCCCCGCATCCTTAGCCCGACCTATTAAAGTGGATAACATATCAACCACTATGTTAAATAGAATCGGTGACATGGGATCTCCTTGCCTTAGTCCTTTGTGTGTCTGGAAATAGTGACCTATATCATCATTCACTTTAATCCCTACACTCCCTTTTTGCGTAAAGGACTCAATCTGGTCTTGCCCAGGCCTTGTCAAATCCTTTCATACGCAACGCCTGTTGAAGGAAAGGCCATTTAACTTTATCGTATGCTTTTTCAAAATCCCCTTTAAAACCACACCATCTAGTTTTTTTGAGTGAATCTCATGGAGCGTTTCATGCAAGACGACCACCCCTTCAAGGATATTTCTGTCTGGCATGAAAGCGGTCTGGGACGGTTGCACAACTGAATGCGCAATCTGCGTGAGTCTGTTCGTCCCAACCTTGGTGAAAATTTTGAAACTGACATTAAGCAAACAGATAGGCCTGAACTTCTCAATGCGAATAGCCTCTGCCTTCTTAGGAAGAAGAGTTATCGTTCCAAAATTGAGCTTGAACAGATGAAGCTGACCATTGAACAAATCATGAAACATCGGCAACAGGTCACCCTTAATAAAATGCCAGCACTTTTTGTAGAACTCCGCTGGAAACCCATCTGGTCCTGGCGCTTTATTGTTCTTCATTTGTGAAATGGCCTCAAACACCTCTTTCTCCGTAAAAGGAGCAGTCAAAATCTCATTCTCTTCCGTCTCAAGTTGGGGAACATCCTCAATTCTTGACTCATCCAGGGACACAAAACTCTCTTCCGGAGATCCAAACAACTGCTTATAATAGTTGGTAATGTAAACTTTCAGGTTTTTCTGACCAACTATCGTCCCTTCATCTTGTTCTAATTGAAAAATTCTCTTCTTACGATGCTTTCCATTAGCAATCATATGAAAGAATTGAGTGTTGTCCTCTCCTTGGACAACCTTACGAACCTTAGCTCTCAAAGCCCATTTCAATTCCTCCTCGCGGAGAAGCTCTTTCAACCTTAACTCGGCCTCCACTTTAGACTCCAGCTCGGAAGTATCTAAAATAGAGGTTTCAGCTTTTAACTCAAGGGAATGAATAATCATAAGGAGTCTTTCCTTCTCAGCCTTATATATCCCATTCGTGTGCTTAGCCCATCCACGAAGGAACCTTCGAAGATGACGAATCTTGCACTGCCACCGCTCAATGGGTGACCTTCCCCCTGAGTCTTTAGCCCACTCTCTAGCTAACAACTCAATAAACCCTTCTCTTTCAAACCAGGCAAGTTCGAAGGAGAAAATATTCTTATTACCCATATGAGTTTGGGCTCCAGAGTCGACTAGTAACGGTGTGTGATCCGAGATACCTCGTGTCAACGCCTGCACCGTTACCAGAGGAAACTTCTGTTCCCAATCGACGCTCGCCAAAACATGATCGAGCTTCTCAAAAGTCGGAACCGGTAGCGAGTTTGCCCAAGTGAATTTCCTACCCGAAAGCTCTATCTCTCTGAGATCCAAGCTTTCTATGATAGTATTGAACATAAACGACCATCTGCCGTCAAAGTTGTCATTATTCTTTTCCTCCTTTCTTCGAATAATGTTAAAATCCCCACCCACTAAGACGGGTAGTTGCTCGTTACCGCAAACACGGACCAAATCAGCCAAGAAATCTGGCTTGAGTTCTGGTTGCGCAGCCCCATAGACTGCCACCAAAGCCCAATCAAAACCATCCGCTTTAGTTCTGACCCGAAACTTTACCGCAAACTCACCCAACACTACACTCCGAACCTCCAACGTTTCACACTTAACCCCAAGTAAAACCCCACCGGATCTTCCTCGAGGTGGGAGGCAGTGCCAGTCAAAATCAACCCCCCCAGATAAGGTACTAAGAAATTGTGGAGAAAAAAATACCTTGTCCAGTCTCGGACAAAGCAATAAAGTCTAAATGATGTTCAAGAGAAGCCTCTACTAGAAACCGTCTTTTAGCCAAGTCTTTAAGACCTCTGCTGTTCCAAAAGATGCCTCTCATATTTCATCACGAAATTTTTTAGAGGTACGGATCCTAGCACTTCTACGCACAGCCGACGCCGGATAAACCTTCCGTTTCCAGGTCCGTTTAGGCTTAACGCGAACATCAGAAGGTTCGGCACGTTCGGATCGAGCCTCTACCACCAAAGACTCATCCTCAAGGTTAGATGTTTCAGGGAGGCCATACTCATCCTCCTCCTCCGCCTCCTGTACCGCAGGATCAAGATCAGCACACAAACCATCTAGAACTCTAACCCCAAGCGCATCAATCTCCGATTCATTCATCGGCCTAACCGCCGCCATGTTACGAATCAATTCTAACGCTTGTTCAGCTTCCAAATCTAGCATATCATTAACAGACTTAGAAATCTCTAGATCATTATTACCAAGAGATACTCCTAGTTGGTTAGCATTTTGCACAATCTCATCATTGGTAAAATGCATAATAGAATTAGACTTGTTAACAGACATACCAGTAGAAAGCTCGACGTCACGCAACTTGGCCGCCCTCAACGTGCACTTGAGCTGCATGTCATCAACATCCGGCTGCTCCTGCAGTCTCCCACTGACCCGTCTCCCTGCAGAGACAGGATCTGGGATCCCACCGAAAGCGATGACCTCCTCACGAGAAGCTGCGCTGGGGAAAGAGCCTCCTGCCCGTCCCCCAACAGCGGTGACCAACGCCGGGGCCACCGGAGCAACATCCAACGGCGACGAGAGCTCCCAGGGCCCATCGACGGCCACCCCGCCGACGCCCGCGACCGGTGAACTCGGCCTAGTGCGGTCCAGGGAGTCCGGTGCCGCAGCAACCAAACCACCCAGCCCGCCCTCTAGAGCAACAGAAGAGGAAAAGACGGCCTCCTGCGCGCCCGCTCCCCCGCAAACCGGCGACCTCACCAAGGGGGCCGCGCCGACCCTTGGGACCGCCAGCGTCAAAGGCCCAAAGGGCCGAGCCTCCTGCTCGCCATCTCCTCCCATGACCACCGGCTCGGCCGCCTCAGCCTGTGCCGAAGGAGAGGAAACAACCGAGGGTGGGACATCCTGCCCCGAAGCACCTCCGCCCTCAGCAGACCTCGACACCCGCAAACTGAGCACCGGGGTCGCAGAATGGACCCTGTCACACGACACCCTCGGCGGAGCCGAGAACGCTCCAAAAGAGCCAAGCTGAAGAGTGGTAGTCGGAACTGTGCTGGAAGTCCCAACAGGGGCGGAGTCACCATTATCAGACTGCCCCGAAGGCCCCTTAGCCTTGTCATCATCACTCTTAGCTATATCATCCTGGTTCCCCGAACCCCCTCCTCCCTCGGAAGTGTCCATGGGGTTATCATCCTCAAACTCATTGAAAAGATCAGGATCCTCATACTCAACATCCAACTGATATAGAACACCCGCGTAAGTCCAAGGCACCACGTCTAGCAAGAACTGAACATTGGCTACACTGACAAGCAGCCGTGCCACCCCATGAGCCCGAGTGAACTGCATATCCACCTGCTCAGTCCTGCCAATCAAAGAACCCAGGCTCCAAGTGACCAAGAAGCTGTCTAGAGGGTCAGAGGGAGCACCAGAGAAACGAACCCAAATCTGAGTTAAAGGCGTGCCTTGTGGCTCTTTCTTGTTCCACTTATCAAACTCAAGCACATAACTAGTCCCTGTGACCCTGCTCATACCGAACTTGAGAATCCTCACCTGATCCTCCTTAGACGGAAAATCCACTTTGTAAGAGTTATCGGTGAGCTTAAGTAAGGACCATTGAAAATTACCCAGAGCGAGCTCTCTTAACTGCTGAATGATCTGAGCTTCGGTCAACGGCCCGTGAACCACCTTCACCACACCGGGGAAGGACGTTTCCACTATGGGCGCAGAAGGCTCCGCAGAAGGAGACTCAAAAAACATCAACTCCGAACAACACACTCCGTAGATCTGAACGGATGGTTTAGGCCCCAACATAAGAGGACAGTCGGCCGCTGTGTGTTTAGGTTTCCGGCATAGGTCACATAACTCCGCAGTACAGTGAACCAAAAAGTAACCCCGTTCCCCACAACGGAAACAATTGAGCTTCTTCTTCTTAGCCGCCCACTTAGACAACTTGTCACTCTCGGCCTTGTCCGAACCTTGCTCAGAAGTAGAATCGCCAGTCTGCATGGCTCTGGCACAGAAACTGCAGCCAAGGCCTGCACCGTCTCCACCGCCACCTGCGGTAAATCCACTGCACCCTCCGCCACCTCCGTCACTGTAGCGGTCTGAGTACGCCGAGGCTGATAGTGCCTCCGGTTCCCGCCCCGACCTCCACGAAAGCGTCCTCGGAAAGCACGGTTGTTAGGACCGACCACGCCCTCGACAAAATTTCCGGTTGGTCCTTGGAAACCCCGGTTATCATTGCCATTGTCCACCCAAGCATAACCACGGCCCCTCCGGTGGAGGAAGAACCCCGGTGCAAACCAGCACCATAAGCATCATACCCGTCATCGCCCCACTGATCGCGCGGGGTGTTACGGTCATCTCCCGCCGACGCACCCATCGCAAGGCCGGTCGGACCCTGACCACCACTGCCTCGGCCTCCCGCCATCTGCCTCGGCCATGGACGTTGTGCCGGCGGCGTTTCGGGCCTAGCAGCCGGCGCATGTGCAGCCCGCGACCCGGGGACAGGCGCCATTGGCGGGGGCATCGGCCCCCAAGACGGAGCCGGTGCCCTAGCCGCGAGCGGGGCCAGCGCCCCAGCTGGGGTCGGAGTTGGCGGCCTCGGAACCGGCGCCCGAGGTGGAGGCGGAGCTGTCACCCTGGGCGGCCTCATGGCTGCCGTAGGCGGAGGCGCAACTCGAGCCACACCCGGCGCAGGCAACGCCGCAGCCATGGCAGCCGCACCCGCGGGCGACGCTGCCTTCTTCGCCGGCGGCGGAGGCTTGGGCGGCATCACGTCCTCTCCGGCCGACGTCGCAATATCGACAGAGACACCCGAGGCCCGCCTCGCACGGCCACGCACAGCAGACGGAAAACCCACCCGTCCGCGGCGGCGAACCCTAGCGAGAAAAACCCCTCGACAGGGCGAAACCGATCGTGCATGCGATGGCACACGATCTGACGCAATCACATGCACGAACGCCTCGACAGGCCTCTCGCCAGTAGCCGGTTTTGCCTGGGCCTTTAGCCCCGCTAATCCCGGTCCACACATAGGCAAACCACCCGAGCCCGACGTCCCGGTCTCGGAAGTGCCCGTACAGCGGCCCACTACACCCAGCCCGTCAGAACCCAACAACGCATTCAAACGCACGATCCGATCCGCCCTAATCACGGACGAATGATCACTCGCCGGCTCCGGCCTCTGCGCCGCCGGCGGCCGCCGATCCTTCTTCTTCTTCCGCATCACAAGAGTCCAGTTATCCGGCAAGAAATCAGACAACGTTACCGGTTTTCTCAGAACCTTTGGAATTGGTCCGCTCCACGGCTTCATCACTGGCTTCGAGATTTGAACAGTAGGGCTACGCCGATCGTTCTTGATCTCAAGCTCCGGCGAAGAACCAGCGCTCGGCGAGGCCATGGACACTCCGCCGGCGATCTTCATAGATATATGGCTCTCGACCTGCTCCTCTCCGTCGCTGTCCGAAAGCACCCAAAATCTCCCTCCTGGTCTGGCATGAACCATCGGCTCCGAAAGATCGATCAACTCCGGTGACCTCGGTTGAACATCCACCTGCACACATTCACCAACCACTACGTCATATAAATCGAGAATGAATCTAGAACCCACCTCAATCTTGCCGCCGTCCGGAAGATATTCGCCAGCGAGGACGTCGTTGTCCAAATCTAGGAGAACCATCCATCTCGAACGTGGAGAGAAACGAAGTCGTCCTTCGATCCAAACGACGGGATCATTCCCTTCGGAGAAGCTTGCCCGCCATTGCATCCAGCGCGGCTCATCCCGTCCGATCTCACCAGGCTGCAGATCGCCGCAAGCGCCATCCGATCCCGCCGGCTCCTCCGTTCCACCCGATAGCGCCGCCGCTAGGGTACTAGGAGAGGCCGGTTGGATCTCATGCGCCGGAGCAGCCCACCAAACGAGGGTAGAAGGAGCAACAGCGGTGATCCGGCCGCCTTTGGTAGCCTCGTCTCCGCCTCACCCTCCGCCTCGCCATCCGCTGGTGCATCCATCGCGTACCGTCCCCTTTGGAGCACAAGTCGCGAGTTTTTTTGTTCTTGGTACTCTTTTGTTAGTTATCTCTAGATCAGCTTTTCCCATTGTATCTTTGATCTTTTGGAAGGTGATATCGTTAATTGATTCCTCTCCCTTTGCTGCTTTCTTTATTCTTTGTTTGTAAAAGGCTCTAAAATAAACTGATGATGTCTTTATTCTTTGTCTCTTCTTATTTTCTGTGCATCAGAGAACACGCTCTGCTCTTCTTTGGAGGCCCGCGTGTGAGTTGACACCAAAGAAAGGAAGGAACCCCCTAGCTTTTGTTTGAGCCACTTTGTTTGGGAGGTTTTCACCTCTGGCCGCCAAAAAAATAGAGGTGCTCCCTCTGTAAAGTAATATAAAACTTTTCAGATCATTTGACTGTCTTCTTATCGACTTCTGTTGGACGGAAAGCTCACTCACCTTTTACATCCATCATCCCAATAGAGTGAATCAAGTTGACACCACATATTTAACAACTTGGTTCCAGCTGGACTTCAAACCTCCATCCAACTTGCTACAAACCTTCCCACATAACTATGTCGGGCTTCCAAATGGCAAATGCAAATCAACCAGTCATCTCAACACACGCACGCACACAAGCCCGGTTTTTCAGAAATAAATGAGCAAGGATTGTCAATGTAGGGCAGACTTCAATTAACCATCGCCATTCACAGCCACAAGATAAAGAAAATATTGTAGTTAAGGAGTGTGCTGGAAAGGAATCGGTTTGTTGTTCATCCACATCTACTTGCTCCGACTTTTTTTGTGTGGGGGGACTAGATAGGTAAGTCGTTGGTAGATAGCTCCTGTCTCAAGAGTGAATCTCAGCTTCTCACACCACAATAACCCCATCAACCATGGACGGCATCTTCATGTAAATGCTCGATCATGCCCTCCAAGCAACGCATGCCCACCAAGTTAGGGTAGCGAGCGTTGATTGCGTCGTTGCCAACGCGCCTTCAACTTGGCGTAGCACGTGCGGGCTGCTGGAGCCAGGGGACAAAAATGTGCGGGCTGCCCTGTCCTGCCGAGCCAGAGGCTTTTCTGTGAGAAAAAAAATTAAATCATGGGTGTTTTCTGGAGGGAAAAAAAGCGGTTGCGCGGGCACACGTCTCTCGAGTGGCTGACAGTGGGTCCCACGCCATGCTGTCAAGCCCAGTCAGCTACGCATCCATAGACAAACATGATTAGCACCGCCTTTGAACCAACGAGCCAAGTTTTAGCACGCGTTAGGTGTATTTTTTAAGTTCAGGCACTAAACTGAACATCCGTGGCAAGTTTAGGCACTAGCAGTGATATTACCTCTTAAATAAACTGCCATACATGAAAGTGAAAATTTTCTATAGGGTTTATTCTACTCTCAAATACTCCAAACTTATTTTATGCAAAGCTAGCAAACTGCTTGTCTGTTGCAACGGGAGAAACAAATATTGAAATGACTAAATATTGTACTACTTTTTTTTCTCACTATGTAATGCCTTAGTTCAAGTTGTATTTGGATGAAATATTGAAATATCTCACATCCAAGTTCCGCTGCACTGGCAATCAAGTTGGAAAGTTAGTTATTTTTATATTGTTGTATACTCCCATAAGTTATAAATTTTACATCTTCTACCAATAATATCTACTGTTTTAGGAGTTACATCAACAAAAAACTAGAGGTTGCAATTTTTTAGGGAGTTATGTGTGAAATATTGCCTATGTGGCGGTGGCCAACTCACCACGCGTGCAGATCAAGGCTGATCAGGGATGCCTAGGACCTCCGGTGAACAACTTGAATAGTTTCAGGACTCAAATGTGCAGATTTATAGATTTGAGACTAGACACACCTTCAATATTTTCAGGACTTATGATGCATTTTACTCTTTTCCAAAAGGTCCATATGTTCTACTGTTGGTAGCAAGGGTAAGGGATGTCACTCCCCAAAGGTCCTGGTTGTTTCGGAAACTTCTTTCACGATCTCCGGAGGAGCCCTGCGCGCGGCGGTGGGGGGGGGGGGGGGGGGGGGAGGTTTCACTTCTCTGCATTCAAGTTGACAGAATGTACTTCTGACGCAAGTTTATGCAAATCAAGTCGTATTTTGCGCACTGGCAGGTCTGTGAAACAAAACAGACATGGGAGCGTGATATATTTGTGTTGACGTGTGGCGGTTCATAACCTGAGATAACACTAGATTGTCATCCAAGTAGTGCCTAGATTAGCCCAAATGACAAGAGCGTATGTATATATACACTCAGTTCATAATCCACTCAAGTTGACCAGCAGTTTGCTGCTTTCCATCCTGATCAAATGTAGGAGAATGCAACCGAGTTAATGACAATCTCATCCATGAAAAAGTTAATGCTGCAACAAGAAGAGCCCCAGGGACAAGTCCGTGCAATATCTTGTCACAAGATCGAATTCTGGAATATTTGAGTATAGATAGGCGTGGGTACCCTTCTCACCACTTCTTTTCTTGCCCATCATGCAAGTCAAATACTGCATAAAAAAATTGTGGTCTATCTGATTCAAAATGCTCCGGTAACTCCGTGGTATCGTTGTTATGCCAAACCGCGTTAGATTGCAAAATTTAGTTTGTCGGGAGAATCTTTACTGGTCGTAGCAATGTTTTCTGGCCCACAACCCAGAATCTGAAAAGCTACCACAAATGCAAAACAGAGCCTAAAAAGGCTCAAATGGTCTAGCCACAGGGTACATCATATATATAGTAGGCATGGCGCCTTCAAACTACTGATTATATTCAGAAGATATAGACAAGTATTGATGACCCAAATTCATATCATCAGAGAAATGCATCACCCACGACAGATAGACATGACCACAGGCGAAGTGAAACTCAACGGTCGATCGACACATCAAAAGTTCAAACAGACTATTGAAACAAGGGTTATTCGCTTGGTTCCTGAGAGCTACTCCTGGGTAGTAGTAGCTTTTTTGTTGCTCAATAGGCCTCCTAGCTCTCAAGTTCATTGATCTTTGCAGCAAGGATGAAGTCTGTTATACCTCCTGTTACCACAATAAACTAATAATTATAAACAGACATTCAGGTGAGTCCTTTATTTTGCTTATGTTTTTTAGCACCAATTGACGATAAATGAACTGTTATACTTAGTGTTATCACTCAGTTTTGTATATCTCGTTCTTCTTTATTTAAATTGGTTGGATTTCCCTGTATGAAAATAAGTTTTATCATGACAATGACCAACCGCCAATAGGCATCAAGCAACTAAGTACCTACCAATTTTGCATGATCAGACGACTTCTAATTAGTCCACAATCATATCATTCTCAGCCCGTCAGGGTTCTTAAAACAGCAAAATGAATAACTAGTAAACCATTTCTGTTCGGCATATAATACTACACAAAATTTGGTTTTTTTCAGGTCCCAAAGATTTAATAATCTACTATAACAATGCTGCTCTTTTTCTCGGAAAGCAAGAGAGGTAATTACGATTGCAATTTTGAAAGTAATGAGACAAGTACTGAGTGCGGCGATTTGGCGGACGGGCGCGCCTGCTCATGCTATGTGGCATGTAGGTACAGGTGGAGCAGTGCGGCGGCAGTCAGGGCGGTATGCAGGGCGCGCCAGGGCTGTATGAAGTCAAGTGGACCAGATGTGGGAACGACGGCTCCGTGACTACGAGTATAACGGGGGCAAAGTGTGCCAGCGGTACATGACAGGGCTTGCAAGCCGTGCCGCTACCGACTGGAAATGGGATACGCGTCTATGACGACTGGAATCCATGGAGTCCCCGTGCCTGTCGTTGCAGCCCCTGGTCATGTGGGTTCCTGTCGCAGGTTCCCCATGCCGTCGGCGAGCGGGTAATCCGGGAACGTGTGGTTGTGCTCCACCGTGGTTCGGTGTTTCGGCGGCGGCGAGTAGCTCTTGCGGAGAAGTTCGCCCTGGCGTCGTGTCACACGTCCTAGGTCGACACTCGACAGCGGCAGCGCGACAGTTGACGACTCGGCCAATCGACGATGAAACCGTGAAAGACACCCACAGGCACCAGGATGGACTCGGAGGTCAGTTCTCCGTCGGCAATGCATATGTTGATCTATGTATGTGCAAGGGTGCTCCCGATCTGACCTTGTAGTACATAAGAGAGGACATAATTTTTCAGTGTTCTGATGCAGAGTTCGTGTTGGGAGAGAGGACTGAATTTCTTGTGTTGCGTTTTCTGTTTCTGTAGAGCCTGTTTGTGTGTGTAACTGATAGCCAATGTTATACGATGTACAGAACAGTGCCGTGCAATGGAGTTAGCTATCAAGATACTAACCGCTAGTGCAAATGGCACGTCCTGAAGAAAGCGAATGAGAATTTGGGGCCGCTGTACACCAAAAGGAGTCAGTTCAGGGCAGACTTTCACAAGATTGTGAACCACATGCTGAGAGATAGATGAATTCGAAAGGGCTTGAGACGACCTGCTCGGCAGATACGCCCGTATGGAAGCATCCACACTTGACATAGACTTTCGAGGTTTGGGAAAAATGAGCAAAATCATATTTCAAGGGCAAGTTCTGCGCCCAAATGACTAGCACACATAGGAGTGAGAGCATGAATCACATGCTTAAATTGTACGTCCCAGCAAGCTGTGTGACGCACCAATTTGTCCATAAGTACATGAGCAGCTACTGCACGACAGGAACGCGAATGAAAACTACGAAAAACAAAGGACAAAAATAGCAAGCATCACTGACTACTAACATCCGGGCTAATCATAAGTATTATGTCCTCATTTTCATGTCTTGCATACACATTTTGCAAACCATGCCGGTTATGAGGATAATAACACCAGTGGAGCAGCATGGGTGTGAGGTTTACACGTGTGCCATGTTCGAGAAATTTGGAGATGTGCTGTACGAGGCAGTGTGATACAAGTTGAAGAGGCGAAAGGCGTAAAATACCTGAGGCATTGCAAATGGTGCCGCGTGGTGTATTAGGTTCAGGTGCGCGGTGGAGGATCAGAGTTTAGTTGCAAGTGCGGCAATTTCGAGCATACTTTTTGCTATGCTGCCATGAGGTGAAGGTACGACACTCATGGCATGTTTTTTGCCCTAAGCGTTGCATGACATTCGGTGCATAGCTGATTGTGATACTGGTTGGTCGGGTCCTCGACTTGCTGCTGAAGAGGTAGACCAAAGATGAGAGAGATTTACTGCAGGCGCACTTGGTGCAGTTGCAAAAGGATCAGATTTTGCATGTATCAATCACATACCGGCACTGCAGCCTGTACAAACACGCTCTAGTGCTTGTCCGCCTAGGAGATGCAAACCACTGCGCGTATGAGAATTGAGAAGGCCATTGAAATATTTAAAATGGAATGCAGGCACTTTCCCCGTTGTCTCCTACAAGGGACGGGCTGGGTCTGGAGGGCCGGCTTGAGAATAATGTGGTACCTCTGTAAGATGTTGCATGAAGTACCCAGTGATGTATGTCCGGGGGCAGCGATGACGGGGCATTCAAAAACTAAGGTGAAGAAAAACCTAGGCGAGGCAGATGATGGTGGCACCGGCAAGCGCACTCGTGCTGCACAATCTGCGGGCAGCCAGGGCGCAACAGCATGACGTGCCCGGACAGGGGGGACGCCAAAGAAACTGAGTAAAGAACCGGCGTGCAGCAGTTGTGATGTAGGTTGCCACCGGAGGAACACTTGCAGCAATCCTAACGTATTGATTAGGGTAGAAAAAAGTCCATTTTACTCCCCTGAACAAAGTGGGTGGTTCACTTTACCCCCTAATCTATATTTTGGTTTCTTCTACACCCCAAACAAAACCAAACCGGACGAACCCCCCCCCCCCCCCCGGCTGGTTTGTCTCCATTGGATGCTGATGTGGCACAGTCAATGGGTGGTTTTGACCGCGGTGGGGCCTACTCGTCAGGTTGGACCGTTACACGCTGCCGTTCCCCGTTGCGTTCTGGATCAGAAAGAGATCGAAATCCCTTTCTTCTTCTCCCCCATGTCGCCGTCGATGGCTCCCTCGAGGCAGCGCTGAACTCCGACCAGCAACGGTGGTCGGAGTCTTGGTGGTGGTGGCGGCGGCGGCGGTGCAACCCGTCAATCTTCCCCGACCTTTTCCTTCTCCCACGGCCGCTCTCTCCCCCGTCCTCAAACCCTAGGTCGACGGCTCTGTCGATGCGGCGGCTGCTGCTGCGGTCTGTCTGATTTCGCGGCGGCACAGACGAACTGAGGTGAGTCCCATCCCTCCAATCCCCTTCCCTTGGTGTACTTACTCTGCTCTAGTTAGCTGCTGTATGTAGGTTCTAATTGAAGATTGAATGTTGTTTTAATCTGTAGGTTAAGCAATGGATCAACTAGATTGGTCAGGCATCCGTTTCTTTTACAATGGCCAATTTGAGAAGTCAAACAAGCAATTGTCATATGTTGGTGCTAATATACAACTCACATCTGTTGAGAGGTACAATATATCCTTAGCTACTATCAGGGAGCAGTTAGCAGATATAAAGATGGCCTATCATGGTGAAGAGCTAACAGAGAAGCACATGCTTTACTGGTTGTTTCCTGGAAAAAATGTTAGAGATGGGTTGAGACAACTGGACACTGATAGAAATGTGTTCTTCATGGATAGGTGTATTACAGATTGTGGGGTTGTGGATTTGTATGTGAATTATGAAGATGATGTTGATGAAGATGGACAGAACAGTGTGTCTGATATTGGAGAGAAAGAGGAAGAGGAAACTAATGCTGCAATTGAAGAAGACAAGACAGAAGAGAAGAGTGACAGTGATTGGGAAGATGAGCATGACAATTGCTCTGCTGAGGATGACCTGAAGCACAGTTCAGAGGCAGATGTGGATGAGCCTGACAAGATTGAGTATGCTGTACAAGATGAATTGCAACCTAAAAATGGAAATGTTCCTGAAGTAGATGTTGCACCTGATGAAATAAGTGATGAATGTGCAGATCTTGATTGGTGCCCTAAAGATGAAGACAGTTCAGGTGAAGATGATGAGGCAGAGGAGCTCAGAAAGCATGCTAAGGAAGTGCTCAGAAAGATCAGAATGGGGTTGCCACTTGATGAAGAGAAGGAAGTGAAAGAAAGTACAACACAGTTAATTCCTTTTGATGAAATGGACGAAGGAAATGATACTCCATACATGGATTCCAGTGAGGAATACAGTTATGATGAGGATGAGCATGGAAATTCATTTAGGATGAAATCAAGATTTCCAAGATTTGATAGCAAGGCTGCAATTCCAATATTCAGTTTGGGCATGACATTTAGAGGAAGAAGTCAGTTCAAGAGGGCACTCGTGAAGTATGGCCTGGCTATGAAGAGGCATATTTGCTTTGTAAAAGATGAGGCTGGTAGGATTAGGGCAAAATGTTCTTGGCCTAAGTGTCCTTGGTTGATTTATGGTGCAAAGAGGAGCTCAAATGATAGGTTTCAAGTCATAACACTTGTTGACAACCACATATGCCCACAGAGGAGAGACAACAGATTGGTTACTGCACCTAGAATTGCAGACAAGTATGAGAGAATTATGAAGGCAAATCCAGGATGGAAAGTGAAATCTATTAAGGCCACTGTTAGATTAGAGATGTTTGCAGATGTGCATGTTTCCAAAATAAAGAAAGCAAAAGCAATAGTCAGAAAGAGAGTTAGAGAAGCAATGCATGAAGAATATGCCAGGGTGTTTGATTATCAGCTAGAAATATTGAGGAGCAATCCAGGAAGCACTGTGGCAGTTGTGCTTAATCCAAAAGAAACTGCACCAGTTTTTCAGAGATTGTATGTGTGCTTTTAGGCTTGCAAGAGAGGTTTCATAGAAGGGTGCAGGAAAGTAGTGGGTTTGGATGGCTGCTTCTTTAAGGGGGCTCAAAGTGGAGAGCTACTATGTGCTCTTGGAAGAGATGCAAATGGGCAAATGTATCCCATTGCTTGGGCGGCAGTTGAGGTGGAAAATAAGGACTCCTGGTTTTGGTTTATGGCATTGTTAAATAAAGACTTGGAGATTTCAAATCAAGGTGAAGGCTGGGTGTTTATATCAGATCAGCAGAAAGGTCTAATCAATGCAATTTCAAAGGTTGTACCAAGAGCTGAACACAGAAATTGTGCTAGGCACATTTATGCTAACTGAAAGAAAAAACATAGGGACCAGAAATACCAGAAGAGATTTTGGGCTTGTGCAAAGTCTTCTAACAGAGTTCAGTTTAATTTGAACAGGGCAAAGCTTGCTCAGCTCACACCAGAAGGAGCAAGAGACATGATGCAGGCTGGGCCTGAACATTGGTGTAGAGCATGGTTCAAAGAAGGATCATTCTGTGATTCAGTCGACAACAATATGTGTGAAAGTCAATTGGATAGTGGAATATAGAGGTCTTCCGATCATCAGTATGTTTGAAGCCATCAGAGCAAAGGTGACAGTTAGGATTCAAGTTAATAGAGCTATGCCTGCCAATTGGAATGGAACAATTTGTCCCAAAATCCTCAAAAAGGTGAACAAGTTGATACAACTTACTGAGAAGTGTGAGACAATATGGAATGGAAAAGATGGATATGAGGTGAAGTTAGGACAGCATGGATTCAAAGTTGACTTGCAAGCAGGAACATGTTCTTGTAGATACTGGCAATTGTCAGGAATTCCATGTGTTCATGCTCTAGCAGCTTCACAGTGTGGCCCTGATGACATAGATTCACTTATTGCATCTTGTTATAGAATTGAAGCTTACAACAAGACATATGAACATGTCATGATGCCAATGGAGGGCATGCCTAGCTGGCCAATATCTGACAGACCTAGACCATTAGTTCCAAGCTATGTGCAAATGCCTGGGAGGCCCAGGACAGAGAGAATAAGAGGTGGAGATGAGCCTCCTAAGCATGCACACAAACTCTCCAAGATTGGAACTAAGATCAAGTGTAGTTTATGTGGAAATCCTGGGCACAACATGAGGAAATGCAATACTAACCCCAACAAGGGAAAGTACAAGAATAGGAAGAGGAAAAAAGAAACAAAAGTGTGTAATGATTTTTACATATGTTTAATTTCTATATGTTTTGTACTTGTGAAATTGCAGCAATGTGAAACACCTAACAACTGTTACTTTTCTGTGTTGTGTAGGAAAATCCTCCAAGGACATCTCAAAGAGTAGCAAATGAAACTGCTACATCCCAGTCTTCACAGCATGCAGCTCAAACATCACAGCAAGCTGCAGGAGGGAGAGCCCAGTCTTCACAGCAAGCTACAGGAGGGACAACACAGCCATCACAGCAAGCTACAGGAGGGACAACACAGCCTAGAAGGGGAAGGCCTCCAAAGCAAGCAAACAGAACAGTTGGTGCTAGTTCTAGTCAGAGAAGGAGGAAATCTACCAGGGTTAGCATGTTTGATGAACTGAGGGGTTAAGCAGGAAAATTTCTGTTGTTTAGAGCCTTCAAATTGTGTTTGTTGTTGTTTGATGAACTTGTGTTTGTTGCTGTTAAACTGCATAATTTTTTTTGAGGAACTAGTGTTTGTTATTGCTAAGCTACAGAATTTGTGTTTAGTTGAATGCTACTGTTTACTATTTTCTCTTTTGAAATAAATTTCCTTTTGATAGAAGCTTGGCAAAATATGTTCACTTTTGGCACAAACAAATAAGCTCACAATTGTACCGTTTCACAAGACAACATAGTACCAGCACATTACACAAATATTTGGGACAATTTTGGCAGTACAGTTGCTTCACCACAACAACAAGCATAAAATAGAACTGAACACACAGTACAACACTACAGATTGTTAACACAGTACAACAAACCAAGTGGAAAGCCAAAGTGCCAAATATAACATGACACAAACTCAAACTCCTTCATCACCGTCAGTGCCGTCGATCTTGCCCAGCACAGTCTTGAAGATATGCCTGCGAGTCAGGTCCTCGCCTTCTCCTGGCAGCCACTCATCAGGAAGTCCTTCAGCAAGCAGAGGACCACGATCAACAACCTCCTTCATGTGGCAAATGACAGGATACAGTAAGCTGTTCTTCTTCCTCGGCGACGACGGTCCGTATTCACCCAATTCGAATTGCATTGCTTCATACTCATCCATGGACTCGGGTGGCTTGTTTGTCAGCTTCGGCTCAGGTATCTCCACTGTCACCACCTTGCCAACAAAGGAAGGGTCACGAAGCCATGCCATGACCTCAAGCTCGCGGCGGCTTGCCGACGGCAGGATCTCGATCAGCTCGCCACCCAGCTGCTTGAGAACATCTTTCACGGACGCCGTCGTCCAGGCCTGGTTTGGGAGGCCTTCAAAGCCGAGCTTGCTCTTGTACTTCAGAGCACCTGGCTGAGATCGAATCATTCTGCACCAACGCGAAAACTGAATCCAACGCCGGCAACACTTGATCTTCATTGACGAAAGGAGCACCTCAGAGCACTTCTCCTCCGTCGAGAAGGTCAGCCACAGGTCGTGTGGTGGGCACGCGAACTCGACGACCACCTCGGATGGCACCACCCCGCAATGCTGCTGCAAGATCGCCAGCATGGCTGCCGGCGTCACTGTCTGCTTGCCGTCTCCGACCGCAGTTGCCAGAAGCACGTGCCGCCCGAAGCCCAGCTCCAGCGCATCCATGGCCGGAGTGCGGGAGATCAGGACATGGCTCGCCTCTCGACGGAGCTCCGGCTCTCCCTGCCGCCACACCTCCTGCGGGAACCAGCGCTCCAGCAAGCTACGGCTCGCCTGGGCTACTGCGACGACCAGGGCCGCGCCTCCATCGCCGGCGGCGCTCATGGCGTCCGGCGACACGGTGGTGGAGCTCACGCTGCCGCCGCCCATGGAGAATAGGGTTAGGGATTTGGACTGGGAAGGGGGGGATTTCTGATCCAGATCGCAACGGGGAACGGCAGCTCTATAACAGTCCAACCTGACAAGTAGGCCCCACCGCGGTCAAAACCGCCCTTTGACTGTGCCACATCAGCATCCAATGGAGACAAACCAGCCGGGGGGGTTTTCGTCCGGTTTGGTTTTGTTTGGGGTGTGGAAGGAACCAAAATATAGATCAGGGGGTAAAGTGAACCACCCACTTTGTTCAGGGGAGTAAAATGGACTTTTTTCATTAGGGTATAATGATTTGTAGAAAATTGTTGTATCACATTTTCCTGTGTGGTGTGAGACCTGAGAACTGAATTTGTGTAACTATGGGATTGTGCTAGCTGAATAAACGTGTAACTTCAAGAGGCATAGTATGTCCAGTGGCGATGTGTGGGAACAGGGCTTTCGAAATGATTTTGCAGACCGGCCAAACAGCCCCAGTGCAACCCACGTCAAACTGGGTCGCCAGTACAAAACGCAACTCCGGTCACTAGACGGCCATCCAAACGACATTACGGCACTAAGTTCTCCACCCGTTAGTGCATTAAAAGCAACTCTGCCCCACAACCGACGCTGTGTCAGATCTCATAGATGTCGAACGGTGCACGATAACGTGACCAGGCGAGGACGAGCACTCCTCTGAATTTTCGGACAAGTACTCCAGTTTTAAAAGAGAGATTCGACTAAAAGATAATACATGAAATCCTAGAGTGAATTGTGTAGTCAAAATAAATTAGCCAAAATAACCATATGGGACACTTACTGACTGCGTGAGTCCACACATCAATTTTCACATTATTCCAACCAACAAGGTGAAGATCTGGGTGGTGACCTGGAAAAGCATACCCATTTAAACATACTTTGCCAAGATTGTTACTGAAACAAACAAAATCATGCCAAGAAATTTGTTGGATTCAGGTGAAATACAAAATGTCTTGACCAATTCAAGGAGTACTGTCCTCTAGAAATGTAACAACAATTTGGATTGAGATATATTTTTTGCCAGCATCAACTTGTTGTGGTCTGTATGTAACAGTGATAATCTTAAAATGCAATACGGTGAGGACATGGGACTGGTAGGACAGGAAGTCAATTGGTCATTACTTCCATCAGATTATTTTTTAAGGAGAGTTGAATACTAAGCAATGAGACAATGTGAATATGAAGAACATAGCTAGCAAAAGAAAGGAGACCTTGTTCCTCGGCAACAGCAGCAACAAGCTGAAAGAAGTCAAGCCCTTTCGCAAACTTCTTCACCTTCCATGCCCTGTGTAATTTCAGAATGTCACCCTCATTTCTCAGCTCCCAACCAGCCACCTGTTTGTAAGGGGCTCAGTGAACGAAACAACCGGTCTTAATCAAGTTTCTTCACCATAACAAAGTATGCGAAGAAAGAAAAAAACCCTGTTGTAGCAACCTTTTAGCAGAATCCTCTGACATGGCTTGTAAATCCTTTGAACTGCATGGGAGACAACTCTTCTTTGATAATACTGAAAGAAGAAAACAGAGATGCGTACTCTTTTTACAGGACTGCAGAGTAATTAGTGGCCTCAATCAAACTCAGAAGCACACATCAGGGGGTGGCCTAATAATAATATCACAACAGCGAGACTCAAATTCGTAAGCATGAATAGAAAGAAAAGCGAACGGGGGTGCAGCTCACCAACCATGAATCCTGGATCGAGAGAGATTTAGAAACGAACAGGGCTGCGACGGCTCACCAACTTTAGCAGCAGCCTCGTCCCCCACCGCCTGAGAGGCGGGGGGGCGAGCAGGGGCGGCCTCCCCGGGTGCCTGGCCGCGGAATAGGGTACGCTCCTCCATCCCTAGTTTCGGGGAGACAGCGGCGCAGTGCCGAGGGAGTCCAGGTGAAGCTTGTATGTTCAGAGATGAAAGGACATGTAGCTTCTAAACATTCATCCCCGGCATATTTCCCGTGGTGGGAAGAAAAATAGAAAGTATGTCGTGGAATAGGTGTCATACTGCCCCACATACGCTCCATATATACCTTCCACATTCTTCCAACAACAGGAAATATCCCAGAGTTGAGTCGGTAGAGAGTGTCGTCGAGGTCTCCCTCTGGTTGTTAGGGTGTTTAAATACCCCAGGCCCGAGTTTGCGAGTTCGAGTCTCTCCGCTAGTCTGCTGCATCTTTTATCTTTTTTCCGTGTAGAATGGGGGATAACCATTGTGGTGGTGGAATCTGATGCATTGCAGCTTGTCCATGCAATCAAATCGACGGAGTTCGATCTAACCCCCGAATGGGGTCCTTTTCAGAGATATTCGAGCCTTTGCTTTCAGACTTTTAGTTCGTTTTTTATTTCTCATTGCTCACGGGCGTGTAATAAGGTTGTAGACGCTCCCGCGCTGCTTTCAGTCAATTCATTGAGGGCTGGGTTACTCGGTGTCACTGTTCCTTAGCGGAGTCTCCACGTTTAGACTGATAATTTTTACTATCCAGGCTTGCCAAAAAAAAAGGTTACTGTTCCGAGATCATTATCGAGGATTAGGGAAAATGATAAGCGCCGCTTTTTCCTTGTCAGTCATGCGGATTAATCAGTTATAGATCAGGACAAACACTTGTTAGAAAGTACTAGTACAGATACAACTACGCCGATCATAATATACTTGTAGTATACAGTTTTCAAACGAATAGTACTAGTACTAGCACAAATATCTATTTAGTGCTCCAGAACCTAATTGTGTATGCTACTCTGCTAGTAGTGCGTCGCTGTACGTTTAATGGACTCGGAGGTCCAGTTTCAGAAAAAACAGCTAACGTTGCAGAAGTAAATGTAATGGCACAGATCGATAGAATCGACCCCGTGACGAGCTTCGCCACCAAGCTAGGGGATGCCTTGAGGCATGACGTGCATACACGCATTATTTGATAGAGTTCTGGGTGTTTGAATTCAAATCTGTTTAAAATTTTGACTGTACTAGTATTTTTCGGAAAACACCGGGATTTCCGGTTTTAGGTCAGTTTTCAGATTTCCCGTGCCTGAATATAAAAACCCAGGTCAATACAGTAAACTGAGTCCCCGTGAGAATATCATGACATATGTATGCTGAGTGGACGAGGATCCCCTGCTGTTCGACACCCTGCCTTCCGCTGACTGACACATGGGTCCGCCAGGAACCTGGCCCATATGTCAGTGGCCCAACGGCAGAGGAGCCGGATCCATGCCGAGTGCCTCGTCTCGGCTTCCATTTAGGCCCGAAGTAACCCAGAAACGTCATTTGTTGGCGCAATAAACCGAGTGACTGGTCGAAGCTCACGCCGTAATGCTAGATTGGGTTGGGTGGGTTGGAGAAAGGAAACACCCGGCTGTCCGCCGACCACGCGCATGTATCTTAATTATCCCGGGAAATTAATTCATCTGCACAACCGACCGTGTAGAGATCGACAAGACACGATTCTACTAGTAGCACTAACTAGTATAGGCAGCTACATGACATATACAATCGCTGTTGCTTTTTCCGGGACTGATAAAAGTGAGCACCTACGCATCTCCATGAGTCGATCGACACATCGACGCTCAAAGCTTTATTCGTGTTCCTTTTGCATGCGTCTTGTCTTGCTATTATTTTCCAATTCCATGCATGTCACCCCTCCTCTCACACTGCACTGATTACATGCGTGTTTTCATCATCTTTATTTTAGCGCATATTAGTACTAATTTCATATCTTCATTCATTAGCTTCAATACATCATTACTACAACTAAAAAAGAGCAGTAATGAATGCAAAAAAAAAGAACTAATGTATTACACAAGATCAGCCGTTGATTAGATGGCTATCTTAGACTTTTTTCCTTTCATTTGTTGGTTTCTTAAGGGTAATTTGTTTTGACTCCACATGCACTTCTCAGGTTCTACTACCCGACCCTGTGCCCATAGATCCATTACAATGCATCCCACTCTTGTACATGCATATCGCCCATGTATAACCAGAAATCCTCGCCGGAGTCCCTATTCCACTTGTTCTGAGACGGGCCAGCCACCTCGGTCTTTGAGCATAACCTGTATGTATCGTTCTCAGTGATTATTCTCCGGTAGAAGATGAAGTTACATGGCTGCAACACATGACTTGTCTCGCCATTATTCTCCGGTCCCATGCTTGTCACCTCACCTCTCGCAGTGCACTGATTACATGCGTGTTTTCATCATCTTTATTTAATTTAGTGCATACTAGTACACTAATTTCACATCAAAAAAGGGCAGTAAGGTATTAAACAAGATCAACATTTTTTTAAACTAAACAAGATCAACCGTTGATTGGATGGATATCTTAGACTTTTCTTCATTTAGTTTCTTGGTTTCATAAGGCTAATTTGTTTTGACTCCACGTGCGCTTCCCAGGTTCTACTACCCGACCCTGCGCCCATTGATCGATTGCAACGCATCCCACTCTTGTACATGCATGAGCGCCCATGTATAACCAGAAATCCTTGTCAGGAGTCCCTTCTCCACTTGTTCGGACACGGGCTAGCCACCTGGGTCTTTGAGGATAACCTATATGTATCGTTCTCAACGAGATATCCTACTAGTTACATTTTTCTAACACAGGATCGGGTAGAAGATGAAGTTCATCAGACATTGGAAAATAGCCGGTGCATTCGTCAAGCCAAAGAGCATCACACGGAATTGGAAAATGTCCTCGATGAGTTTTGAAAACAGTGTTTGTGTCATCTTCCACGCACATTCGTTTATAATGATAGTCAGCGCGGATGTTGAGCTTGGAGAAATAGTGGGCGCTGGCGAGCTCATCGAGCAATAATTCATCGATGATTATCAAGGGACACTTGTTTTGACGGTGATGTCGTTCAATCGCCGATAATCGACGTAGAAATGCCAAGTGCCGTCCTTCTTGCGAACGAGCGGCGTGAGCGCGTCGAATAGACTCAGGTTGGAAGTGATTAGGCCAGCGTTGAGCATTTTATCCACCTAACGCTCGATCTCATCCTTTTGAACTGGAGAGTAGCGATAAGGACGCGCGCCCGGCTGCAGGGAAATTGCATGATTGAATACCATTTGTAGCGGCAGCGTCTTGGGTTCTTGGAAAATGTGTGAGTACTCCTCCAGGAGAACTTGCAATGGTGGTGAGAGCTGCTCACCCTGATTTCCTCTGGATGTGACAGTTGCTCGACTTTCGGTTCTGCTAGCGGGTCCTTAACAACAACAACCAACGCCCATACCTCGTCTGCCTTGATCCACTTGTAAAGCCGATCTGCATGAATTTCCGTGAATTTACGTCCGCGTCGCCTTCATCATCACCATGTCCACCGACAACGACCGTGCCGCCGCCGAGAAAGCTGAAGCCGACAAGAAGGCTGCCGAGGACGCCGCTGCTGCCACCAAAGCCGCGGCCTCTGCATGGCCTACTGGAGGGTATAACTCGTTTATCCCGCTCCTGATTATTTTCATATTAGCAGTACTAGCAGTATGTGTAGATTTGTCTACTATTTGCTTAGTACGTGCATGTTTAGATCAGAGTCAGTACGTCATCAACTTAGTCAATGCCATGCTAGTGATTTACTCATGGATTAATTTAATCGAGAAATTGCCTATTTACTCAACAATCCAAAAACCTATTATGTGTAGGAATTTCTCGGCAAGTGGCTTTGCCGCTGCACTGAAACCGGATAAGTTTACCGGTACATACTTCAAGCGTTGGCAGACTAAGACCACGTTATGGCTCACTGCTATGAACGTGTTCTGGGTCACCGGTGTCTCCACGGGAACGATTGCTCCTGAACAGGAGAAGGCGTTCAAGGAGGCTACCGTTGTGTTTCTCGGAGCAGTTCTTAGTGTGATCGGAGATAAACTGGTCGACGCATATTTACATGTGCGTGTCGCCAAGGACTTGTGGAAGGCGCTCGAATCTAAATTCGGGGCCGCCGATGCAGGGAGCGAGATGTATATTATAGAGCTGTTTCACGATTACAAGATGGTTGAAAACCGTCCTGTATTGGAGCAGGCTCATGAGATAATATGCATTGTTAAGGAACTTGAGTTTCTCAAGTGCGAGTTACCGGGCAAGTTTGTCGCGGGCTGCATAATCGCTAAGCTCCCTAATTCCTGGAGGAACTTTGCCACCACTCTGAAACATCAGAGGCGTGAATTCTCTGTGGAGGATGTCATTGGCCATCTGAGTGTTGAGCAGAATTCGAGGGCAAAAGACTCGCACGGAAAAGGGGCCGAAGGGACTTCTGTTGTCAACATGGTGAACCAGAAGAACTTCAACTCCCACAAGCCCAAGGGAAAGAACGGTGTCCAACACAATACCGACTTTAAGAAGAAGGGTAAGAAGACCTTCAAGAAGAACAAGAAGGACGAGGGCTGCTTTACTTGTGGTTCGGTTGAACATTGGGCCAACAAGTGTCCAAACAAGTACAAGAAGTCAGGACAGGACTCCAAGTCTGTCAACATGATTGTGGGCAACAATGAGAATGGTGCATCTGGGTACGGTAATTTATTTACTGTTTTTTCAGTGTTTCAACCCAACGATTGGTGGGTGGACACAGGTGCAGGTGTTCATGTGTGTGCTGACATTTCATTGTTCACTTCTTACCAGGTCACATGTCACGGGTCCGTATTGATGGGGAATGGCGCGAGTGCTTCTGTTCATGGTGTTGGCACGGTCGATCTGAAGTTTACTTCGGGAAGGATCGTACAGCTGAAGAACGTGTAGCATGTCCCCGCCATCAAGAAGAACCTCGTTAGTGGCTCCCTTCTATGTAGAGAAGGGTTTAAGTTGGTTTTCGAGTCTAATAAATTAGTTGTTACAAAATATGGACTCTTTGTTGGAAAAGGTTATGAGAGCGGAGGGATATTCCGTCTTTCCCTCGCAGATTTTTGTAATAAAGTCGTGAACCATATTCATTCGAATGTTAATGAATCTGAAGTTTGGCATTCACGTCTTTGTCACATTAGTTTTGGTGTTATGACGCGGCTAGCCAAGTTGGATTTAATCCCGAGTTTCACTTTAGCCAAAGGTTCTAAGTGCCTTTCATGTGTGCAAGCTAAGCAACCTCGCAAGCCTCATAAGGCCGCGGAGGAGAGACACCTGGCATCATTAGAACTCATACATTCTGATCTTTGCGAGATGAATGGTGTGTTGACTAAAGGTGGAAAGAGATACTTCATGACATTGATAGATGATTCCACTAGATATTGCTATGTGTATCTGTTAAATACTAAAGATGAGGCTCTACACTACTTTAAAATCTATAAGGCAGAAGTTGAAAATCAACTTGAAAAGAAAATTAAACGAATCCGGTCAGATCGTGGTGGAGAGTACTTCTCGAGTGAGTTTGATTCCTTCTGTGCAGAACACGGCATTATTCATGAGAGGACGCCTCCCTATTCACCCCAGTCAAACGGGGTTGCCGAGCGGAAAAACCGTACTCTAACTGATTTGGTTAACGCCATGTTAGATACATCGGGTTTATCCAAGGCATGGTGGGGGGAGGCTATATTGACGGCATGTCATGTCCTGAATAAAGTTCCGACAAAGGATAGTGAGATCACTCCCTATGAGAAATGGGCAAAGAGAAGGACGACACTCTCGTACTTGCGCACTTGGGGCTGTTTGGCGAAAGTCAACGTGCCAATCCCCAAAAAGCGTAAGCTTGGACATAAGACCGTGGACTGCATTAATTTGGGCTACGCTAAGAACAACGTTGGCTATAGATTTCTAGTAGCGAAATCTGAGGTACCTGACCAGAAGATCGGTACAATTATGGAGTCTAAGGATGCTACATTCTTTGAGGATATTTTTCTTATGAGAGATATGCAAAGCACTTCTAAACAGGAATCTGAGGAGACTCCTGAACCTGCCATCCCTATGGAATATTATGAGCAAACACATGATGAAAATCCTGAGGAGGATGACGAGAAAACCCTTGGTAGGGGCAAGAGACAAAGGACTGCAAAGACCTTTGGTGATGATTTCTTCGTGTACCTCGTGGATGATACTCCCACTTCTATTTCAGAAGCGTATGCCTCTCCAGAAGCTGACTACTGGAAGGATGCGGTCCGTAGCGAGATGGATTCCATCATGGCTAACGGGACATGGGAGATCACTGACCGTCCCTATGGTTGCAAACCACTGGGATGTAAGTGGGTGTTCAAAAAGAAGCTTAGGCCCGATGGTACGATTGAAAAGTACAAGGCTAGGCTTGTGGCCAAGGGCTATGACCAGCAAGAAGAGGAAGATTTCTTTGATACTTATTCACCTGTGGCTAGACTAACCACCATTCGAGTATTACTCTCGTTGACGGCCTCACATGGTCTTCTCGTCCATCAGATGGATGTTAAGACAGCTTTTCTAAATGGAGAGCTAAAGGAGGAAATCTACATGCAACAGCCTGATGGCTTTGTGATAGATGGTCAGGAAAGAAAGGTGTGTAGGTTGATAAAATCTTTATATGGCCTGAAACAAGCACCTAAGCAATGGCATGATAAGTTTAATACAACTCTGACATCTGTTGGTTTCGTTGTTAATGAGGCTGACAAATGTGTATACTATCGCCATGGTGGGGGCGAAGGAGTTATACTGTGCTTGTATGTTGATGACATACTGATATTCGGAACAAACCTCAAAGTCATTGAGGAGGTCAAATCATTTCTATCTCAGAACTTTGAGATGAAAGACCTTGCTGTGGCTGATGTTATCTTGAACATCAAGCTACTGAGAGATAATGAGGGTGGGATCACACTTCTGCAATCCCATTACGTTGAGAAGGTGTTGAGTCGTTTTGGATATTCGGACTGCACACCATCTCAAAGACCATATGATCCTAGTGTATTAATTCGAAAGTCCAAAGGCATGGCTAAAGATCAATTGAGATACTCTCAAATCATTGGTTCACTGATGTACCTAGGGAGCGCAACGAGGCCTGACATCGCGTTTGCTGTGAGCAAACTGAGCCGGTTTGTTTCCAAACCGGATGATGTACATTGGCATGCTGTTGAGAGAGTTATGCGCTATCTGAAAGGTACTATGAACTATGGACTTCACTATAACGGATACCCGTCGGTACTTGAAGGGTATAGTGATGCGAATTGGATCTCTGATGCTGATGAGATGAAGGCCACAACTGGGTATATGTTTACTCTTGGAGGTGGCGCTGTTTCCTGGAAGTCTTGCAAGCAAACGATCTTAACGAGATCGACAATGGAAGCAGAATTAATGGCATTAGACACATCTGGTGTTGAAGCGAGATGGCTTCGAGATCTATTGATGGACTTGCCATTGGTTGATAAACCGGTTCCGGCTATCCTTATGAACTGTGACAATCAGACTGTCATCACCAAGGTGAAGAGTTCAAAGGACAACATGAAGTCCACCAAACACATAAGAATGAGATTAAAAGCTGTCAAAAAATTAAGAAACTCTGGAGTGATAGCGTTGGACTATGTCCATACGGCTAAGAATCTGGCAGATCCCTTTACAAAAGGGCTATCACGTGTTGTGATAGATAATGCATCGAGGGAGATGGGTATGAGACCCACATGAGTTGCCATGGTGGTAACCCAATCTATGTGATCGGAGATCCCGTGAATTAGGACCTGGGAAAACAAGCCAGTGGTGAACTGAGGAGAGTAACTATACTAACCCACTCCGTTGGAGATGCAATACTCTCAATACTGTATGGTAGGATGACTACGGTCTCAATGTGTTCCAAAGCTTATAAAAGCAAGATGCTATCCTACAGAGCGATCTTTGGAGGAACACACCTATATGAGCCCGACTGCTGTTCACAGTCTATGAGGTTGGGGTGATCTCTAGTAAGCTCATGAATAGGCCAGGAGTGTGACTTATATGCTCCACCCGAGGGGTCAGCCTTCGGCAGCCTAGTACTAGTAAGACATGTAGTGAAACTTCTTTACGCCAAACTGACAATTCAAGGCATAGTCCATTGTTTAGTTGTGAAGGAGTGTAGCCACTTGTTCTAGGTGAAGTTCAACCTTAACAGGTCTTTACTGAAACACTGGTATATCGAAACAGCAATTGAAACAGAGGACACAATGGGCCCTCGAGATCTGGTGGGGGATTGCTAAAATCTGAGATGGCTCTAGGCCCATATTGCAATTTCTGAAAAATCTCTAAGGGCCCATGTGGGTTATATGGCACTAGGTGTGGTGGGAAGTTTAGTCCCACCCCGGAAGTGGAAGGAGAGTTGGAGTGGTTTATAAGGGTTTCTCTTCTACATGCTATTGGAGCTTAAGAAGAGAAGAGGCCCTCGCGCACTCCTCCTCTGCCGCCCGCCTCGCCACGCCACGCCTCGTCACTACGCGCCGCGGGTTGCGGGATTGAGCCGAGCCGAGCTCACACCTACGCGCTTATTTTTGCCAGTCACTAACGGAGAGTTTTCTGACAGCTGGGCCACGATCTGAGACGTCGGATCGTGGGCTGTCACGGACTCGGACGTGGGTCGAGCCCACGTCTCTCCACGCGGCTGCGCCTCTGACAGCTGGGCCACGATCTAAGACGTCGGATCATGGGCTGTCACGGACTCGGACGTGGGTCGAGCCCACGTCTCTTCACGCGGCTGCGCCTATAAGTATGCGGTGTCTCCTAACCCTATCTGCCATGAACAGATCACATCTGCTCACGCGCACGCCCACCATCGTTCCTTCGCTGCTGCTGCCGCCGGTGACTCCATCCCGTCCGCCGCGTACACGGTCGACGGGAGAGCAGGTCTCCGAAACCACGCCCTTCTGGTTCCTGTACGGGGTGAGGGGCGAATAGGTTTTTGGGCAGCGATTACGCGACTGCTCGCTTCCGATCGTCTACTTCCTCTACGTCCGCGTCGCCTTCATCATCACCATGTCCACCGATGCCGACCGTGCCGCCGCCGAGAAAGCTGAAGCCGACAAGAAGGCCGCCGAGGACGCCGCTGCTGCCACCAAAGCCGCGGCCTCTGCGTGGCCTACTGGAGGGTATAACTCGTTTATCCCGCTCCTGATTATTTTTATATTAATAGTACTAGCAGTATGTGTAGATTTGTCTACTGTTTGCTTAGTACGTGCATGTTTAGATCAGAATCAGTACGTCATCAACTTAGTCAATGCCATACTAGTGATTTACTCATGGATTAATTTAATCGAGAAATTGCCTATTTACTCAACAGTATTGAGTCTCTGGTGGCATTGCATTGGACTGAACTGGGCAAGCCAGTCCATGCCGAGAACAATGTCGTATGCGCCCAAATGAGCAGACGCATGTCGATGGCGAACTTGTGGCCTTGGCACCACCACTGAACTATATATATCACCATTGGCAACCCGGATTGTCTCTGGATCCACATCCTGCAGTTTGCAGCAAGTAGTGTATGTGTTGTGAAAGTGGAGTTGACGGAAGTGTGGGTGTTGCCAGAGTCCACCAGGAGCAACCGCACTTGATTGCCACAAAATGCTCGTAGCCGCAAGGTGCCCTTGGTATATGTACCGGGGATCGTGTGCACAATGATGAAGTAACATGCTGTAGGCTCTTTAGGCTTTTCATCAAGCAGCTCGAGGGCATGAATTACGTCCCCAGAGTAGCTCACCATAGTCGCCGACCTCGATTGTGAGCAGATGTGCGAAACAGTTGCATTTGTGCTCGCGACTGTATTTGTCGCCGCACTTGAACCAAAGTACATTTGTGCGTATGAACTACCGGAGCTACCATTCACGGCCGAAGTAGTCAGGGCCGTGCTTGGCACCATTGATGTGTGGCTGCACTGGTCTTGGCACGACCATGATTAATATGGACATTTGACATATCGTATACATTTTTTGTATGTATGATATATTGTCCGTGTAACGACATAGGCAGACAACTAACATGATTACTGGAGGTGGAGGGATGGTGCCACCGGCGGCGCCTCCCTATGATGGTCGTGTTCCATCTCGTCTTCCTGGATATACACGAGAGCTGCTGCCGTGGACACACTCGTGGGCGCGTGTTGGTGCACGCCTGTGAGCTCGTCGTCACATAGACAGATGATAAACTGAGAGACGAAGAACTTGTTATTGAGAGAGGGGTCCAGCGCGATCAGGTAGTACATGATGGACTCAAAGGCAAGAACCCGCTTCGGTAGACCCCCCTCACAAAACGTATAAAGGATTAATATGGACATTTGACATATCGTATACATTTTTTGTATGTATGATGTATTGTCCGTGTAACGACATAGGCAGACAACTAACATGGGCCGGCCAATTTGCGCCGGAAAATCAACAAAAATAGCACAGCCCCATACACGGGAATCGAACTCACGACCACGGATAGGAATGGCTCTCGTTGCTAGCCAACTCAACTAGGTGCCTCGCGTGTTAAATTTGCTGTGGCACACTTAAAAGCAACCAACGAAAGGGGCAGCACTTAAACACCGATCAACAAATACTAAAATGCGTGAGCGGATCTCACACACAAGCTCAACATCACTAGCCCCAAAAGATTATTTCCTATTTCGTATGTGAATTTCTTTTTGAAAAAGTAAATATTTTTGAAACCTGGACATTTTCAAAATTTGTGAACATACTTTTAAAAATCCAAACCTTTTGTGAACAATCTTCAGAATCTCAAAATTTATTTCAAAAAATAGGAGCAAAATTGAAAGCAAGAACATTTCTTGTAACTACAAACATTTTCTAAAGGCTTCGTTCGAGAAAATCACCATGTTCAACGTAGGGTGTCCGGGTAAGTAGAAGGCTCCGTTTGAGAGTATGTTGTTCGACGACATCCGTCAGATGACCTTAATTTTTTTATTAGCTGTATGAACCATTCAAGGCACCATACCAAGGTTTTTTGGTTTTCTATAAATTTTATATTTTCTGAAGTTTTCTCGGTCAAAAAAGGGCGATAAATTGTCGGACGTGTCGCAACTTCCATCAGGTGTCGAAAATCGTTCAAACATAGCAGGGATTCCTACCATGGGTGTGCCCACCTGCTTGCAAAAGTTGGGTTAGTTTAATCGTCTACAAAAATAGACCATGTTCAACGTAGGGTGTCCGGCTTTGTCCGAGAGCAGATTGTTTTTCATCCTTGAAATGGCCCTAATTTTTTCCATGGCCTTGTATGACCAATTGAAGGCACCATGCCAAGTTGTTTTGATTTTTAATAAATTTTGCATTTTCTAGAGTTTTCTCAGTAGAAAAAAGCCAATAAATGCCCGAAGATGTACCAACTTGCTTACAATGTCAGAAAATCGTTCAAACCTAACATAGATGCCTACCATGTGCATGCCCCTCTGCTTGCAAACGTTGGGGTCATTTGAAGTTTTTCTGAAAATAGACCATGTTCAACGGAGATTGTTCGGGTAGGCCAGAAAGCTCCGCCTGAGAGCACGTGGTCTTTCGACATCCATGAAATGGCTCTAATTTTTTTGCATGACCTTGTATGACTAACTAAAGGAATAATGCCAAGTTGTTTTTGATTTTTTGATGAATTTTGCATTTTTTGGAGTTTCATCAGCCAAAAAAGGTCGATAAATGGCCGAACATGTCGCAACTTGCATACGGTGTCAGATATCATTCAAATCTGACATGTGTGCCTACTATGGGCATGTCCACTTTGTTCAAAAGTTGGGGTCATTTCAAGAATGTCCAAAACTAGACCATATTTAAACAAGGGTGTTCTGTTGTCCAGAAGGCTCCCTCTGAGCACGTTGCTCTTGACATCCTTGAAATGACCCCAATTTTTTTTCATGGTCTCGTATGACCAATTCAAGGCACCATGCCAAGTTGTTTGGATTTTCGACAAGTTTTGCATTTGCTAGATTTTTTCATTGAAAAAGAGTGATAAATGACCAGATGTGTCCCAACTTGCATACCGTGTTAAAAATCGTTCAGACCTGGCACTAATGCCTACCATGGGCAATGCCTACATTCCTGCAAAAGTTGGTGTCATTTGAAGGATGTTCATAATTAGACCATTGTCAGCATTCTGGGAACCGGGGTATCCAGACTTGTTTGCCTGCGGGCCACGGCGTGGCCCCGTCGATGGCCTGGTACGGCCCATCTCCAGCAGCAACAACACAAGACCCTCACGAGGGGCCAAGCCTCACGAGGCGGACGATGCCAAGACCTCCAAGAGGAGTGGCCACCTTAGGCTGGCTCCTGATCAGGAGCGGAGATTTCCATGCGAGTCCTCACCTCGTGAGAGCTCGAATGACGCAAGCCATGACGACCAAGGACAGGAGCGCGCCAACGAGCGCAGTACAACATGTTTCCTCTTTGGTGCTAAAGAGACAAGCGCAGGCACGGAGTCTTGAGGTTGTTCTTCCTTTGTACCAGTTCATCCTCAACCCACCTCGAGGCTAGTCTAGCACAAAGCAGGAGTAGGGTATTAATTACACCGCAAGGTGGCCCGAACCTGGGTAAACTGCCTTGTCTCGTTCTTTTTCAGCTCATCGAGCTAGGCCGCGAGATCGACGAGTTGGCAGGCTGGGGAGGTTGAGTTCTTCGAACGCACCCCAGAGTTCGAATCTATCTTGGGTCTGCGGAGCCCCGAATCCGACAATCATGTTCGAGAAAGGATGTCCGGTAGGCCAGAAGGCTCCGTCTAAGAGCCTTTTTTCTCGACATCCTTAAAATAAGTTCATAGATTTGAAAAAAGTTCATGAATTTAAGAAAATGAAAAATAAGAAGAAACAAATAAAAATAGAAAGAAAAAAGGCCAACCAAAAGAAAAAAAAACTGACTGAGAAGATGCACAACAAAAAAGAATGAAAAAAGTAATTAGACACAACAAGTTAGTTGTCCTAATTGGTTAAATTTGGTGAAGTAATCCAAGAGGTCCATAATTTTAATTGGGTATTTGAAAATACCATGAATTGAAAAAAATGACGGATTTTGAAAAAAAATGATAGATTTGAAAAATGTTCACAAAATTTAAAAAGCTTCACAAATTTTAAAAAAGTTCAACGATTTTGCAAAAAGTTTATCAACTTTTTAAGAAGTCCATGATTTTTCAAAAATAAAAAAAATCATCAACTTTGAAAAAGTCAATCATTTTGAAAAAGGTTCATCAATTTAGGGAGAAAAGGCTCGTCGCTTTTGAATAAAGTTCAATGACTTTGAAAAAAATTATTGATTTGTTTTAAAAATAAAACTAAAGAGGTTTTCACATTGCAAAAGAAAAGGAAGAACAAAAAGGAAAATAAAAACCAAACAAAAGCATTTGAAAAAAAAGAGAAAAATGGAAAGAAGAAAAAGATAAAAGATAAAAAGAAAGAAAGAGGAAAGAGGACAGAAGAAAAGAACGAGAATGATAATGTGAAGACAACAGTTGCTGCTGGCTGCTTGGTTATTGCGTCTACATATGAACCTGGAAGTCCCTGTTTCGAGTCCTACCATGCTCACTTTTTCCGACTTACAGTCAGAAAAAATTATTGGCAGGCCAGCTTGCTGTACAGGTCTACACCGTACACGGCGGTTTCTATTATAAAAGTACTTGTAGTTGAGGGATATAGAGGTACTATGATCTAATATATGCCCATCATGCCCTTTCTTACGAAAAGGTATAGGCTAATCTGAGTCGTCAATGGACTCGTTTGTAACCTTGGCACCATAACGCGGCGTGCCCCTCCATGTAGAGCACTGCCATGTGTACAGTACATGATGGGGTAGAGACTTGGAGTACAAGACAAGACATTACTAATTCTATCTCTAACTCAAACGCATTATACTTTTAACATTCCCCCTCAGTTGTAGCGGGAGTTGATCGGACGATTACGACTGAATTTGAAGTCTTGTGCTTCTGTCGTCTTGTCTGCTGCGCCATCATCAACTCTGTCTCTGATAGGTCGGCACCAAGGGCGGTGACCGTTTCCCCTTCGGGTGCCTTCCTCGTCTCTCCTCTGTTCCCTCCCGCAGTCACAGCGGGAGTGGCGTGGACGCTAGTGACGACGCGGACGCTGTGACTAGAGTTGTTGCTGATGAGTTGTTGTAGACCAAGCCATTAATGTCTATGTCGAGGTAGCCGATGATTGTGATGTAGCCGTGGTCGAGGTATTCGTGGTTGAGGTGTAGTCGTTGTGGATGATGAAGCCGCACAAAGCCGAAGGCGCAAAAAAAAAGTGCTATGACGGAGCTGCAGACATGGACGATACACCTTGCGGATGTCAGACGATGCCGTCGATGATGAGTCCATTGGTTTTGCCAAGACCGGAGGAAGCCCATTGAGCACACATCGATTTTGCCAGAACCATGTAGCCGTGTAGGGGTCATCACTGTAGTGACGTCGTCTCGATGCAGCCGTGTTGTCGTGGATGACAGCTGTCGATGCCGTCGTCATGGTCGCATCTTGCAAAAAAATTTGTCAAAGGACGCTAGTTGTCCATCTTGTGGACGAGGCGGCGGCGGTTTGTCAACGATGATGTTGATGAAGACCATTTTGATGAAGAACCTGGCTATGTAGTGTCGGCGATGGCATTGCAGAGGCTTGTCGACGATGATGCTCGCTTGGAGGCGTCCCTCACGGCGACGAAGTGTCGATGCCATGTCGCACCGGAGAAGTCTATGAAGAATTGCACGCTTTTCATACCGGCCTGGCGTGTGGATGATGCATGTTGATGTCCCTTCTCATAAATGTTATCGGCGAAGATTTTTTTTTCTTTGGCACGATGTAGCATGGCGTGGCTCGGGAGATGTAGGTGTAGGTGCAGATCGGCTGGTGCAGTTTGTCGTCGCAGGCTTGATGTAGTCGGTTCGTAGCATATGGCACACCTGGTCGTGTCGATGCCGTACGAGCTCGATGGAGTCGGCCTGGTGGGGATTGCGTCCGTGCGCGTGCAGTGTAGTCGATGTACATTGTAGTTTTTGGGCTCGGTGCAGATGGTTCTATCGCTCGGTGCAGTCTGCCGGAGTGGTGCCGATCGTTTGTTGGCGTAGTCCCGAAACTGAAGAAGTCGATGTAGCGACTCGAGGCACAGCTGACGACGGGAGATCTGATCGATCGCGATCGAAGCCGCTGGTGCGTGTGTAGACGCGTACGTGTAAGCTCATATTGATGCATGCATGTACCTGGCCTATTGGTTTCTTCACGTCCCACATCCTGGGAGGCTACGCCATGTATGCGGGCACGGTCTGCTCGATGAAGCTTGCGGGGCTGGCCCGGGGAAGACTAGGGCGCTCGATGTAGTTCGTTCGGATGGCTCGGGGAAGACTTGTATGGCTCGGCGATGTGTTGGCTGCCGAACGGCGTCGCCGCACGGATCTGCTGGATTTTCTTCATCGGATGGGATCAATCTAATACAAATTTATTTGGCTACTAAAAAAGAAATCAATCTAACTGAACACCGAAAATTGGAATTGACCTAATCTATGAAACTGATCTATTCTATGGAACCGATGTGATCTTTTGATCGATTGGTTGCCGCGCCCTCGGGGAGAGAAGATTAACTCCTCGGGAGCGGCGAGCTACGGAAGTGATGGGAGGTCCTCAGATCGGCGTCGTTGGACAAACCGCTCTGATATCATGTAGAAATGGTAGGATGGGTAATATTTGTGTTATATTGATCTGATCCTCGTGAGGGATTATATAGAGTACATGGTGGGGTAGAGACTTGGAGTACAAGACAAGACATTACTAATTGCGTCTCTGATAAGTCGGCACCAAGGGCGGTGACTGCTTCCCCTTCTGGTACCTTCCTCGTCTCTCCTCTGTTAGGTGATGTATGGTAGATCAAAGTAGGTGTGGCACAAATCGAACCAGAGACGCGACACTGTGCCCCTGAAGTGTGGCAAATCATGCTTGGGTTGTTTGTGGTGGTAGCTATTGCACTGGGAAGGTGGAGGAGAAGTCCGACGCTCTCGGTGGTCGGCGTGGCGGTCCTGGGCGGAGCAATTCTGGACAGGTGGTGGATGGGCTAGTAGGTGAAGAAGCAGTGGTCCCTGGCTGACGAGGAAGGCCACCGCGGGGGTGGCGGAGGTGGAGGGTGCAGCATAGGCGGTTACGTCCTGCGTGGCCTGCTTACTCTTGACGGCGTTAAGGCCCTTGCCGAAATCAGCCACCTACGTGCCTAGCTTTTGCACTTCCATGGTCAGGGAATATTTTTTTTCTTTTTGAAGCAAATCGTCCAAGGTTTTTTGCACTCCCTCCATCTCCATGACTTGTAGGATGAATTTCATCTGTGTACATCGAGTTGCCGATGGCGCCATTGCAGCCGCCCAAAATCAGACCTACCTCGATTGGGATTTCGCGTCCAGTCGTCGGAACAATCAGACACCCTTCGCGGTGCGTGTTACGGCCGGATCAAGGGAGTGAGGTGCAGCGGCGGGCTGAAAGGCTCTGAGTACCAAATCCGTAACGACCCTAAGAAATAGTTCTTACAAGAGGGGATTGGAGTAGGGGAGAGGAAGAAGGGGATCGGAGGTGAGGTAGGAGCAAGAGGGAGAAGGTGAGATGCAGAGAGAGATGAGAGCGAATTCGCATTTCTTTTCATAGTCTGCTTACAACAGCTCACCGCGCCTACTTAACAACTTTGCTAGCTAGGGCCCATTGGCCAGACACACACACTCACGCCGTGACCAAGTCGCATCCTGATAGTAGGTCGCCTCCGCGCCGTGACCAAGGCGTGACACCTTCTCACCACTTCTTTTCTTGCCCAGCAGGCAAGTCAACTACTGCGACAATTTTTTTTTGTGGTCTATCTGATTCAAAATGCTCTGGTAGCAAAACTCGGTCGTGTCGTTGTTATGCTAAACTGCGTTGGATTGCAAAATTTAGTACGTCAGGATAATCTTTACTAGTTGTAGAGATATTTTGGCCACAGCCCAGAATCCGAAAAGCCACCACAAATGCAATACAGAGCCTAAAAAGGCTCAAATGGTTTGGCCACACGGTACATCATGTATATGCCATTGCCTACACAGTAGGCATGGCGTCTTCAAACTACTGAATATATTAAGATACGGACTAGTATTGGTGACCCAAATTCGTATCATCAAAGAAATGCGTCACCCAGGACAAATGGACATGATCACATGCGAAGTATCTGCTTTTGGGGCAGCACATCAGAAGTTCACACAGAGCATGGAAGCAAGTGGCTTGATTCCTGAGCGCTACTCCTGGGTAGTAGTAGCTTTTATCTTGCTCAGAAGGCCTCCTGGCTTTAGTTCTTTGATCATTGCAGCAAGGATGAAGTCTTTATCTGTTAAACCCCCTGTTACCACAAACGTGCCGATCAGTCCTCTATTTTACCTATGTTTGAAGCACCAGTTGACGATGAATGAACTGTTATAATTGGTATTTTCACTCAGTTTTGTATGGCCGCTCGTTTTCCTCTTCATTTAAGTTGATTGGATTCCTCTATACGAAAAATAAGTTTCAATCACGACAATGGCCAACTACCAGTAGGCATCAAGCACCCAAGTACCTGCCAATTTTGCTCGATCGAACGACTTCTAATTAGTCTACATCATATCATTGTCAGCCCGTCAGGGTTCCTAAACAGCAAATGAATAACTAGTGAACCACTACCGTTCGGAATAGAACACAATACAAAATTTCGTTTTCCAGGTCCCAAGGGATTTAATAATATACTATATTAATGCTGCTCCATTTTTCTCGGAAATTAACAGAGGTAACACTTGAAATCATCCTAGAGTGAAATCTTAAGTCAAAATAACCATATGGAACAGTGGAACACTTAAGCTTACTGACTCAGTGAGTCCACGCATCAATTTTCACATTATTCCAACCAACAAGGTGAAGATCTGGGTGGTGACCTGGAAAAGCATACCCATTTAAACCTACTTTGCCAAGATTGTTACTGAAACAAAAAAAAAACATGCCAAGAAATTTGTTGGATTCTGGGTGAAATACAAAATTTCTTGACCAATTCAAGGAGTAATGTCCTCTAGAAATGTAAAAATTTGTTGGATTCAGAAATACTTTTTGCCAACATCGACTTGCTGTGGTCCGTATGTAACAGTGATGTACTTGAAATCCAACAGGGGACTGGTAGTACGGGAAGTCAATTGGTCATTACTTCCGTCAGATTTTTTTATAAAGAAAATTGAATACTGATCAACAAGACAATGTGAATATGAAGAACATAACTCAAGCCCTTTCGCAAAGTTCCTCACCTTCCATGCCCTGTGCAACTTCAGAATGTCACCCTCATTTTTCACCTCCCAACCAGTCACCTGTTTTTAAGGAGGTCGGTCAACATAGCAAAGTATGATAAGAAAAGAAAAAATGCTGTTCTAGCAACATTTTAGCAGAATCTTCTGACATGGCTTGTGTAAATCCTTTGAATTGCATGGGAGACAACTCTTTTTTGATAATTCTGAAAGAAGAAAACACAGATGCATACTTGTTTTTGCAGGACTGCAGAGTAATTAGTGGCCTCAAACTCAGAAGCAGACGTCGGGGGTGGCAACAGAGAAACACAAATTCGTAAGCAGGAATAGAAAGAGAAAAACGAACAGGGGTGCAGCTCACCAACCAGGAATCCTGGATCGAGAGAGATATAGAAACAAACAGGGCTGCGGCGGCTCACCAACTTTAGCAGCGGCCTCCTCCCCCATCGCCTGCGAGGCGGAGGGGCGAGTAGGGGCGGCCTCCCCCGGTGCCTGGTCGCGGTCTCGCGGAATAGGTGATGCCCCTCCATCCCTAACTTCGGGGAGACAGCTGCGTAGTGCCGTGGGATGGGAGTCCAGGTGAAGCTTCTATGTTCAGAGATGAAAGGGCAAGTGTAGCTTCTATGTTCTGAGATGAAATGTCAAAGGTTGCCACTGTATGCCTTCTGCTATATAAAAACTATGGAACGACGCTGGCTGGCCTCCGGGTGAGCATATAGGCAACCTTCATGGTCAACAGGTTGCGTATATGTTCACCATGTCTGAAGGACTTGGCTAAAAGAAGATTCTTAGCTGAGGCAGCTTTAGAGCAGAGGTTAGATTTTGTTGTTCTATCGGAGACGGGTAGAGATAACTTTGCGCCCCAGTTTCTTTCTTCTCTTGTGGGTGGTATTGATTTCGATTGGCATTGCCTCCCTCCGCGAGGAAGATCGGGTGGTATCTTACTAGGTGTGAGATGCGATTCGCTTGAAGTCCGAAGTGTAGTGATGGGCGACTTCGCGGTGAAGTTTCGAGTCAGGTCTAGGATAGATAGTTTTAACTGGGCTTTGGTGGCGGTTTATGGTGCCGCACAGCCCGAGCTTAAAGTGGAGTTTCTGGCGGACCTTGTTCGAATCTGTGGGTCAGAACAGCTTCAATTTTAGTTGGAGGTGATTTCAATATCATCAGGAGGAGAGAGGAGAAGAACAATGATAACTTTGACGGCAGATGGTCGTTTATGTTCAATACCATTATTGAAAGCTTGGATCTGAGAGAGATAGAGCTTTCTGGTAGAAAGTTTACCTGGGCTAATGCTCTGCCAAACCCTACCTATGAAAAACTTGATCGAGTTCTTGCGAGCGTGGAGTGGGAACAAAAGTTCCCTCTGGTTACGGTGCAAGCTCTTTCGAGGGGAATATCTGATCACACCCCATTGTTCGTGGACTCAGGGGAGCCGAACCACGTGGGTAACAAGAACACCTTCTCTTTCGGGATGTCATGGTTTGAACGTGAGGGGTTCGTGGACTTGATCGCCAGGGAATGGGATAGAGGTGTAGGAGGCAAGACTGCGATAGAGCGTTGGCAGAATAAGATTAGGCATTTGAGAAATTTTTTACGGGGTTGGGCTAAGCACCTCAGTTGTGTGTATAAGATTGAAAAGGATAGACTCCTTACTCTTATACAGGCCCTGGACATACAGGCCGAATCCACTATTTTATCGCCAGCTGAGCTTCAGGTTAAAAATGAGGCGGAGAAGAGGTTGAAATAACTGCTCCGCGAAGAAGAATTGAAGTGGGCTTTGCGTGCTAAAGTCCGCAAAGTGGTTCAAGGGGACGCGAATACTCAATTCTTCCATTTGATAGCTAATGGCAAGCACAGAAAGAAGTGTATCTTTTAGCTTGAGCAAGACGAGGGCACTATTTTAGGTCAGGATAACCTAAAAACATATATTACCGACTATTATAAGCAGTTATTTGGGCTCCGGAAGATAATTGTGTGTCCCTCGATGAGTCCAGGACTGAGGATGTGCCCCAGCTATCAGCTGACGATAATGATATTCTGGTTGCCCCATTCTCGGAGAAGGAGGTGTTTGATGCTATTGCACAGATGAAAAACAATAAGGCTCCCGGACCGGATGGATTCCCGGCAGAGTTCTATAAAAAGTGCTGGCACATTATTAAGGGGGATTTACTACCTATGTTCCATGATCTGTTCTCTGGACAACTTCAATTATTTCACTTGAATTTTGGGACTATCACACTGCTTCCCAAGAAAACGGATGCTGTGAGAATTGAGCAATTCAGGCCGATCTGTCTCCTCAATGTTAGTTTCAAAATTTTCACCAAGGTCGGGACTAACAGGCTCACACAGATTCCGCATTCTGTGGTGCAACAGTCCCAAACTGCTTTCATGTCGGACAGAAATATCCTTGAAGGGGTGGTCGTCCTGCATGAAACACTCCATGAAATCCATTCCAAAAAATTAGATGGAGTAATTTTTAAGGTGGATTTTGAGAAAACGTACGATAAGGTCAAATGGCCATTCCTCCAACAGTCATTGCGTATGAAAGGTTTTGATGAAGCCTGGCGCCGACAGGTTGAATCATTTACGCAAAAAGGTAGTGTGGGAATTAAAGTTAATGATGACATAGGTCATTGCTTCCAGACACATAAAGGCCTAAGACAAGGAGATCTGATGTCCCCTATACTGTTTAACATTGTGGTGGATATGTTAGCAATTTTGATAGGAAAGGCTAAGGAAAATGGTCAAGTAGGTGGATTGGTACCTCATCTTATTGATGGAGGTGTATCCATCTTTCAGTACGCTGATGATACAATCATCTTTATGGAGCATGATTTGGCCAAGGTGAGAAATATGAAGCTTGTGTTATGCCTATTTGAACAATTGACCGGGTTAAAGATTAACTTTCATAAGAGCGAGCTGTTCTGTTTTGGTAGGGCCAAAGACGAACAGGATGCTTATAGGCAATTGTTTGGGTGTGAGTTGGGAGAGTTACCCTTCTCTTACCTGGGGATTCCAATCCACCATCGTAGGCTGACAAACAGAGAGTGGAAGTGCATCGAGGACCGATTTGAGAAGAAAATGAGTTGCTGGAAGGGTAAGCTCATGTCATACGGAGGCCGATTAATCCTGATTAATTCGGTGCTCACGAGTATGCCAATGTTTCTCCTATCGTTCTTTGAGGTCCCAGTTGGTGTTAGGAAGAGACTGGACTTCTATCAATCGCGTTTTTTTTGGCAGGGTGATGAGCTTAAAAGAAAATATCGGCTTGCCAAATGGGATATCACCTGTAGACCGAAAGACCAAGGGGGTCTAGGTATTGAGAATCTAGAAGTTAAGAATAAATGCCTTCTTAGCAAGTGGTTGTGGAAGCTCTCATCGGAGAATGATGCTATGTGGGCTCAAATCCTTCGCAGCAAGTACCTCCAGACAAAAACTTTGTCCCAGGTTACAGTCAGGCCGACCGATTCACCTTTCTGGAAAGGCCTAATGAAAGTCAAACAGTCCTTATTTAATAAGACGAAGTTTGTTATTGGAAACGGCACGAGTACACGTTTCTGGGAGGATACTTGGCTCGGCGAGACACCCTTGGCCATCCAATATCCGTCTTTATACCGCATTGTTCAACGACGTGAGGTGTTCGTCGCATCGGTCTTTCAATCTACCCCCCTTAATATTCAGTTCCGACGAACGCTAGCGGACAATCGTTGGGAAGAATGGCTCCGTCTAGTTAGGAGACTGATGGAGGTCCAGCTTTCACAACAACCCGATGAATTACGCTGGAAATTGACTAAGTCTGGAGTATTCACGGTTAAATTAATGTATATTGATGTTATTAATTCGAACTCCATTCCTACGTCCAAGTATGTTTGGGATGTCAAAGTTCCTTTGAAAATAAAAGTGTTTATGTGGTTTGTCCATAAACAAGTTATTTTAACTAAGGACAACTTGATAAAGCGTAATTGGACAGGACCTGCTAGGTGTAGTTTCTGCGATCGGGATGAGACTATGAAACACCTCTTTTTTGATTGCCCGTTGGCCAAGGTACTTTGGCAGACGGTCCACATTGCTTTTAATATCAATCCACCGAATTCTGTTAATGCGTTATTTGGGACATGGCTTAATGGGATTGAGCCTGACTTAGCGAGACATATTCGGGTTGGAGTTTGTGCTTTGCTGTGGACTATCTGGACTTGCAGAAATGATTTGGTTTTTAACAGAATATCATGTATACATTTTTTGCAGGTCATATTCCGAACTACGGCTCTGATCCGTTCGTGGTCGCTACTCACCCAGACGGAGGCCAGGGAGCATTTGGTTACTGGGTCTTTTCACTGGAAGATGGTAGCTCGGGATATCTTCAACCGGTTTGGATGTCGGTCATGTAATATGATAGGCAATTAGTTTCCCTATCTAGTTTTAGCCAGTCGGTTATGGCGTCTTTTCTTGGCTAGTTGGTGTTTCTAGCCTTTATTGGCTCTATGTGAGCTTTCTGTGTTTTTTATTACTTTTGGAGATCTTTAAAACCATGTTGGCACTACTTTATTTGGTTAATAAGATAGCTGTATGCATCTTTCTGATGCAGAGGCCGGAGAATCCCCTTTTCAAAAAAAAAAATTGAGGCCAACAACGCAGTGCCATAGTTTTTACAAAGCATGGCAGTGAATAATAAACATGCACTAACTTGAAGAACATGTGTTAGCCCAAAAACTCTCGGCTAGCTAGTATCCACAGGACCGATCGAACTACACTAGCCAAGTAACAAGCGCACTAGCGAAGCACACACTCAGTGGAGCAGCACACACACAACCACACTTGAGGCTCGATTGATTCCTGGTGCTGGGATGATTACAACGAGAGTAGCACAGCTCCTTATATAGGAGATTGAACCGACTAGCATCCCAGAAAATATCTACTGGTACTTCTACACAGCTAGCTATTACTCCCTCCGTAAAGAAATATAAAAGTGTTTAGATCACTATTTTAATGATCTAAACGTTTTTATATTTGTTTACAGAGGGAGTACTAGACAGTAGGCTGGAAACTACTACTCCCTTCATTCCAAAATATAGTGCGCCCGCGCTTCTCGAGATTCAACTTTGACCATAAATTTAACTAACGAGACCAATTGCGGCGGGAGAAACAAATTATATAATTGAAAACTTCTTTCAAATACGAATTCACTGATATAATTTTGCTCCCGCCGCAATCGGTCTTGATAGTTAAATTTACGGTCAAAATTGAAGCACGTGGATAAAGAAAGCACTATATTATGAAATGGAGGGAGTACATGTTTTCTTACATGCTAAGGAAAGGAAAGTACCCTTTGAAACATGGTGGTAATTACACCTGTGGAGCAAACCGATGGAATCGATTCCCTGACGAGATTCGCCACCAAGCTGGGGTAGCATTGAAAAAGTAAAAGTGATGGCGCAGACCGATGGAATTGATCCCCAGTCGAGCTTCGCCACCAAGCTGGGATGCCTTGAAACATTACGTGCATACACAGATTATTTGACAAGAGTTCTGGGTGTTTAAATTCAAATCCATTTAAAAAAATTGGACGGTACCAATATTTTGCGAGGAAACACCCCGCTCAACACAGTAAGCCGACTGCCCGTGAGATGAGCACGGCATATGTATAAGCTGAGTACCTCGACTCGGCTTCCATTTGGGCCAGGAGTCACCTAGAAACCTCACTCGTTCATCCGCAAAAAAAGAAGAAGAAAGAAACGTCACTCGTTCGCGCAACAAACTGAGTGACCAGTTGAAGCTCACGGCGTAAGAGCATCTCTAGGTGATCCGCTAAAACTGAGTCCTCTAAAAACCGTATACAGTTCCTCCTAAAATGATAATGAACACTAATTATCATATTACTGCTGTGCACAAATTTGCTCACAACTGCATGCTTTTTAGGTCTGGCGTTATTTGTGTCAAAGTAATACTTAGGCATTTATGCTGTGATACTGCATGGAATAAGTGATTGCCTGCACACCAGTGTATATTATCGCTATTATGAAAATATAGTATCTTGGTTGTCTTATGTTTGTTATGCAACAAATACTGCGGTTGGTGATGCTGGCACATTGCTTGTGGCCGGGGATAGTTTGAGGAAAGAAACCAAGATCACTGTTCCACTAGATTCTTCTACAAAGTTGTTATGTAGCTGCAATTTATAACATTTTGTATATATAAAGAATAAATCTAGTGTGATTTCTAGACTTACACAGATTTATTCCACCAGGTATGATGTGACTCTGGGGTTCTCAGAGGTTATTTTTTTTCTCAAATACGCACAAGTGTGCGTACTTTACTATAAAGAAGGAGTGGGGTAAGAGCATCTCCAGCCGTTCGGCCCCCAAGGCGTCTAAAAAGAGCGGCCTGGGGGCGAACCGGCGCTAGCTCGGCCTCTGGGGGCGACCTAGCTCCCAGTCACGCCCCCAGGTGCCAGCCCCAGGATGCGGAAAATTCAAACTTGGTCGTTCCCGCTCATTACAAAAGACGCCATAAATTCAGCGATCACAAGTCACAGTTCGGTGATCGGATGTAATCTGGCGTAAAAAAAAAACAGAGCGCCGCAAGTTCGCGTGCGCAACGAATCACTCGGCGGGGTCGGCTTCAGGCGTCGGCGAGTCGGCCTGCGCGGGCTCGGCGGTGTCGGAACTGCTTCGGTGCTGGGCGGTGTCGGCGCGGCTTCGGTGCTGCTGGGCGGCGTCGTGGAGGCGTCATCACTCGGGCTTGGCGTCGGCGTGGGCGTGGGCGAGGGAGTTGGCGTCGACGTCGTCGGCAGCTGGTTCAGGATGAGGCCGCGCTCCACCATGTACCACGCCTTGAGCTTCTCATCGTTGCTCTGGAGCATGTCCGCCCCGCCCATCAGAAAAGCCAGGTCGGTGTTCCTCTTCTTCGCGGCGACGTTGGTCCGGAGCAGGTCGAGCTTGATGGCGTTGTTCGTCAGCAAGGACGACCACCGCGCCGCGGTTTTCTCTTCATGCAGGACGGCCCGGGCCTGTGCATCGGCGAGGCAATGCTCGATAGACTCCTGCACTCGCGTGGTAGCCGCGTCGGCGTGTTTCCCCTTCTTGGCCCCTTTGTTGCCGTCCGGCCGCCCCTCTGACGCGCCCGGTGTCGGCGCGTCCGGCTTGTATGTCTCCTTGGCCTTTGTCGAGGGTGCGCCGGACTTCCGCCCACTTCTCGCACTTGTCAATGCGCTTGTAAACATGGAGGTACTTGAATTCGGCGTCGCGGTTGTCACGCCGATACAGGGCGAACATGCGCAGCAACTGCGCGGAGGAACATGTTGGGGAACGTTGCAGAAAACAAAAATTTTCCTACGGTTTCACCAAGATCCATCTATGAGTTCATCTAGCAACGAGTGATCGGATTGCATCTACATACCTTTGTAGATCACGCGCGGAAGCGTTCAAAGAACGGGGATGAGGAAGTCGTACTCGACGTGATCCAAATCACCGGAGATCCTAGCGCCGAACGGACGGCACCTCCGCGTTCAACACACGTACGGTCAGCGTGACGTCTCCTCCTTCTTGATCCAGCAAGGGGGAAGGAGAGGTTGATGAAGATCCAGCAGCACGACGGCGTGGTGGTGGATGCAGGGGTCACCGCAGCAGGGCTTCGCCGTTCTACTACGAGAGGGAGAGGTGTTGCAGGGGAGAGGGAGGCGCCAAGACTCAAGGGTGTGGCTGCCCCCTCCCTCCCCCCTTTATATAGGCCCCCTAGGGGGTGCGCCGGCCCTAGGAGATGGGATCTCCTAGGGGGGCGGCGGCCAAGGGGTGGAGTCCCCCCCAAGCCAGGTGGGGCGCCCCCCCACCCTAGGGTTCCCAACCCTAGGCGCATGGGGTGGGCCAAGGGGGGCGCACCAGCCCACTATGGGCTGGTTCCCCTCCCCACTTTGGCCCATGGGGCCCTCCGGGATGGGTGGCCCCACCCGGTGGACCCCCGGGACCCTTCCGGTGGTCCCGGTACAATACCGGTGACCCCCGAAACTCTCCCGATGGCCGAAACTGCACTTCCTATATATAATTCTTCATCTCCGGACCATTCCGGAACTCCTCGTGACATCCAGGATCTCATCCGGGACTCCGAACAACTTTCGGGTTACTGCATATTCATATCTCTACAACCCTAGTGTCACCGAACCTTAAGTGTGTAGACCCTACGGGTTCGGGAGACATGTAGACATGACCGAGATGGCTCTCCGGTCAATAACCAACAGCGGGATCTGGATACCCATGTTGGCTCCCACATGCTCCTCGATGATTTCATCGGATGAACCACGATGTCGAGGATTCAAGCAACCCCGTATACAATTCCCTTTGTCAATCGGTACGTTACTTGCCCGAGATTCGATCGTCGGTATCCCAATACCTCGTTCAATCTCGTTACCGGCAAGTCACTTTACTCGTACCGTAATGCATGATCCCGTGACCAGACACTTGGTCACTTTGAGCTCATTGTGATGATGCATTACCGAGTGGGCCCAGAGATACCTCTCCATCATACGGAGTGACAAATCCCAGTCTTGATCCGTGTCAACCGAACAGACACTTTCGGAGATACCCGTAGTATACCTTTATATTCACCCAGTTACGTTGTGACGTTTGGTACACCCAAAGCACTCCTACGGTATCCGGAAGTTACACGATCTCATGGTCTAAGGAAAAGATACTTGACATTGGAAAAACTCTAGCAAACGAACTATACGATCTTGTGCTATGTTTAGGATTGGGTCTTATCCATCACATCATTCTCCTAATGATGTGATCCCGTTATCAATGACATCCCCATGTCCATAGCCAGGAAACCATGACTATCTGTTGATCAACGAGCTAGTCAACTAGAGGCTCACTAGGGACACATTGTGGTCTATGTATTCACACATGTATTACGATTTGCGGATAATACAATTATAGCATGAATAATAGACAATTATCATGAACAAGGAAATATAATAATCATTTTATTATTGCCTCTAGGGCATATTTCCAACAGTCTCCCACTTGCACTAGAGTCAATCATCTAGTTACATTGTGATGAATCGAACACCCATGGAATTCTGGTGTTGATCATGTTTTGCTCTAGGGAGAGGTTTAGTCAACGGATCTGCTACATTCAGGTCCGTATGCACTTTACAAATCTCTATGTCTCCATTTTGAACACTTTCACGAATGGAGTTGAAGTGACGCTTGATATGCCTGGTCTTCCTGTGAACCCTGGGCTCCTTGGCAAGGGCAATAGCTCCAGTGTTGTCACAGAAGAGAGTCATCGGGCCCGACGCATTGGGTATGACTCCTAGGTCGGTAATGAACTCCTTCACCCAGACTGCTTCGTGTGCTGCCTCCGAGGCTGCCATGTACTCCGCTTCACATGTAGATCCCGCCACAACGCTTTGCTTGCAACTGCACCAGCTTACTGCCCCACCATTCAAAATATACACGTATCCGGTTTGTGACTTAGAGTCATCCAGATCTGTGTCGAAGCTAGCGTCGACGTTGTTGGAAATATGCCCTAGAGGCAATAATAAAAGCATTATTATTATATTTCCTTGTTCATGATAATTGTCTTTATTCATGCTATAATTGTGTTATCCGGAAATCGTAATACATGTGTGAATAATAGACACCAACATGTCCCTAGTGAGCCTCTAGTTGACTAGCTCGTTGATCAACAGATAGTCATGGTTTCCTGACTATGGACATTGGATGTCATTGATAACGAGATCACATCATTAGGAGAATGATGTGATGGACAAGACCCAATCCTAAACATAGCATAAGATCGTATAGTTCGTTTGCTAGAGTTTTTCCAATGTCAAGTATCTTTTCCTTAGACCATGAGATCGCGTAACTCCCGGATACCGTAGGAGTGCTTTGGGTGTACCAAACGTCACAACGTAACCGGGTGACTATAAAGGTATACTACGGGTATCTCCGAAAGTGTCTGTTGGGTTGACATGGATCAAGACTGGGATTTTTCACTCCGTATGACGGAGAGGTATCACTGGGCCCACTCGGTAATGCATCATCATTATGAGCTCAAAGTGACCAAGTGTCTGGTCACGGGATCATGCATTACGGTACGAGTAAAGTGACTTGCCGGTAACGAGATTGAACGAGGTATTGGGATACCGACGATCGAATCTCGGGCAAGTAGCATACCGATTGACAAAGGGAATTGTATACGGGGTTGCTTGAATCCTCGACATCGTGGTTCATCCGATGAGATCATCGAGGAGCATGTGGGAGCCAACATGGGTATCCAGATCCCGCTGTTGGTTATTGACCGGAGAGCGATCTCGGTCATGTCTACATGTCTCCCGAACCCGTAGGGTCTACACACTTAAGGTTCGGTGACGCTAGGGTTGTAGGGATATGTATATGCAGTAACCCGAATGTTGTTCGGAGTCCCGAATGAGATCCTGGACGTCACGAGGAGTTCCGGAATGGTCCGGAGGTAAAGAATTATATATAGGAAGTGCTATTTCGGCTGTCGGGACAAGTTTCGGGGTCACCGGTATTGTACCGGGACCACCGGAAGGGTCCCGGGGGTCCACCGGGTGGGGCCACCTGCCCCGGGGGGCCACATGGGCAGTAGGGGTGTGCGCCTTGGCCTATATGGGCTAAGGGCACTAGCCCCAAGAGGCCCATGCGCCTAGAGATAAGGAAGGGAAGAGTCCCAAAGGGGAAAGGCACCTCCTAGGTGCCTTGGGGAGGAGAGATTCCTCCCTTGGCCGGCGCCCCCCCTAGGAGATTGCATCTCCTAGGGCCGGCGCCCCCCCTAGGCTCCCTATATATAGTAGAAGAAAGAGGGCCTCTCATACCACGCCTTTGGTGCCTCCCTCTCCCTCTCCAACACATCCTCCTCCTCCATAGAGCTCGGCGAAGCCCTGCCGGAGTACTGCAGCTCCATCACCACCACGCCGTCGTGCTGCTGCTGGAGCTATCTTCCTCAACCTCTCCTTCCCCCTTGCTGGATCAAGAAGAAGGAGACGTCACGCTGACCGTACGTGTGTTGAACGCGGAGGTGCCGTCCGTTCGGCGCTAGGATCTCCGGTGATTTGGATCACGTCGAGTACGCCTTCCTCATCCCCGTTCTTTGAACGCTTCCGCGCGTGATCTACAAAGGTATGTAGATGCAATCCGATCACTCGTTGCTAGATGAACTCATAGATGGATCTTGGTGAAACCGTAGGAAAAATTTTGTTTTCTGCAACGTTCCCCAAAAGTGGCATCATGAGCTAGGTTTATGCGTAGTTCTCTTGCACGAGTAGAACACAAATTTGTTGTGGGCGTTGATGTTGTCAACTTTCTTGCCGCTACTAGTCTTATCTTGCTTCAACGGTATTGTGGGATGAAGCGGCCCAGACCTACCTTACACGTACGCTTATGTGAGACCGGTTCCACCGACTAACATGCACAAGTGGCATAAGGTGGCTGGCGGGTGTCTGTCTCTCCCACTTTAGTTGGAGCGGATTCGATGAAAAGGGTCCTTATGAAGGGTAAATAGAAGTTGAAAAATCACGTTGTGGCTTTCACGTAGGTAAGAAAACGTTCTTGCTAGAACCCTATATCAGCCACGTAAAACTTGCAACAACAATTAGAGGACGTCTAACTTGTTTTTGCAGCAAGTGCTTTGTGATATGATATGGCCAAAGTTGTGATGAATGATGAATGATATATATGTGATGTATGAGATGTTCATGCTATTTTAATAGGAATCACGACTTGCATGTCGATGAGTATGACAACCGGAAGGAGCCATAGGAGTTGTCTTTATTTTTTGTATGACCTGCGTGTCATTGAGAAACGCCATGTAAATTACTTTACTTTATTGCTAAACGCGTTAGCCATAGTAGTAGAAGTAATAGTTGACGAGCAACTTCATGGAGACACGATGATGGAGATCATGGTGTCATGCCGGTGACAAGATGATCATGTAGCCCCAAGATGGAGATCAAAGGAGCTATGTGATATTGGCCATATCATGTCACTATTATTATTTGATTGCATGTGATGTTTATCATGTTTTTGCATCTTGTTTACTTAGAACGACGGTAGTAAATAAGATGATCCCTCATAATAATTTCAAGAAAGTGTTCCCCCTAACTGTGCACCGTTGCGACAGTTTGTTGTGTCGAAGCACCACGTGATGATCGGGTGTGATAGATTCTAACGTTCATATACAACGGGTGTAAGACAGATTTACACATGCAAACACTTAGGTTGACTTGACGAGCCTAGCATGTACAGACATGGCCTCGGAACACAGAAGACCGAAAGGTCGAGCATGAGTCGTATAGAAGATACGATCAACATGAAGATGTTCACCGATGTTGACTAGTCCGTCTCACGTGATGATCGGACATGGCCTAGTTAACTCGGATCATGTTATACTTAGATTACAGGAGGGATGTCTATCTAAGTGGGAGTTCATTATAATTTGATTAGATGAACTTAATTATCATGAACTTAGTCTAAAATATTTACAATATGTCTTGTAGATCAAATGGCCAACGTAGTCCTCAACTTCAACGCGTTCCTAGAGAAAACCAAGCTGAAAGACGATGGCAACAACTACACGGACTGGGTCCGGAACCTGAGGATCATCCTCATAGCTGCCAAGAAAGATTATGTCCTACAAGCACCGCTAGGTGATGCACCTGTTCTCCCTGAAGAACAAGACGTTATGAACGCTTGGCAGGCACGTACCGATGACTACTCCCTCGTTCAGTGCGGCATACTTTACAGCTTAGAGCCAGGGCTCCAAAAGCGTTTTGAGAGACACGGAGCATATGAGATGTTTGAAGAGCTGAAAATGGTTTTCCAAGCTCATGCCCGGGTCGAGAGATATCAAGTCTCCGACAAGTTCTTCAGCTGTAAGATGGAGGAAAACAGTTCTGTCAGTGAGCACATACTCACTATGTCTGGGTTACATAACCGCTTGACTCAGCTTGGAGTTAATCTCCCGGATGACGCGGTCATTGACAGAATCCTCCAATCGCTTCCACCAAGCTACAAGAGCTTTGTGATGAACTTCAATATGCAGGGGATGGAAAAGACCATTCCTGAAGTATTTGCAATGCTGAAATCAACAGAGGTAGAAGTCAAAAAGGAACATCAAGTGTTGATGGTGAATAAAACCACTAAGTTCAAGAAGGGCAAGGGTAAGAAAGCCTTCAAGAAGGACGGCAAGGGAGTTGCCGCACCCGACAAGCAAGCTGCCGGGAAGAAGCCAAAGAATGGACCCAAGCCCGAGATTGAGTGCTTTTATTGCAAGGAAAGTGGTCACTGGAAGCGGAACTGCCCCAAATACTTAGCGGACAAGAAGGCCGGCAAAACGAAAGGTATATGTGATATACATGTAATTGATGTGTACCTTACCAGTACTCGTAGTAGCTCCTGGGTATTTGATACCGGTGTAGTTGCTCACATTTGTAACTCAAAGTAGGAGCTGCGGAATAAGCGGAGACTGGCGAAGGACGAGGTGACGATGCGCGTCGGGAATGGTTCCAAGGTCGATGTGATCGCCGTCGGCACGCTACCTCTACATTTACCTACGGGATTAGTTTTGACCTCAATAATTGTTATTTAGTGCCAAGTTTGAGCATGAACATTGTATCAGGATCTCATTTAATACGAGATGGCTACTCATTTAAATCCGAGAATAATGGTTGTTCTATTTATATGAAAGATATGTTTTATGGTCATGCTCCGATGGTGAATGGTTTGTTCTTAATGAATCTCGAGCGTAATGCTACACATATTCATAGTGTGAATACCAAAAGATGTAAGATTGATAATGATAGTCCCACATACTTGTGGCACTGCCGCCTTGGTCACATAGGTGTCAAACGCATGAAGAAGCTCCATGCAGATGGACTTTTAGAGTCTCTTGATTACGAATCATTTGACACGTGCGAACCATGCCTCATGGGTAAAATGACCAAGACTCCGTTCTTAGGAACAATGGAGCGAGCAACCAACTTATTGGAAATCATACATACTGATGTGTGCGGTCCAATGAGTGTTGAGGCTCGCGGTGGCTATCATTATGTTCTCACCCTCACTGATGTCTTGAGTAGATATGGGTATATCTATTTAATGAAACACAAGTCTGAGACCTTTGAAAAGTTCAAGGAATTTCAGAGTGAGGTTGAGAATCAATGTGACAGGAAAATCAAGTTCCTGCGATCAGATCGTGGAGGAGAATACTGTTGGTAATATGCCCTAGAGGCAATAATAAATTGGTTATTATTATATTTCCTTGTTCATGATAATCGTTTATTATCCATGCTAGAATTGTATTGATAGGAAACTCAGATACATGTGTGGATACATAGACAACACCATGTCCGTAGTAAGCCTCTAGTTGACTAGCTCGTTGATCAATAGATGGTTACGGTTTCCTGACCATGGACATTGGATGTCATTGATAATGGGATCACATCATTAGGAGAATGATGTGATGGACAAAGACCCAATCCTAAGCCTAGCACAAGATCATGTAGTTCGTATGCTAAAGCTTTTCTAATGTCAAGTATCATTTACTTAGACCATGAGATTGTGCAACTCCCGGATACCGTAGGAGTGCTTTGGGTGTGCCAAACGTCACATCGTAACTGGGTGGCTATAAAGGTACACTACAGGTATCTCCGAAAGTGTCTGTTGGGTTGGCACGAATCGAGACTGGGATTTGTCACTCCGTGTAAACGGAGAGGTATCTCTGGGCCCACTCGGTAGGACATCATCATAATGTGCACAATGTGATCAAGGAGTTGATTACGGGATGATGTGTTATGAAACGAGTAAAGAGACTTGCCGGTAACGAGATTGAACAAGGTATCGGGATACCAACGATCGAATCTCGGGCAAGTATCGTACCGATAGACAAAGGGAATTGCATACGGGATTGATTAAGTCCTCGACATCGTGGTTCATCTGATGAGATCATCGTGGAACATGTGGGGGCCAACATGGGTATCCAGATCCCGCTGTTGGTTATTGACCGGAGAACGTCTCGGTCATGTCTGCATGTCTCCCAAACCCGTAGGGTCTACACACTTAAGGTTCGGTGACGCTAGGGTTATAGAGATATTAGTATGCGGTAACCCGAAAGTTGTTCGGAGTCCCGGATGAGATCCCGGACGTCACGAGGAGTTCCGGAATGGTCCGAAGGTAAAGATTTATATATGGGAAATCTTGTTTTGGTCGCCGGAAAAGTTTCACGCATTATCGGTATTGTACCGGGAGTGCCGAAAGGGGTCCGGGGGTCCACCAAGGGGGTCCACCTGCCCCGGGGGGCCACATGGGCTGTAGGGGTGTGCGCCTTGGCCTATATGGGCCAAGGGCACCAGCCCCAAGAGGCCCATGCGCCAAGAGATAAGGGAAAGGAAGAGTCCTAAAGGGGGAAGGCACCTCCTAGGTGCCTTGGGGAGGATGGACTCCTCCCTGGCCGCACCCTTCCTTGGAGGAAGGGCCAAGGCTGCGCCCCCCCTCTCCCTTGGCCCTATATATAGTGGGGGGAAGGTAGGGCAGCAACACCTAAGCCCTGGCGCCTCCCTCTCCCTCCCATGACACATCTCCCTCCTCCCGCAGCGCTTGGCGAAGCCCTGTTGGAATCCCGCTACTTCCACCACCACGCCGTCGTGCTGCTGGATCTCCATCAACCTCTCCTTCCCCCTTCTGGATCAAGAAGGAGGAGACGTCGCTGCTCCGTACGTGTGTTGAACGCGGAGGTGCCGGCCGTTCGGCGCTAAGATCATCGGTGATTTGGATCACGACGAGTACGACTCCATCAACCCCGTTCTCTTGAGCGCTTCCGCGCGCGATCTACAAGGGTATGTAGATCCACTCCTCCCTCGTTGCTAGATGACTCCATAGATAGATCTTGGTGACACGTAGGAAAATTTTGAATTTATGCTACGTTCCCCAACAGTGGCATCATGAGCTAGGTCTATGCGTAGTTTCTATGCACGAGTAGAACACAAAGTAGTTGTGGGCGTTGATTTTGTTCAATATGCTTACCGTTACTAGTCCAATCTTGTTTCGACGGTATTGTGGGATGAAGCGGCCCGGACCGACCTTACACGTACTCTTACGTGAGACTGGTTCCACCGACTGACGTGCACTAGTTGCATAAGGTGGCTAGCGGGTGTCTGTCTCTCCCACTTTAGTCGGATCGGATTCGATGAAAAGGGTCCTTATGAAGGGTAAATAGAAATTGGCATATCATGTTGTGGTTTTTGCGTAGGTAAGAAACGTTCTTGCTAGAAACCCATAGCAGCCACGTAAAACATGCAAACAACAATTAGAGGACGTCTAACTTGTTTTTGCAGGGTATGCTATGTGATGTGATATGGCCAAAGGATGTGATGAATGATATATGTGATGTATGAGATGATCATGTTCTTGTAATAGGAATCACGACTTGCATGTCGACGAGTATGACAACCGGCAGGAGCCATAGGAGTTGTCTTAATTTATTTATGACCTGCGTGTCAACATAAACGTCATGTAATTACTTTACTTTATTGCTAACCATTAGCTGTAGTAGTAGAAGTAATAGTTAGCGAGGCAACTTCATGGAGACACGATGATGGAGATCATGATGATGGAGATCATGGTGTCATGCCGGTGACGATGATGATCATGGAGCCCCGAAGATGAAGATCAAAAGGAGCAATATGATATTGGCCATATCATGTCACTATTTGATTGCATGTGATGTTTATCATGTTTATACATCTTATTTGCTTAGAACGACGGTAGTAAATAAGATGATCCCTCACTAAAATTTCAAGAAGGTGTTCCCTCTAACTGTGCACCGTTGCGAAAGTTCGTCATTTCGAAGCACCACGTGATGATCGGGTGTGATAGATTCTTACGTTCAAATACAAGGGGTGTTGATGAGCCTAGCATGTACAGACATGGCCTCGAAACACATGCGAAACACTTAGGTTAACTTGACGAGACTAGCATGTACAGACATGGCCTCGGAACACAAGAGACCGAAAGGTCGAGCATGAGTCGTATAGAAGATACGATCAACATGAAGATGTTCACCGATGTTGACTAGTCCGTCTCACGTGATGATCGGACACGGCCTAGTTGACTCGGATCATGTAATCACTTAGATGACTAGAGGGATGTCTATCTGAGCGGGAGTTCATAAGATGAACTTAATTATCCTGAACATAGTCAAAAGGTCTTCGCAAATTATGTCGTAGCTCGCGCTTCAGTTCTACTGTTTAGATATGTTCCTAGAGAAAATTTAGTTGAAAGTTGATAGTAGTAATTATGCGGACTAGGTCCGTAAACTGAGGTTTGTCCTCATTGCTTCATAGAAGGCTTATGTCCTTAATGCACCGCTCAGTGTGCTGAACCTCGAACGTTGTCTGTGGATGTTGCGAACATCTGACATACACATTTTGATAACTACGTGATAGTTCAGTTAAACGGTTTAGAGTTGAGGCACCGAAGACGTTTTGAAACGTCGCGAAACATATGAGGTGTTTCGAGGGCTGAAATTGGGATTTCAGGCTCGTGCCCACGTCAAGAGGTATAAGACCTCCGATGATTTTCTTAGCCTGCAAACTAAGGGAGAAAAGCTTAATTGTTGAACTTGTGCTCAGATTGTCTGAGTACAACAATCGCTTGAATCGAGTGGGAGTTGATCTTCCAGATGAAATAGTGATGGTTCTCCGAAGTCATTACCACCAAGCTGCTTGAGCTTCGTGATGAACTATAATATATCAGGGACATATATGATGATCCTTGAGATATTCGCGATGTTTGACACCACAAAAGTAGAAATCAAGAAGGAGCATCAATTGTTGATGGTTGGTGAAACCACTAGTTTCAAGAAGGGCAAGGGCACGAAGGGATACTTCATGAGACGGCAATTCAGCTGCTGCTCTAGTGAAGAAACCCAAGGTTGAACCCAAACCCGAGACTAAGTGCTTCTGTAGTAAGGGGAACAACCACTGGAGCAGAATTACCCTAGATACTTGGTAGATGAGAAGGCTGGCAAGGTCGATAGAAGTATATTGGATATACATTGTGTTGATGTGTACTTTACTAGTACTCCTAGTAGCACCAGGGTATTAGATACTGGTTCGGTTGCTAAGTGTTAGTAACTCGAAATAAAAGCTAAGGAATAAATAGAGACTAGCTAAAGGTGAGATGACGATAAGTGTTGGAAGTATTTCCAAGGTTGATCAAATATCGTACGCTCCCTCTACCATCGATATTGGTGTTTGCGTTGAGCATAGACATGATTGGATTATGTCTATCGCACGGTTATTCATTTGAAGAGAATAGTGGTTACTCTGTTTATTTGAATAATACCTTCAATGGTCTTACACCTGAAATGAATGGTTTATTGAATCTCGATCGTAGTGATAAACATGTTCATGCCAAAAGATAGTAATACCACCTACTTGTGGCACTGCCACGTAAGTCATATCGGTATAAAATGCATGAAGAAGCTCCATGTTGATGGATCTTTGGGCTCACTTGTTTTGAAAGGTTTGAGACATGCGAACCATGTCTATTGGTGTATATGCATGAAGAAACTCCATGCAAATGGACCGTTTGGACTCACTTGATTTTGAATCACTTGAGACATGCAAATCATACCACATGGGCAAGATGACTGAAAGCCTCGTTTTCAGTAAAATGGAACTAGAAAGCAACTTGTTGGAAGTAATACATTTTGATGTGTGCAATCCAATGAGTGCTGAGGCATGTAGTGGATATCGTTATGTTCTTACTTCACAGATGATTTGAGTAGATGTTGACTATATTTACTTGATGAATCATGAGTCTGAATTATTGAAAGGTTCAAGTAATTTCAGGGTGAAGTTGAAAGATCGTCGTGACAAGAGGATAAAATATCTATGATATGATCATAGAGATGAATATCTGAATTACGAGTTTGGCACAGAATTAAGACATTGTGGAAATTGTTTCACAACTAATACAGCCTGGAACACCGTAGTGTGATGGTGTGTCCGAACATCATAACTGCACCCTATTGGATATGATGCATACCATGATGTCTCTTATCAAATTACCATGATAGTTTATGGGTTAGGCATTAGAGACAACCACATTCACTTTAAATAGGGCACCATGTAATTCCGATGAGATGACACCATTTGAACTATGGTTTAGAGAAACCTAAGCTGTCATTTCTTAAAAGTTTGGGGCTGCGACGCTTATGTGAAAAAGTTTCAGGCTGATAAGCTCGAACCCAAAGCGGATAAATGCATCTTCATAGGACACCCAAAACAGTTGGGTATACCTCCTGTCTCAGATTCGAAAGCAATAAGGGATTGTTTCTAGAATCGGGTCCTTTCTCGAGGAAAAGTTTCTCTCGAAAGAATTGAGTGGGAGGATGGTGGAGACTTGATGAGGTTATTGAACCATCTCTTCAACTAGTGTGTGGCAGAGCACAGGGAGTTGTTCCTGTGTCACCTACACCAATTGAAGTGGAAGCTTATGATAGTGATCATGATACTTTAGATCAAGTCACTACCAAACCTCGTGGGATGACAAGGATGCATACTACTTCAGAGTGGTACGTAATCCTGTCTTGGAAGTCATGTTGCTAGATAACAATGAACCTACGAGCTATGGAGAAGCGATGGTGGGCCCGGATTCCGATAAATGGCTCGAGGCCATAAAATCCGAGAGAGGATCCATGTATGAAAACAAAGTGTAGACTTTGGCAGAACGGCTCGATGGTCGTAATGCTATTGAGTACAGATGGATTTTAAAAGGAAGACGGACAATGATGGTAGGTATCACCATTAAGAAAGCTCGACTTGTCGTTAAGATGTTTTCCGACAAGTTCAAGGAGTTGACTGCGATGAGACTTTCTCACTCGTAGCGATGCTAAGAGTCTGTTGGAATTATATTAGCAATTACTGCATTATTTGTGAAATCTTGCAGATAGGATGCCAAAAACCATTGTTTCCTCGACAATTTTGAGGAATGGTTGTATGTGATACAACCGGAAGGTTTTGTTAATCCTGAAAGATGCTAATAAGTATGCAAAGCTCCAGCAATCCTTCTAAGGACTGGAGTAAGCATCTCGGAGTTGGAATGTATGCTTTGATAAGATGATCAAAGTTTTGGGTGTATACAAAGTTTATGAGAAACTTGTATTTCCAAAGAAGTGAGTGGGAGCACTATAGAATTTCTGATAAATATATGTTGACATATTGTTGATCAGAAATGACGTAGAATTTCTGGAAAGCATATAGGGTTATTTGGAAAGTATTTTTCAATGGAAAGCCTGGATTAAGCTACTTGAACATTGAGCATCAAGATCTATAAGGATAGATCAAAATTCTTAATGGTACTTTCAAATGAGCACATACCTTGACATGATCTTGAAGGTGTTCAAGATGGACCAGTCAAAGAAGGAGTTCTTGCCTGAGTTGTAAGGTATGAAGTTAAGACTTAAAGCTCGACCACAGCAGAAGAAAGAGGAAGTACGAAGGTCGTCCCATATGCTTTTGTCATAGGCTCTATACGGTATGCCCTGCTATGTACCGCACCTGAAATGTGCCTTGCCATGAGTCAGTCAAGGGGTACAAGAGTGGTCCAAGAATGGATCACAAGACAGCGGTGAAAGTTATCCTTAGTAACTAGTGGACTAAGGAATTTTATCGATTATGGAGGTGGTAAAAGAGTTCGTCGTAAAGGGTTACGCCGATGCAAACTTTGACACTAATCCAGATTATTCTGAGTAGTAAACTGGATTCGTATAGTAGAACAGTTATTTGGAATAGCTCCAAATGTAGCGTAGTAGTTGCATCTACAAGATGACATAGAAATTTGTGAAGTACATACGGATCTGAAAGATTCAGACCCGTTGACTATAACATCTCTCACAAGCATAACATGTTCAAACCCAGAACTCATCGAATGTTAATCACATGGTAATGTGAACTAGATTATTGACTCTAGTAGACTCTTTGGGTGTTAGTCACATGGGGATGTGACCTTGAGTGTTAGTCACATAGCGATGTGAACTGGATTATTGACTCTAGTGCAAGTGGGAGACTGTTGGAAATATGCCCTAGAGGCAATAATAAATTGGTTATTATTATATTTCGTTGTTCATGATAATCGTTTATTATCCATGCTAGAATTGTATTGATAGGAAACTCAGATACATGTGTGGATACATAGACAACACCATGTCCCTAGTAAGCCTCTAGTTGCCTAGCTCGTTGATCAATAGATGGTTACGGTTTCCTGACCATGGACATTGGATGTCATTGATAACGGGATCACATCATTAGGAGAATGATGTGATGGACAAAGACCCAATCCTAAGCCTAGCACAAGATCATGTAGTTCGTATGCTAAAGCTTTTATAATGTCAAGTATCATTTCCTTAGACCATGAGATTGTGCAACTCCCGTATACCATAGGAGTGCTTTGGGTGTGCCAAACGTCACAACGTAACTGGGTGGCTATAAAGGTACACTATAGGTATCTCCGAAAGTGTCTGTTGGGTTGGCACGAATCGAGACTGGGATTTGTCACTCCGTGTAAACGGAGAGGTATCTCTGGGCCCACTCGGTAGGACATCATCATAATGTGCACAATGTGATCAAGGAGTTTATTACGGGATGATGTGTTACGAAACGAGTAAAGAGACTTGCCGGTAACGAGATTGAATAAGGTATCGGGATACCAATGATCGAATCTCGGGCAAGTATCGTACCGATAGACAAAGGGAATTGCACACGGGATTGATTAAGTCCTCGACATCGTGGTTCATCCGATGAGATCATCGTGGAACATGTGGGGGCCAACATGGGTATCCAGATCCCGCTGTTGGTTATTGACCGGAGAACGTCTCGGTCATGTCTGCATGTCTCCCGAACCCGTAGGGTCTACACACTTAAGGTTCAGTGATGCTAGGGTTATAGAGATATTAGTATGTGGTAACCCGAAAGTTGTTCAGAGTCCCGGATGAGATCCCGGACGTCACGAGGAGTTCCGGAATGGTCCGGAGGTAAAGATTTATATATGGGAAGTCTTGTTTTGGTCGCCGGAAAAGTTTCACGCATTATCGGTATTGTATCGGGAGTGCCGAAAGGGGTCCGGGGGTCCACCAAGGGGGTCCACCTGCCCCGGGGGGCCACATGGGCCGTAGGGGTGTGCGCCTTGGCCTATATGGGCCAAGGGCACCAGCCCCAAGAGGCCCATGCGCCAAGAGATAAGGGAAAGGAAGAGTCCTAAAGGGGGAAGGCACCTCCTAGGTGCCTTGGGGAGGATGGACTCCTCCCTGGCCACACCCTTCCTTGGAGGAAGGGCCAAGGCTGCGCCCCCCCTCTCCCTTGGCCCTATATATAGTGGGGGGAAGGGAGGGCAGCAACACCTAAGCCCTGGCGCCTCCCTCTCCCTCCCATGACACATCTCCCTCCTCTCGCAGCGCTTGGCGAAGCCCTGTTGGAATCCCGCTACTTCCACCACCACGCCGTCGTGCTGCTGGATCTCCATCAACCTCTCCTTCGCCCTTGCTGGATCAAGAAGGAGGAGACGTCGCTGCTCCGTACGTGTGTTGAACGCGGAGGTGCCGTCCGTTCGGCGCTAAGATCATCGGTGATTTGGATCACGACGAGTACGACTCCATCAACCCCGTTCTCTTGAACGCTTCCACGCGCGATCTACAAGGGTATGTATATCCACTCCTCCCTCGTTGCTAGATGACTCCATAGATAGATCTTGGTGACACGTAGGAAAATTTTGAATTTATGCTACGTTCCCCAACAAATACTTGAGTCACGAGTTTGGCACACACTTAAGAAAATGTGGAATAGTTGCACAACTCACGCCGCCTGGAACACCTCAGCGTAATGGTGTGTCCGAACGTCATAATCGCACTCTATTAGATATGGTGCGATCTATGATGTCTCTTACCGATTTACCGCTATCTTTTTGGGGCTATGCTTTAGAGACTGCCGCATTCACTTTAAATAGGGCTCCGTCGAAATCCGTTGAGACGACACCATATGAATTATGGTTTGGGAAGAAACCTAAGCTGTCGTTTCTAAAAGTTTGGGGATGCGATGCTTATGTCAAGAAACTTCAACCTGAAAAGCTCGAACCCAAGTCGGAAAAATGCGTCTTCATAGGATACCCTAAAGAAACTATTGGGTATACCTTCTACTTCAGATCCGAAGGCAAGATCTTTGTTGCCAAGAATGGATCCTTTCTAGAGAAGGAGTTTCTCTCGAAAGAAGTAAGTGGGAGGAAAGTAGAACTTGATGAAGTATTACCTCTTGAACCGGAAAATGGCGCAACTCAAGAAAATGTTCCTGAGGTGCCTGCACCGACTAGAGAGGAAGTTAATGATGATGATCATGAAACTTCAGATCAAGTTGCTACTGAACTTTGTAGGTCCATAAGGACACGTTCCGCACCAGAGTGGTACGGCAACCCTGTCTTGGAAATCATGTTGTTAGACAATGGTGAACCTTCGAACTATGAAGAAGCGATGGCGGGCCCGGATTCCAACAAATGGCTGGAAGCCATGAAATCCGAGATAGGATCCATGTATGAAAATGAAGTATGGACTTTGATTAACTTGCTCGATGATCGGCGAGCCATAGAAAATAAATGGATCTTTAAGAAGAAGACAGACGCGGATGGTAATGTGACCATCTATTAAGCTCGGCTTGTCGCTAAGGGTTATCGACAAGTTCAAGGGGTTGACTACGATGAGACATTCTCTCCCGTAGCAAAGCTGAAGTCCATCCGAATCATGTTAGCAATTGCCGCATACTATGATTATGAGATATGGCAAATGGACGTCAAAACGGCATTCCTTAACGGTTTCCTTAAGGAAGAACTGTATATGATGCAGCCGGAAGGTTTTGTCGATCGTAAGAATGCTGACAAGGTGTGAAAGCTCCAACGCTCGATTTATGGGCTGGTGCAAGCATCTCGGAGTTGGAACATTCGCTTTGATGAGATGATCAAAGCGTTTGGGTTTATGCAGACTTATGGAGAAGCATGCGTTTACAAGAAAGTGAGTGGGAGCTCTGTAGCATTTCTCATATTATATGTAGATGACATACTTTTGATGGGAAATGATGTAGAGCTTTTGGACAGCATTAAGGCCTACTTGAATAAGAGTTTTTCAATGAAGGACCTTGGAGAAGCTGCTTATATATTAGGCATCAAGATCTATAGAGATAGATCAAGACGCCTCATAGGTCTTTCACAAAGCACATACCTTGATAAGATATTGAAGAAGTTCAATATGGATCAGTCTAAGAAGGGGTTCTTGCCTGTGTTGCAAGGTGTGAAATTGAGCTCAGCTCAATGTCCGACCACGGCAGAAGATATAGAAGAGATGAGTGTCATCCCCTATGCCTCAGCCATAGGTTCTATTATGTATGCCATGCTGTGTACCAGACCTGATGTAAACCTTGCTGTAAGTTTGGTAGGAAGGTACCAAAGTAATCCCGGCAAGGAACACTGGACAACGGTCAAGAATATCCTGAAGTACCTGAAAAGGACTAAGGAAATGTTTCTCGTTTATGGAGGTGACGAAGAGCTCGTCGTAAAAGGTTACGTCGACGCTAGCTTCGACACAGATCTGGATGACTCTAAGTCACAAACCGGATACATGTATATTTTGAATGGTGGGGCAGTAAGCTGGTGCAGTTGCAAGCAGAGCGTCGTGGCGGGATCTACATGTGAAGCGGAGTACATGGCAGCCTCGGAGGCAGCGCATGAAGAAATTTGGGTGAAGGAGTTCATCACCGACCTAGGAGTCATACCCAATGCGTCGGGGCCGATCAAGCTCTTCTGTGACAACACTGGAGCTATTGCTCTTGCCAAGGAGCCCAGGTTTCACAAGAAGACAAGGCACATCAAGCGTCGCTTCAACTCCATTCGTGAAAATGTTCAAGATGGAGACATAGATATTTGTAAAGTACATACGGACCTGAATGTAGCAGATCCGTTGACTAAACCTCTCCCTAGAGCAAAACATGATCAACACCAGAATTCCATGGGTGTTCGATTCATCACAATGTAACTAGATTATTGACTCTAGTGCAAGTGGGAGACTGTTGGAAATATGCCCTAGAGGCAATAATAAAAGCGTTATTATTATATTTCCTTGTTCATGATAATTTTCTTTATTCATGCTATAATTGTGTTATCCGGAAATCGTAATACATGTGTGAATAATAGACACCAACATGTCCCTAGTGAGCCTCTAGTTGACTAGCTCGTTGATCAACAGATAGTCATGGTTTCCTAACTATGGACATTGGATGTCATTTATAACGAGATCACATCATTAGGAGAATGATGTGATGGACAAGACCCAATCCTAAACATAGCATAAGATCGTATAGTTCGTTTGCTAGAGTTTTTCCAATGTCAAGTATCTTTTCCTTAGACCATGAGATCGCGTAATTCCCGGATACCGTAGGAGTGCTTTGGGTGTACCAAACGTCACAACGTAACTGGGTGACTATAAAGGTATACTACGGGTATCTCCGAAAGTGTCTCTTCGGTTGACATGGATCAAGACTGGGATTTGTCACTCCGTATGACGGAGAGGTATCACTGGGCCCACTCGGTAATGCATCATCATTATGAGCACAAAGTGACCAAGTGTCTGGTCACGAGATCATGCATTACGGTACGAGTAAAGTGACTTGCCGGTAACGAGATTGAACGAGGTATTGGGATACCGACGATCGAATCTCGGGCAAGTAGCATACCGATTGACAATGGGAATTGTATACGGGGTTGCTTGAATCCTCGACATCGTGGTTCATCCGATGAGATCATCGAGGAGCATGTGGGAGCCAACATGGGTATCCAGATCCCGCTGTTGGTTATTGACCAGAGAGCAATCTCGGTCATGTCTACATGTCTCCCGAACCCGTAGGGTATACACACTTAAGGTTCGGTGACGCTAGGGTTGTAGGGATATGTATATGCAGTAACCCGAATGTTGTTCGGAGTCCCGGATGAGATCCCGGACGTCACGAGGAGTTCCGGAATGGTCCGGAGGTAAAGAATTATATATAGGAAGTGCTATTTCGGCTGTCGGGACAAGTTTCGGGGTCACCGGTATTGTACCGGGACCACCAGAAGGGTCCCGGGGGTCCACCGGGTGGGGCCACCTGCCCCGGGGGGGCACATGGGATGTAGGGGTGTGCGCCTTGGCCTATATGGGCCAAGGGCACTAGCCCCAAGAGGCCCATGCGCCTAGAGATAAGGAAGGGAAGAGTCCCAAAGGGGAAAGGCACCTCCTAGGTGCCTTGGGGAGGAGGGATTCCTCCCTTGGCCGCCGCCCCCTAGGAGATTGCATCTCCTAGGGCCGGCGCCCCCCCTAGGCTCCCTATATATAGTAGAAGAAGGAGGGCCTCTCATACCACGCCTTTGGTGCCTCCCTCTCCCTCTCCAACACATCCTCCTCTTCCATAGAGCTTGGTGAAGCCTTGCCGGAGTACTGCAGCTCCATCACCACCACGCCGTCGTGCTGCTGCTGGAGCTATCTTCCTCAACCTCTCCTTCCCCCTTGCTGGATCAAGAAGAAGGAGACGTCACGCTGACCGTACGTGTGTTGAACGCGGAGGTGCCATCCGTTCGGCGCTAGGATATCCGGTGATTTGGATCACGTCGAGTACGCCTTCCTCATCCCCGTTCTTTGAACGCTTCCGCGCGTGATCTACAAAGGTATGTAGATGCAATCCGATCACTCGTTGCTAGATGAACTCATAGATGGATCTTGGTGAAACCGTATGAAAATTTTTGTTTTCTGCAACGTTCCCCAACAGACGTAACCCTTTACGACGAGCTCTTCGTCACCTCCATAAACGAGAAACATGTCCTTAGTCCTTTTCAGGTACTTCAGGATATTCTTGACCGCTGTCCAGTGTTCCTTGCCGGGATTACTTTGGTATCTTCCTACCTAAACTTACGGCAAGGTTTACATCAGGTCTGGTACACAGCATGGCATACATAATAGAACCTATGGCTGAGGCATAGGGGATGACACTCATCTCTTCTATATCTTCTGCCGTAGTCGGACATTGAGCTGAGCTCAATTTCACACCTTGCAACACAGGCAAGAACCCCTTCTTAGACTGATCCATATTGAACTTCTTCAATATCTTATCAAGGTATGTGCTTTGTGAAAGACCTATGAGGCGTCTTGATCTATCTCTATAGATCTTGATGCCTAATATATAAGCAGCTTCTCCAAGGTCCTTCATTGAAAAACTCTTATTCAAGTAGGCCTTAATGCTGTCCAAAAGCTCTACATCATTTCCCATCAAAAGTATGTCATCTACATATAATATGAGAAATGCTACAGAGCTCCCACTCACTTTCTTGTAAACGCATGCTTCTCCATAAGTCTGCATAAACCCAAACGCTTTGATCATCTCATCAAAGCGAATGTTCCAACTCTGAGATGCTTGCACCAGCCCATAAATCGAGCGTTGGAGCTTTCACACCTTGTCAGCATTCTTACGATCGACAAAACCTTCCGGCTGCATCATATACAGTTCTTCCTTAAGATAACCGTTAAGGAATGCCGTTTTGACGTCCATTTGCCATATCTCATAATCATAGTATGCGGCAATTGCTAACATGATTCGGATGGACTTCAGCTTTGCTACGGGAGAGAATGTCTCATCGTAGTCAACCCCTTGAACTTGTCGATAACCCTTAGCGACAAGCCTAGCTTTATAGATGGTCACATTACCATCCGCGTCTGTCTTCTTCTTAAAGATCCATTTATTTTCTATGGCTCGCCGATCATCGGGCAAGTTAATCAAAGTCCATACTTCATTTTCATACATGGATCCTATCTCGGATTTCATGGCTTCCAGCCATTTGTTGGAATCCGGGCCCGCCATCGCTTCTTCATAGTTCGAAGGTTCACCGTTGTCTAACAACATGATTTCCAAGACAGGGTTACCGTACCACTCTGGTGCGGAATGTGTCCTTGTGGACCTTCGAAGTTCAGTAGGAGCTTGATCAGAAGTATCTTGATCATCATCATTAACTTCCTCTCTAATTGGTGCAGGCACCACAGGAACATTTTCCTGAGTTGCGCCACTTTCCGGTTCAAGAGGTAATACTTCATCAAGTTCTACTTTCCTCCCACTTACTTCTTTCGAGAGAAACTCCTTCTCTAGAAAGGATCCATTCTTGGCAACAAAGATCTTGCCTTCGGATCTGAGGTAGAAGGTATACCCAATAGTTTCTTTAGGGTATCCTATGAAGACGCATTTTTCCGACTTGGGTTCGAGCTTTTCAGGTTGAAGTTTCTTGACATAAGCATCGCATCCCCAAACTTTTAGAAACGACAGCTTAGGTTTCTTCTCAAACCATAATTCATACGGTGTCGTCTCAACGGATTTCGACGGAGCCCTATTTAAAGTGAATGTGGCAGTCTCTAAAGCATAGCCCCAAAATGGTAGCGGTAAATCGGTAAGAGACATCATAGATCGCACCATATCTAATAGAGTACGATTATGACGTTCGGACACACCATTACGCTGAGGTGTTCCAGGCGGCGTGAGTTGTGAAACTATTCCACATTTTCTTAAGTGTGTGCCAAATTCGTGACTCAAGTATTCTCCTCCACGATCTGATCGCAGGAACTTGATTTTCCTGTCACGTTGATTCTCAAGCTCACTCTGAAATTCCTTGAACCTTTCAAAGGTCTCAGACTTGTGTTTCATTAAGTAGACATACCCATATCTACTCAAGTCATCAGTGAGGGTGAGAACATAACGATAGCCACCGCGAGCCTCAACACTCATTGGACCGCACACATCAGTATGTATGATTTCCAATAAGTTGGTTGCTCGCTCCATTGTTCCTGAGAACGGAGTCTTGGTCATTTTACCCATGAGGCATGGTTCGCACGTGTCAAATGATTCGTAATCAAGAGACTCTAAAAGTCCATCTACATGGAGCTTCTTCATGCGTTTGACACCTATGTGACCAAGGCGGCAATGCCACAAGTATGTGGGACTACCGTTATCAACCTTACATCTTTTGGTATTCACACTATGAATATGTGTAGCATTACGCTCGAGATTCATTAAGAATAAACCATTCACCATCGGAGCATGACCATAAAACATATCTCTCATATAAATAGAACAACCATTATTCTCGGATTTAAACGAGTAGCCATCTCGTATTAAACGAGATCCTGATACAATGTTCATGCTCAAACTTGGCACTAAATAACAATTATTGAGGTTCAAAACTAATCCCGTAGGTAAATGTAGAGGTAGCGTGCCGACGGCGATCACATCGACCTTGGAACCATTCCCGACGCGCATCGTCACCTCGTCCTTCGCCAGTCTTCGTTTATTCTGCAGCTCCTGCTTTGAGTTACAAATGTGAGCAACTGCACCGGTATCAAATACCCAGGAGCTACTACGAGTACTGGTAAGGTACACATCAATTACATGTATATCACATATACCTTTCGTTTTGCCGGCCTTCTTGTCCGCTAAGTATTTGGGGCAGTTCCGCTTCCAGTGACCACTTCCCTTGCAATAAAAACACTCAGTCTCGGGCTTGGGTCCATTCTTTGGCTTTTTTCCGGCAGCTTGCTTACCGGGTGCGGCAACTCCCTCGCCGTCCTTCTTGAAGTTCTTCTTACCCTTGCCTTTCTTGAACTTAGTGGTTTTATTCACCATCAACACTTGATGTTCCTTTTTGACTTCTACCTCTGCTGATTTCAGCATTGCAAATACTTCAGGAATGGTCTTTTCCATCCCCTGCATATTGAAGTTCATCACAAAGCTCTTGTAGCTCGGTGGAAGCGACTGAAGGATTCTGTCAATGACCGCGTCATCTGGGAGATTAACTCCCAGCTGAGTTAAGTGGTTATGTAATCCAGACATAGTGAGTATGTGCTCACTGACATAACTATTTTCCTCCATCTTACAGCTGAAGAACTTGTCGGAGACTTCATATCTCTCGACCCGGGCATGAGCTTGGAAAACCATTTTCAGCTCTTCGAACATCTCATATGCTCCGTGTCGCTCAAAACGGTTTTGGAGCCCCAGTTCTAAGCTGTAAAGCATGCCGCACTGAACGAGGGAGTAATCATCAGCACGTGTCTGCCAAGCGTTCATAACGTCTTGGTTCTGTGGGACGGGTGCGTCACCTAGCGGTGCTTGTAGGACATAATCTTTCTTGGCAGCTATGAGGATGATCCTTAGGTTCCGGACCCAGTCCGTATAATTGTTGTCATCGTCTTTCAGCTTGGTTTTCTCTAGGAACACGTTGAAGTTGAGGACAACGTGGGCCATTTGATCTACAAGACATATTGTAAAGATTTTAGACTAAGTTCATGATAATTAAGCTCATCTAATCAAATTATATAATGAACTCCCACTCAGATAGACATCCCTCCAGTCATCTAAGTATAACATGATCCGAGTTAACTAGGCCGTGTCCGATCATCACGTGAGACGGACTAGTTAACATCGGTGAACATCTTCATATTGATCGTATCTTCTATATGACTCATGCTCGACCTTTCGGTCTTCTGTGTTCCGAGGCCATGTCTGTACATGCTAGGCTCGTCAAGTAAACCTAAGTGTTTGCATGTGTAAATCTGTCTTACACTCGTTGTATGTGAACGTTGGAATCTATCACACCCGATCATCACGTGGTGCTTCAAAACAACGAACTGTCGCAACGGTGCACAGTTAGGGGAAACACTTTCTTGAAATTATTATGAGGGATCATCTTATTTACTACCGTCGTTCTAAGTAAAAAAGATGCAAAAACATGATAAACATCACATGCAATCAAATAATAATAGTGACATGATATGGCCAATATCACATAGCTCCTTTGATCTCCATCTTGGGGCTCCATGATCATCTTGTCACTGGCATGACACCATGATCTCCATCATCATGATCTCATCATTGTGTCTCCATGAAGTTGCTCGCCAACTATTACTTCTACTACTATGGCTAACACGTTTAGCAATAAAGTAAAGTAATTTACATGGCGTTTCTCAATGACACGCAGGTCATACAAAAAATAAAGACAACTCCTATGGCTCCTGCCGGTTGTCATACTCATCGACATGCAAGTCGTGATTCCTATTACAAGAACATGATCTCATACATCACATATATATCATTCATCATTCATCACAACTTTGGCCATATCACATCACAAAGCACTTGCTGCAAAAACAAGTTAGACGTCCTCTAATTGTTGTTGCAAGTTTTACGTGGCTGCAATAGGGTTCTATGCAAGAACGTTTTCTTACCTACGTAAAAGACACAACATGATTTGTCAACTTCTATTTACCCTTCATAAGGACCCTTTTCATCGAATCCGCTCCAACTAAAGTGGGAGAGACAGACACCCGCTAGCCACCTTATGCAACTAGTGCATGTCAGTCGGTGGAACCAGTCTCACGTAAGCGTATGTGTAAGGTCGGTCCGGGCCACTTCATCCCACAATACCGCTGAAGCAAAATAAGACTAGTAGCGGCAAGAAAGTTGACAACATCGCCCACAACAAATTGTGTTCTACTCGTGCAAAGAGAACTACGCATAAACCTGGCTCTGATACCACTGTTGGGGAACGTTGCAGAAAACAAAAATTTTCCTACGGTTTCACCAAGATCCATCTATGAGTTCATCTAGCAACGAGTGATCGGATTGCATCTACATACCTTTGTAGATCACGCGCGGAAGCGTTCAAAGAACGGGGATGAGGAAGTCGTACTCGACGTGATCCAAATCACCGGAGATCCTAGCGCCGAACGGACGGCACCTCCGCGTTCAACACACATACGGTCAGCGTGACGTCTCCTCCTTCTTGATCTAGCAAGGGGGAAGGAGAGGTTGATGAAGATCTAGCAGCACGACGGCGTGGTGGTGGATGCAGGGGTCACCGCAGCAGGCCTTCGCCGTTCTACTACGAGAGGGAGAGGTGTTGCAGGGGAGAGGGAGGCGCCAAGACTCAAGGGTGTGGCTGCCCCCTCCCTCCCCCCTTTATATAGGCCCCCTAGGGGGTGCGCTGGCCCTAGGAGATGGGATCTCCTAGGGAGGGACGGCGGCCAAGGGGTGGAGTGCCCCCCAAGCCAGGTGGGGCGCCCCCCACCCTAGGGTTCCCAACCCTAGGCGCATGGGGTGGGCCAAGGGGGGCGCACCAGCCCACTATGGGCTGGTTCCCCTCCCACTTTGGCCCATGGGGCCCTCCGGGATGGGTGGCCCCACCCGGTGGACCCCCGGGACCCTTTCGGTGGTCCCGGTACAATACCGGTGACCCCCGAAACTCTCCCGATGGCCGAAACTGCACTTTCTATATATAATTCTTCACCTCCGGACCATTCCGGAACTCCTCGTGACGTCCAGGATCTCATCCGGGACTCCGAACAACTTTCGGGTTACTGCATATTCATATCTCTACAACCCTAGCGTCACCGAACCTTAAGTGTGTAGACCCTACGGGTTCGGGAGACATGTAGACATGACCGAGATGGCTCTCCGGTCAATAACCAATAGCGGGATCTGGATACCCATGTTGGCTCCCACATGCTCCTCGATGATCTCATCGGATGAACCATGATGTCGAGGATTCAAGCAACCCCGTATACAATTCCCTTTGTCAATCGGTACGTTACTTGCCCGAGATTCGATCGTCGGTATCCCAATACCTCGTTCAATCTCGTTACCGGCAAGTCACTTTACTCGTACCGTAATGCATGATCTCGTGACCAGACACTTGGTCACTTTGAGCTCATTGTGATGATGCATTACCGAGTGGGCCCAGAGATACCTCTCCGTCATACGGAGTGACAAATCCTAGTCTTGATCCGTGTCAACCCAACAGACACTTTCGGAGATACCCGTAGTATACCTTTATAGTCACCCAGTTACGTTGTGACGTTTGGTTCACCCAAAGCACTCCTACGGTATCCGGGAGTTACACGATCTCATGGTCTAAGGAAAAGATACTTGACATTGGAAAAACTCTAGCAAACGAACTATACGATCTTGTGCTATGTTTAGGATTGGGTCTTGTCCATCACATCATTCTCCTAATGATGTGATACCGTTATCAATGACATTCCCATGTCCATAGCCAGGAAACCATGACTATCTGTTGATCAACGAGCTAGTCAACTAGAGGCTCACTAGGGACACATTGTGGTCTATGTATTCACACATGTATTACGATTTCCGGATAATACAATTATAGCATGAATAATAGACAATTATCATGAACAAGGAAATATAATAATCATTTTATTATTGCCTCTAGGGCATATTTCCAACAGAACAAACAGTTGGCGGGTATAGACGACAAAGAGAGGTGGGAGAACGGCGTGGCATACCTGATCCTCAACGCTGGCGCCGCTCTCCGGGCGAGCCGCGACCTCCTCGACAACCCCATGCCATTTGTTGCACGCCCCCTGGATACGCCCCCAATGGTTCGCCATCGCCTTGGAGCCGCGCTGCATGTAGACGCCTTTGAAGTACGGGTCGACGAGCTTTCGCTCGTCGAACTCGGCCTTGATGCGGTCCCAGTACGTCTCGAAGCTCTGGTTCGTGACGGTGGTCGGGTCGAGGCAGACGACTTTCCATGCTTCGGCGAGGCATTCCTCCTCCTTGGACGCCCACTTGATGCGCGGCTCGCCTGGCCTAGCCGCCCGCTTCTTCTTCTTGCGCCCCTTAGTCGGAACAGGCGCCGACTCCTCCTCCTCCTCCACGTCCTCCTCCGGCTCCTGCGCCTCCTGCTCGTCCTCACCGTAGACGTAGGCGAGCTCGCCGTCCATGCCGCCGCTGAGATCCACCGTCTCGTCCTGGGTGACGAACCCGGGAGACGCGGCGGCCGCGGCCGAACCTGCCGCGATGATGTCATCCATGTCGGCTTCGGTCTCGTCGGTGTCGCCGAGGTGCGAGAAGGGCAGCAGGCCACGACAAAAAGGGGGCATCGGTGAGGACGCGTAGGCGGGCGGCGAGTTGTTGTATGGAGGGTACCGCACGCCGGCGAAGGCGGGCGAGGGTCTGCGCTGGGCTGGGTGTCCATGGGGGAAGGTCACGTTTGGGTTGAACCCACCATGCGCGTTCCCGTCGGCGTAGCCCGGCGAGGGCGATCCCCATTGCTGCGGAGAACCAACGCCTTGCTGTCCCCAGGGCGCGTACTGGGCGTGGCTGCCGGGTGGATTCATCATCCCCGCCTGGTCCGCCGATGAGGGAGCCGCAGTCGCGTGTGCCGCGTTGTCGCGGGCCTTCTTGGCGATGGCCCTGTTTCGCCGGTCGGCGGTGACAGCCTCCCGTCGCTGAACTTCCGCCCTCCACTCGGCATTTGGCATGCCCGGTGGCTTGGACGGCGCGCCCTCGGCTTCCTCTGCTTTGGCTGGGCAATGGTGCCGGTCGCGGTTGCTGACGCGCGTGGGACGATGTACTTCTTCGGTGGTATGGCGGCCGACTGGAAGGCGAGCGGGAGGGATTTTGGCGGGAGGAAGGAAGAGAATGGCGGGAGGAAGGCGAGCGGGAGGGAAGTGGGGGAAAAGCGGCAAGAAACGGCAGGAAGAGGCGCTCGACTCGCTGACAGGGCGGACCCACGCGCCCTTTTCGCTTGTGCCGGCTCCCCAGGCGCCCCCCAGGGCGCCGTGTTCGGCCTGGGTTCGCCGGCACCAGTTTTGGCCCGAGCCGGCGAAAAACGGGCTTCTGGGGGCGCGACTGGGCCGTTTTTTCGGCGCCGGCGCGGCAAAAACGCCTGGGGACGGCCTGTTGGGGGCGCGGCTGGAGATGCTCTAAAAGAGCCCCTCCATGTCAGTGTTTACATATTACATGTACACGACTCCACCACTACTACTGCTACCTCAACTACATATTAACTTCTCGCGCTAGCCCACGTTTCCACCTCATGAAAGAAGCCGTCCGTGTCTCCTTTGATCAATCCCGCTTGTTTCCACGCTCTGCCATCCTGGCATATCCTAAGAATAACATAGTTCTTGGATAGCGATGCACCATCGAAGATAATGGCGTTCGGGTGCTTCCATATCTCCCACATAACCAATGTGAGAACTGTCGCCTGATCCCTCTTCTGCTTGGATATTCCTCCCTTGTCTATGCACCAGTCTTCAATTTTGCTGCCAGCCATCGACATCCACTCCAACTTGCCCAGAGCTTGCAGGACCGCCGTCCAGATGTCCTTTGCGAACACGCAGTGTAGCATGAGGTGGTTGATTGACTCTTCCTCTTGATCACATAGTGGACAACTATCTTGATGGTCAAGACCTGGCCTAGTTAGTCGGTCAGAGGTCCAATACCGGTTTCGTGCTGCGAGCCAGATGAAGAAACGACATTGCAGAGGTGCTTGGCTTTCCATGTGAATTCCGCCATTGGCGCGGCCTCCCGTCCCCAGAACAATGCCTCATACGTAGATTTTGCGGAGTATTCGCCATTCCTCTCCCATGTCCAATCAACAGTGTCCTGCTCATCCTGTACTAGCTCCACATCCACCACCCTAGTCCAAAGCTCCATGTATTCATCTAGCTCCTCTGAGGACACCTCCGGGCCAATGTCCCTAGCCCATGAGTGGTCATGCATGGCCTGGGCAATAGTACGGTTAGCCCGGACCCGTTTTCTAACCTGTTGTATATCGGCGCAATATCCATGATTCTCTCTCCATCTAGCCAACAGAAAAAGGTATCATATTGTCCCATTTGGAGACTTGTGATGCTTGTAGCGGCTCTGGTTCAAAGGTTGTCTCAAAGGCAAAAATATGCTCCACATGTGGTGGGCGAGGGCAAGTAATGCGAACCGAGCAGACACCATTTGGTCTCTTCTCCCAGGTAACAGTGGAGCATAAATGTTGAAAACCCTTTATATTGTTATTCCAGATCTTAACCATGAATGCATACTGGCAATTGTGTGACAGCTTCATGTAACAGTAAATAGCTTTGGGCCTATATTTCGTTGAAAGGTAGTGTTATAACAAAACAATTTGGACAAAGCAAAGTGAGATCAAAAGCAAAAAACTGAAAATGAGATATCATGAAAAGGGGCAGCCTGGTGCATATAGCTCCTGCTTGCGCACGGTCCAACCACTTTGGGTCTTTTGTACGCAGCCTTTCCCTACATTTCTGCAAAAGGCTGTTTCCAGGACTCGAATCCATGATCTCATGGTCACAAGGCAACAGCTTTACCACTGCGCCAAGGCTCCCCTTAAAAATGGGATATCATGAAACTAAAGGAAATATACTTGCATTATACAGTGGGGTACAAACGAGTTCTCTTTTCTTTTAAGTGAATAAAAAGGGCTGACAAATTGCAGAAATGTAACTTCACCATTCAAAAGATGGTGGGATATTATGTACCTTGCTCACAGGAATGTTAATGCTAATTAATGATGGATGAGTACACCGTGTGATGAGTTCCTACATACCTCAGGGGCACAAACTTTATAAAGGAACTGAAGTAAATCATGTGGTGTCTTCAGTTTACTTGCAAGATCATTACTTGAAGTTGACAGTATTGAGGTGTTCGTCGAGTTGCAGCAGGCGGCGAGCTTGTTGATGCCAGCAATAATGGGTGGCGAGGAGGTGGGAGCGCGGGCTAGAAGTGGGCCAGGGCGCCAGGCGCTCGCGGCGTGCAACCTGTGCTTGCTTCGATGTAGAAGGCTGATATGAATGCGTGGACTTATCACAAGTTTCAGAATTGACTCAGTTGTATATGTGAAAAATCAACAGTATTGCTTGGCCGCCTCTTACAAGTTGTACATGTTTCTGCGTTGCAACTTTTTTGTTTTAAGATGAGACAACCAGATCATAGTTCACTAAAAATTATCTCATGTCAATTATGTTCCCCGTGATCACTATGTCAGGTTACCATCATTACAAGCACCTTCATCATTCAAAACAGGGATGTGGTATGGAAATCAGAAGTTAATCCTGATTCAATACATTTTATAGAAGATATTTATCGCACTAATAATCATGCACTTGCTGACAGTCATGACCAAAGAGGATCAACCTTCAGGGGCGCGGGCTTGGATGGACTCATGCTTAAAAAGGAGGGGCAAGCAGCACCTTCAGGGAAGCCATGACGGCATCCAGAGTGTGTGGAAGAGCGGCCACTGTATTGGACGGCATCACGCGCCTATGCATGCTGGTTCTGGTTGCATCGCCATTGGGCAGACTGACATGTAGCGGTGGGCGCCACCTGCTGCCGCTCAAGCCTACTATTCTCTCCCACCCCAAGATGCCGCACCCTTGGCTGACTGCAATGAGAGATCAAAGAATGTGCGGTCAACATCCTGTTCATGTTGTTCAGACTCTCAGTTGTAACACAATGCACTACAAATATGAAGTTTAATTTGTAATGCTAAATCTCACATTGGCATATCTATGCCTACAAAGAGTCAAATACAACATATCCGGTCAGCAACTCATGTCTGCATATGAAAAAGAAAATATTAGAAGATTAAATTATTTAGGGAAATACACAAATCTAAGATGGAATAGCTAGAAAACATATTGACCATTTGGGCTACAGATAGAACATATGCAAAGATACTACTACTATGTCGCAGTACAAACTGCTATCATGCATTCATGCACCATAAACAAACCTAGGCTTTCTTCTTTCTCAAGTGTATGACTTTTCTCAACCTATATATTGAGTGATACTCCAACTGTATTTTGCATAGCTCAGCCTAGTTATTTTTGTTGCATGTGTATTACAAATTTCCATCCATGCTTCCTCCAATACCACGCTTCCAAACAGGGTCTAAAACTTGTTTGAACTGTAAATTTTGATAGATGACTCGATTTTTGAACACCAGAAACTGTAGGTCATGTTTAGCAACAGGTTTGTGGTGTATTGAACTTACAACATTATATCTATTTGATGTTATACTTGTTTTTGCAACTCCCTGTTTACTGGTTTAGTTTTCTGCAATGAAGATTCACAAAAGAGTGAAGTCAAAATTCATACAACACACACAGGAAAAAAAAAGGCAATGGTTCAACCACGGAAAACTAACTACAGGAAATTCAGTTACTGGTAAGTCTGCCATATATCGACAGCTTCCTCGTTTTCTCGCCTTGATGGACTTCCTCATTTACTCTCTATGGTCATCTTCTTTAGTTACAACTTTTCACACACTTTTGTTGTACCTAGAGACCGTGCCTTTATCCTTCCTCATTGAACCATCATTTTACTATTATTAGGCTTCGCCATGACGCTGCACGGTTAAATCCAAAAATATGTTTAAGCTACATCTAAATGAACAGAATTACTTCTAAGCATTAACAAAACTACATCAGTGGTTGACATTGCTGCATCCACCAAACCTCTGGCCTGCCGGATCAAAAGGCAGTAAAAGAAAGGTTCTATCGAAAGGATTATGTTTTGCTTTAGGGCTAGATGACAGATAGCACATCAGTGCTACATGCATGACCCTCTCACTCGTTCATTCATTGGTTGAGTGCAGTAACTTCAACACAGACGGGGTCACGAGGCTCGATATTGGCCGATGGGTTATGATCTGATGAGACTGCAATTGGGCTTGCTTCCCTTTTCACTGCAATTCTCTCAAGGGGATATTTTGCACTCGCGGAGATCGTGCATGAGCTAAAACGAACAAAAGAGCAAGGGGTTCTGCTCAAGCTAAATTTGGAGAAAGCCTACGACCGCGTGAACTGGGAGTTCGTGCGGGAGGTGCTGCTCAAAAAGGGTTTTGATGCAGGCTTTGTTCATAGGATTATGCACCTGATTAGTTGTGGGCAAACAGCGGTGTCGATCAATGGGGAGATGGGCAAATTCTTTCGAAACAAAAGGGGACTCCGGTGGGGAGACCCTAGCTCCCCTTTGATATTTAATTTCGTGGCCGACGCGCTTGCTGCGATGGTGGCAAGGGCTCGAGGGGCGGGTCATGTGAAGGGCTTAGTGCCACACCTCATTCCAGGGGGGTGACGCATCTGCAATACGCGGATGATACGATGCTGTTGTTTCAACCCGATGAACACAGCATTGCAACTATCAAGTTGCTCCTCCTCGCCTTTGAAATGCTGTCGGAGCTCAAGATTAATTTCCTCAAAAGTGAGGTTTTTATAATGGGAATGGACCAACACGATCGGGCCAAGATAGCTAACCTCCTTAATTGTAAACTAGGGAGTTTTCCAATTAAGTACCTGGGGCTCCCGATCTCACATAAAAAGCTTGCCATCTCCGAATGGGAACCGTTGTATGGTAAAGTCGCCAATAGGGTTAGTCCGTGGCGGGGACGTTTTATGTCTTCTGCGGCTAGATTGATTCTCACCAACTCTAGTTTGTCCTCCCTCCCTCTGTTTACGATGGGCATGTTCTTGTTGGCAGATGGGGTGCATGGGAAGTTTGATACCCCGCGATCCAAATTCTTTTGGGAGGGAGCGGGGCTTAAAAAGAAATACCATATGTTGAAATGGGCAGCGGTGTGCCGTCCTAAGAAGTATGGTGGGTTAGGGATCACTAATTCCAAACTTATGAATGTGGCCTTGCTTACCAAATGGTGGTGGAAATTAGCTTCTAATGAAGGCGGTCTATGGGCGGACCTCCTTCGGGCAAAATACTTCCCGGACGGGAATGTGTTCACTGCCAAGGCATCGGGCTCGCCGTTTTGGAATGGGCTCCAGGCGGTTAGGCCGGCCTTCTTGCTAGGGGCGAGATTCGAGGTGAATAGAGGCAGGTCTACCAGGTTCTGGTTGGATCGTTGGTTGGGTGACAGGCCGCTTTGGCAGGAGTTCCCGCTGTTATACCAGGTGGCGGCGGACCCGCTAATTTTGGTGGGAGACGCTTTACGCTCGACGCCACCTGCAATTCACTTTCTGAGACAGCTGAACGCGGCGGAAATAGCAAGTTGGGACTTGCTTCAGGCACAAGTGGGACACACTACTTTGAATACGGATGAGGATGTGGTCTCTTGGGACCTGGCGGCGTCTCGTAAATTCTCGGTGAAGTCCCTGTACAATAGGTTGACGGAGGGTCCCGCTGTAGATATTGCTAGGAACCTTTGGAAGGCTAGGGTGCCGCTAAAGATTAAGATTTTCCTTTGGCAATTGTTCCGCAATAGGTTACCGATGGCTGATAACGTAGCTAAACGCAACGGGCCCTCGGACGGGACGTGTGTGGTATGTGAGTCGTTGGAGGATGCGAACCATGCCATGTTCCAATGCGCACTGGCTCGTTTTGCCTGGAGCACGGTGCGCCAGGTATTCTAACAGAATTGGAATCCTAGATCGGGGACTGAGCTGTTAACTATATTGCACGTGCAGAGGGGTGCCAAAGCCAGGATTGTGTGGACTTGCGTGGGTGCATTGCTTTGGTCCCTTTGGACAGTGCGTAACAAGATGACTATGGAACATAAGTTTCTGGCTAATCCGACTGACGTTATTTTCAAATGCCATTTATTTTTACAGAGCTGGGCGCCGCTGGGGAAACAATGTGATGTCGACCTTATGAGGAGCATAATAGAACAGATCGCTACAAGTATCCCAAGACTGCGGCAAGTGAATTGAAGCGTCTTCTGTTTCCTTTTGGGGTCTAGCTTTTGAGTTAGAGTGGGTCGGGTCCTACCTTAAGAACTTTGTAATGTGTTGTGCGTGGCTGATGTGGCCTTTTGAGTCTGCTGTGTGATGTGTGTGTTGTGCAATCCTTGGATGCTGCCTTTGTGGCTTTATTAATTTAAAACCGGACGCGACTAGCGTTTATGTTTCAAAAAAAAGAGGCCAAGAAAAAGTTTGTTGCCAATTTTGGCATAATGTGAGATAAAGATGCTTTTCCTCCCTCCTTAGTGTGCGTCAGAGAGAATAAAAAACTCCAGCTATACGAGTACCAAACAAGCCAAAACTACACCGTGCACGGGTCTGGATGCTCGAAGCTCCGCCACCTGATTTAGTAGCACTTCCCTATGGAGTAGTGGAGATGGGGTGACAATCGAAAATCATGGTGTACCCATGCTCAGGGCTGCATGAGATAGGTTTTTTTGCTAATTTTGGCACAACATAGCATAAAGATATTTTTTGTCCCTCCTTAGCCGTGCGTCCAAGAAAATCAAAAAGCCCAGTCACCTTTTCTGATTAATTAGGTAGAAAAAACCATGCTCTCTGGTTCTGATTAGCCCATGCTCTCCGGTTCCAATTACTTATCTTAGATTTTTCTATATACGTCCCTCAGCCGTGCACCGGAAGCATCTCAAGATCTGCATGGAGCATCACACGGCCGGCTCGGACTGAAACTGAAGTGGCAAAAGGGCGGCCACGTACGATCGAGGCGTGATAAGTGAAGCACTCTTGGTCCCATCTCCAAAAACAAAGCTGAAGGCGCGATCAACCACAATACCTTCGTTGTTATATTTTTGTTGTTGTTGCTCTAGCTCTGTGCTTTTGCACAACAACTGGTCCTTATCATCTTATGTGTCTTGTCACGTTTGTGATCCATGGCGTACAGCAGCAACATTCCACGAACAAACAATCTACCTTTGGTTTCATCGGGCGAATGGTACAAACTACAAAGCCTTTTTCTTGCGTGAACACAACCGTGGCATTCACCCGCGACATATTCTGGTACGCCAAAGCACCCGTGGCGTCCTGATCCAATGGTGAGGGCGATTATATAAATCGATCGAGCCCCTGGACGATCCGTTCTTCTCAAGCTCCTTCCCCGGCCGGACACTACCGTCAACTGTGGTGACTTCTCTCTCGATCCTGCTTGCCAACAACCATGGCAGCCGCCGGGCACCTCATGCTCCTGTCTGTAAAAGTATGAAGCGTTCCTACTCCCACGAGGGGAGCCGCGTGCGTATATATATTGATAGGGCCGAAGGACTTGCCTTGGCGTACAAGGATGAATACGAGAGTTTGAATACAATAGGAGATATAGGAAGAGGTTGAGATTATAACGATAAGATGATTTGTTCTAACACCCTCCCTTAATCTCAACTATCCTAAATTAAGATTGCTCTTGAACTCATCAAATGATCGTGTTGGTAGTGCCTTGGTGAAACCATCCGCCACTTGATCCTTGGAGGGAATAAACCGTATCTCAAGTTTCTTTGCGGCAACCCTCTCTCGCACAAAGTGAAAATCAATTTCTATGTGCTTTGTCCTTGCATGGAACACTGGGTTTGCAGACAAGTATGTTGCACCCAAATTATCACACCATAAGCATGAGATACGATTATTTTTGACTCCCAACTCTTCAAGAAGTGATTCAACCCAAATAACTTCAGCAGTTGCATTAGCCAAGGATTTATACTCAGCCTCTATGCTTGAACTTGACACGGTGGCTTGTTTTCTGGCACTCCAAGAAATAAGATTGGAACCAAAGAATATTGCAAAACCTCCAGTTGATCTTCTGTCATCACTACATTCTGCCCAGTCAGCATCAGAGAATGCGCTCACAAGAGTGGAATTAGAACTTTTGAAATGAAGTCCTATTCCCATAGTATGCTTTACATATCTTACAATCCTCTTGACGGCTGTCCAATGTGCAGAAGTAGGTGCATGTAGATATTGACAAACCTTGTTGACAGCAAATGAGATATCCGGACGTGTGAGAGTTAAATATTGCAATGCTCCCACGGTACTCCTATACCTTGTACTTTCTTCCTCTTGAAGTGGCTCTCCTTCATATGCTGAAAGTTTTTCTGAAGAAGACAAGGGTGTAGGTACTGGCTTACAATTTTTCATTCCCATACGAGACAGAAGTTCAGTGAAGTATTTCTCCTGTTTTAACATAATGCCATCTTGAGTTTTCTTGACTTCAATACCTAGGAAGAAGTGCAAATCACCTAGGTCCTTTAAGGCAAACTCTGAACTTAAGTCATGCAGAAGAGCATTAGTGGCATTTCGTGAAGAACTTGCAACTATGATATCATCAACATATATAAGTAAGAAAATAACCACTCCTGCCTTGTTATAAATAAACAAGGATGTATCAGCCTTTGAAGCAATGAAGCCAAGAGATTTCAATTGTAAGCTCAGTCTGGAATACCATGCTCTAGGTGCTTGTTTCAAGCCATAGAGTGCTTTATCAAGCTTGCAAACAAAATGTGGAAATTTCTTACTTTCATACCCAGGTGGCTGTCTCATGAACACTTCCTCTTCCAGAACACCATGCAAAAACGCGTTCTGTACATCTAGCTGTCTTAGGCTCCATCCTCTAGAAACATCAATAGCTAGCACAAGTCTGATAGTTACAGCTTTCACAACGGGACTAAAGGTGTCCTCATAATCAATGGCATAACGTTGCTTGAAGCCCTTTGCAACCAAACGTGCCTTATACCTGTCAATGGAGCCATCTGCCTTCTTTTTGATTCTGTATACCCATTTGCAATCAATTATATTTTTACCTTTATGGTTTGGTACAAGATGCCAAGTTTTGTTTCTCATTAGTGCAGAATATTCCTCATCCATTGCCTTCTTCCACTTGGGATCATCAAGTGCACTACTCACAGTTGTTGGCTCTCCTAAAATACACAACATGCCATATGGTATAGTTCCATCCGTTCTTATCTTTGGATTTCGTATACCTTTTTGTAGTCTAGTCTTGACTCTTGGAGAAGCCATAGATTGGACCGCAGGTGCACTTGCCACAGCCGATCCGGGAGAATCAGGCGCTGACGCATAAGAATCTGGCGCAGTCAGCACAGGAGATCCTGTGGCCACCGGTGTGGCCACCGCTCCTGCAGGCACACGGGAAGTAACTGCGCGGCGTGGCACAGCGGATCCGCAGCCCGACCGCGGCTGCATGCTCACGTGGGGCGAGGAATATGTGGTCCCGCTGCTGTCCCCACCTGTCGACGATGCGGCACCACGGGATTGGCTGGACCGGGAGCCGAAGCCGCTGCTGGTGGGAGCGCGATCCAAGGGGGATTCAATCGCGCGATCCAAGGACTGCGCGCGTGCAGGCATACCAGGCACCGCCGGATTGTCCTCGTTGTCCGTGTCCGGCTCGTCTCCTTCTTCAGCATGAAATATAAGATAATTTTGAGCTGGATTTTCGAGATTTTGATCATTTTGAGCTCTGTTTTCTCCAGGGACCTGCACAGGCATAAGAGTAGGAGCAGTACCAGTAGGAATATCATCACATTGGTTAGTACAATGATCGCCCCCACAATCAAAAGTCTGAAGATGCGTAGGAAGAAGAAGAATTTCTTTGCGAAGGAGGGCACCGGCATTGAGATGAAGTGATTCAAAAGGGAACACAGACTCATCAAAAACAACATCTCTAGATATGTAGACCCTACGAGTAGGAACATCAAGACATTTAACCCCTTTATGCATAGGGCTATAGCCTAAGAAGACACATCTTTTAGAGCGGAAAGCGAGTTTTCATGTGTTGTAGGGTCTGAGATTGGGCCAACATGCGCACCCAAAAACACGGAGTGATGTGTAGTTGGGTGTAACACCAAGGAGACGTGTAATAGGTGTGTCAAGTTTGATAACTTTGCTTGGAAGCAAATTGATGAGGTATGTGGCAGTTAAAAAGGCTTCATCCCAGAACTTAAGTGGCATGGATGCATTTGCTAGCAGTGCTAGTCCCATATCAACAATGTGACGATGTTTTCTCTCAGCAGAGCCATTCTGTTGGTGAGCATGAGGACAAGAGACATGATGTGAAATGCCAAGATTTTGAAAAAAAGAGTTCAACTTCTCATACTCACCACCCCAGTCGGTTTGCTTAGCAATGATTTTGGAGTTCAGTTTGCGTTCAACAAGGTTTTGAAAATTGATAAAGACTTGGAATACATCGGATCTTTTTTTCAACAAATAAATCCAAGTAAATTTACTATAATCATCAATGAAGCTTACATTGTAGGAAAATCTCCCAACTGAAGTAGGGGTTGGTCCCCATACATCTGAGAAGATGAGTTGTAATGGAGAAGTAGATACACTAATAGAAATAGGGTAAGGCAATTGATGACTTTTAGCTTGTTGACACGGATCACAAACTGACTCAACACTAAGACTAGGCTCATAAGAGAGTTTATTTTTGCTAAGAATATATTTAACTATGACTGAAGATGGATGACCCAAACGACTGTGCCACCTTTATGAAGAAGGCTTGGTGACAATATTTGCTTGTTTATCTGACCATGAAGATGATGATGATATGAGTGGGTAGAGACCTCCCACGCACCGTCCTCTAAGAATTATTCTCCTTGTTGCCAAGTCCTTAACCAAGAAAAAATAAGGATATAATTCTATGAGAACATTGTTATCAAGAGTGAAACGATGAACGGAAACAAGATTTTTGGAAGTTTATGGAACATGCAAGACATCTTTCAAGTGCAAATTTTTCATCGGGTTTTTAACAATTGAACTACCAATATGTGTAATATTCATACCAGAACCGCTTGCCGTGCGAATTTGCTCACCTCCGTTGTACTTCTCCTGCATGGTTAACTTGTCAAGTTCACCCGTGATATGATTTGTTGCTGCACTGTCGGCATACCAATTCGTGTCAACTCCATAGGAGACTGCATGCTCCTCCTTTTCTTCTTGATCATTCTCTTCGTAGCGCCACTAGCAGACGCATGCACCCCCTGGATGATGCTTGAGACATATCTGACACTCTGGGAAGTCATGCTGCTCACGCACCTGCTGTTGTTGCTGCTGCCGAGGGCGTCCTCTGAAGCCGCCGCTGCCATTGGAGGAGAAGGCTAGCGATCACCACGGTCACCGCGGTCACCACTACGGCCGCGCCCCCTTCCTTCTCGCCCGCGATAGGATCTGTTGCGGGACGAGCCACGGCCTCTGTAGACTGCATTAGCGGATGTATGAAACCCGCCTGAAGACGAGTCGCCCAACATCTCCATCATTTGATCAAAGGCAGAGATCTGAGCAAAGAGATCATCGGCGGTGATGCTGTTCTTGACAGCGCCGATCGCTGCCCCCATGGAGTCGTAGTCGCGGTCCAATCCTGCAAGTATGTAGTCCACCATCTCCGGATCAGAGACGGGGCAGCCAGCAGCAGCTAGTTCATCCCCGTGGCTCTTCATCTTCGCCATGTATGCTGAACTAGACATAGTGCCTTTCTTGGTGTTGGTGATCGCAATCCTTAGGTTGGTGATCCGAGACTGCGATTGTGAGGCGAAGAGGTTGTTGATTGTTGCCCAGAGCTCGAAGGTGGAGTCCCTCCCGACGACCTGCACAAGGATCTCAGGAGACATGGAGTTGAGTAGATATGACAGAACCTGTTGATCTTTGGCGATCCAAGTTCCATACAGAGGATTCGGCTCTTGGGCCGTGGTTTTGTCCGCCTTTGTGACCTCCACCGTCTTGGGCGGAGCGGCGTCGGAGTTGTCCAGAAGCCCAGTAACCTGCGCTCCTCGCAGGGCTGGGAGAACTTGCGTCTTCCAGAGGATGAAATTCCCTCTCGCAAGCTTTTCTGATGGAGGTGAACCAAGGTTCAGGGCGACACCGGCTGAGGAGGCCATGACGGTGATCGCGGGTATGATCTAGGGTTTTGTTTCTGGTTTGTGGCTAGATGTATGAAAGAGGGGCTCTGATGACCATGTAAAAGTATGAAGCGTTCTTACTCCCACGAGAGGAGCCGCGTGCATATATATATTGATAGGGCCGAAGGACTTGCCTTGGCGTACAAGGATGAGTACAAGAGTTTGAATACAATAGGAGATAAAGGAAGAGGTTGAGATTACAACGATAAGATGATTTGTTCTAACACTGTCCTGCGTGCTCCTCCACGCCCTCCTCGCCGGTCCCACGGAGGGCCTGGTCCGCGTGGCGCTGACGAAGCGGCCGGTGGACGAGGACGGCCCCGTCGTTGCCGGAGAGGACGCCCAGCGCCTCCTCGCGTGGCGGCACGGCCTCGTCTACAACGCCGACGCCGCGCTCACAGAAGGTGCAAAAGGCCACGTCGTGGCGCTGAAGAACCACCTTAACGCGCAGTACTACGGCGAGGTCGGCGTCGGGACGCCGCCGCAGAACTTCACCGTCATCTTCGACACGGGCAGCGCCGACTTCTGGGTGCCCTCCTCCAAGTGCTTCCTCTCGGTGCGTAGTGTTGTTGGCTTGCTCCGATTTGGGATGGGTCTTACACATTTTGGTTATACTTACGATAGTGATTTGGAGAGTGCGTTTTTTTGTGAATCCTTGCTGCAGATTGGATGCTATCTGCACGCGAGCTACAAGGCCAGCAAGTCCGCCACGTACAAGAAGAACGGTTTGTGTCTTGCGCCTTCCTCTTTTATACAGTGAAATAATTATTACATCCTCTTCCTAAATGTAAGACGTTTTTGCAGTATATATGGGAAGCATAATGTATAAATCAAGCATATTCTTGATATCATTAAGAGATAAGGATAACATGATGCTATCCTAACACGTTGCCATGCATGTATTTCCTTCAGTTGGGCATTAGGTAGACGTCTTTTATAGTATTATTAAAGCTCGAGCCAAATCCAAAAAAAATAGCTGGAGCCACCAGACCCTAACTCTATTTTCATGAATCTAATTTTCATTTCCCCTCTTGGCAGGAAAAAGGGTCGCACTTCGTTACGGAACCGGTGCAATTTCTGGCTATCTTAGCCAGGACAATGTGCAAGTTGGTGGTGTAGTTGTAAAAAATCAGGTTTATGCCAAGAAGTGCACACTTCTTTATGTTCTCTAACCCTCTATCATGTGCATCCCATTTCAGAGTATACCAATTTTATTATGGTACTCTGCTAGGATTTCATCGAAGCTACCAGGGAACCAAGTATTACTTTCATGTTTAGGAAGTTCGATGGCATTCTCGGTCTTGGATTTAAAGAAATCGCCAGGGGCGGTGTTGAACCTGTCTGGTGAGCAAAGCTATTTGTATGAATATCCCAGTTATAGCTTTGTTTGGTAATATATGGTATCAACATTGGATATTAATCAATATTTCATTACTTATATGCTTGCCGTATGCATGGTGTGTTATTAAGATCTAGATATTGCACTGAGGGTTCTCCTAATTTGTTTGATGCCATATTGCAAAAATGTAAAATATCATGGAATTGGCACCCTCAAATGTGAAGCATATGACCATATCCATTATCACTGACATCACAAGAATATTTATAGGTACAACATGGTTAACCAACATCTGGTTGGTAGCCCTGTTTTCTTGTTCTGGTTCAACCGGCATGCTGGCGAAGGGCAGGGGGGAGAAATTGTGTTTGGAGGAATTGATCCTAAGCATCACAAGGAAGAACATAGTCTCTTTCAGTTAGTTGAGTAGTTTTAACATTCAGGAAGTGGAAACTAATTGTTGAGGAGAAGTTTTGAGTGACTTGTTGCTTTTTGTTTTGCGTGTCACTTGTTGCAGTTTGATATGGGTGATGTCTTGATTGGAGGAAAGTCCACAGGTACCAACTTGCCGAAAAAATAACAATGCCTACTATTGTGATTACTATACTTTTATACAAATAAAAAGTGTTTACAACCATTTTACTTATACTCTCTATGTATTAGGATTATGTACATCTCGCTGTGCAGCTATAGCAGAATCGGGAACTTCGTTGCTTGTTGGTCCCACTGTATGTCTTGGAGCTCTGTTTATCTTTATATACATAAGCAAGGAAAAAGGCTCTACATCATTTGGTCATTGATTGCTATATAAAATTGAAAAATCAACATTTCTAGTAAACCAATTTTGACGATCCTTGCCCCAAAATTTTGGCATAAGTTCTACTTTTTGCAATAGAAAATGTGTATTGCTACAAGTAAAGATGCATCCTATGATAGATTTAATTTATAGCTTTTTTATTAAACTTTTGATGACTACACTTGAAGGGTAAGCACTAAAGCAAACTGAAGCATAATGCATATAAACTCCCGAATAAATTTGGAAAATAATAACTTTTACAAAGTAAATATGCACCAATAGGTACATTACATAATGTGAATGTCAGTGAAATAGAGCCCGATAGACCACTTGAATCATAACACATGCAATATAATTATCAATGCCTCATAGTTTCTACTAGGGAGGGTGCATATTCTATTTTTAGTTTAATATTTGTGTGTCTTATACAACCAAATCAACAATGAAATATGCAGGCAATTATTACTCAGATAAATGAAAAGATTGGTGCACCTGGGATTTTCAGCCAAGAGTGCAAGGAAGTTGCTTCTTAGTACGGGCAACGGATCTTAGATCTATTGCTAAATGAGGTTTGCATATTTCCAAAGGCTTCTTTCTTATTTGATTAGTCATATATTGGGATTATAAAATTATTTTGTGTGGGTCTATGATGCAGATCGACCCAACAAAAATATGTCCTTCTGTTGGTCTATGCACTCATAGTGGAACTCAAGGTGTAAGGTAAGAGTTGTGAACTCGTGAACAACAACAAAGCCTTTAACCTCTCCTACTGTTTACAGGTTCAAAAAAACAAGTTGGGGTAGGCTAGAGTACCGTGCACAACAAGGCAAATCTTAAAATCAACCTAAAAATGATGTAATTGATACATCAAGGAGATGTAACGGAAAATTATTTTATAATATTAAAAGTGTACTTGTGGAAGTAAGAGAGCAATTCATGAGTAATTATAGAGTGCAAGATTTTCTCATGCATTCGACCAATCTTCTTAGATGGTTCATATTGATTCATTAAAAACAAGTTTCGCCTTCTATATTGGTATAGAGATTCAATGTTTACACGTAAAATTATTTTTAAATTAGTGGTCACTTCATTGTGAATGATACCATTGGTAGTACAAGGCTATGCAATTTCCAAAAAAAGGCAAATTTAATATCAGACGCTTAAATTTTTGTCAAATATATCTTCTATAACCAAGGACGTGTGATTTTACATTAAGACCAGAAACAACAATGTCAAACAATTCGATGACTACAAGGACTTTTTGTGTTAAAAAATATATTTTTGAATGAGTTTTGAAATTATACCCAACTCCTGCGCCACAATTTCCAAATTTTGCAACCTACCAAATTCCATCCAAAATTCCACCAAAAATATTTTGTTATCTAGCACAGAATAAATATAATATCTTGTTGGTAGAAATGTTGGCGTTCATGAAGTTAGTTTTATGCCATTTTTACCTTTCACATTGGTTTACTTATGTCTTGATGGTTGACATCGTTTCCTCCTACAACGTAATGGCAGCTTTGGTATTCGGACTGTGGTAGATGATGAAACCGGGAGATCGAATGATGCCATGTGCCATGTTTGTGAGATGGCTGTTATGTGGGCAAAGAACCAACTTGCACAGGATCTAACACGGGATCTCTCATTGGTATAAGAGATAGAAAACATACCGTATTAATGTACTACCATAACACATTTGAGTTGTACAAACTTTGCTAAATTATCTTACCTTGTAGCTATGTGGCTATATCCCTAGCCCTATGGGAGAATCATCGGTGGACTGCAAAAGACTTGCATCCATGCCTGACGTCGCCTTCTCCATCGGCGGCAAAAAGTTTGCACTCACACCAGAGCAAGTATTGATTTTCTCTATGATTACTACCTTCATGTTTTTGGTTTGAATTTGATTCAGAATAGCTACCAAGTCCACCACTTTATTAAGTGCCATTATATTGAAGATTTTAGATGTTCTTTTTTCCCACTACCTTTTTGATACTTTACTCCTAGGTCCATAATGTAGGTTTTCTCCTTAATTTTCTTAGGCCACCTATGTACTCTAGAAATTTCATTAGGTATTTGTAGTATTGTATGCTTCGTGCCCCCCCCCTCTTTCTATAAATGTATATTTGGTCAAAGGAATGGTACGACACAAGGTTTAGTACTGTACACATAGTTAAAACTTTGGTTATTTAGTGCAACCGGAGGCGGTAGAACTGGAAGGAAACAAAATATAGAGATCATAGTGGAACTAAATGATGGCAAAGTATGCATATTAGATTCCTTGCTTCTGGGAATAATTATAAGTGCTTGAAGAAAATCGATCTCATGCATTCAGATTTATATATTTCTTGCACTCTCCTTCTATTATAGTAAACTAATATGGCTCCACACTATTTACATTGTTTAGTACATCCTGAAGATTGGCGAGGGAGATGCTACTAAGTGCATGAGTGGATTCGTAGCTATGGACATTCCTCCTCCCCGTGGTCCTCTCTGGTAAAATTATGCATGTCTTATGTTCTCATAGCTTTTTCCTATATATATAAGATCGACGTTAATCCTTTTCAAGTGTAGAACTTAAGTTTCATCATACAATTGTGTTAGTTTTGTTGGATAATGGTGTTGGAAATATGCCCTAGAGGCAATAATAAAAGTATTATTATTATTATATTTCTTTGTTCATGTAATTGTCTTTATTCATGCTATAACTGTATTATCCGGAAATCGTAATACACGTGTGAATACATAGACCATAATATGTCCCTAGTAAGCCTCCAGTTGACTAGCTCGTTGATCAACAGATAGTCATGGTTTCCTGGCTATGGACATTGGATGTCATTGATAACGGGATCACATCATTAGGAGAATGATGTGATGGACAAGACCCAATCCTAAGCATAGCACAAGATCGTGTAGTTCGTTTGCTAGAGCTTTTCCAATGTCAAGTATCTTTTCCTTTGACCATGAGATCGTGTAACTCCCGGATACCGTAGGAGTGCTTTGGGTGTATCAAACGTCACAACGTAACTGGGTGACTATAAAGGTGCACTACAGGTATCTCCGAAAGTATCTGTTGGGTTGACACGGATCGAGACTAGGATTTGTCACTCCGTATGACGGAGAGGTATCACCGGGCCCACTCGGTAATGCATCATCATAATGAGCTCAAAGTGACCAAGTGTCTGGTCACGGGATCATGCATTACGGTACGAGTAAAGTGACTTGCCGGTAACGAGACTGAACAAGGTATTGGGATACCGACGATCGAGTCTCGGGCAAGTAACATACCGATTGACAAAGGGAATTGTATACGGGGTTGTTTAATCCTCGACATCGTGGTTCATCCGATGAGATCATCGTGGAGCATGTGGGAGCCAACATGGGTATCCAGATCCCGCTGTTGGTTATTGACCGGAGAGTCGTCCCGGTCATGTCTGCATGTCTCCCGAACCCGTAGGGTCTACACACTTAAGGTTCGGTAACGCTAGGGTTGTGAAGATATGTATATGCAGTAACCCGAATGTTGTTCGAAGTCCCGTATGAGATCCCGGACGTCACGAGGAGTTCCGGAATGGTCCGGAGGTAAAGAATTATATATAGGAAGTGCAGTTTCGGCCATCGGGACAAGTTTCGGGGTCATCGGTATTGTACCGGGACCACCGGAGGGGTCCCGGGGGCCACCAGGGTGGGGCCACCTGCCCCGGGGGGCCACATGGGCTATAGGGGGTGCGCCTTGGCCTATATGGTCCAAGGGCACTAGCCCCTATAGGCCCATGCGCCTAGGGTTTCCATAGGGGAGGAGTCCCACTAGTGGAAGGCACCCCTAGGTGCCTTGGGGGGGGGGGAGGGAAACCTCCCCTTGGCCGCCGCCCCTAGGAGATTGGATCTCCTAGGCTGGCGCACCCCCCTCTTGGCCCTCCTATATATAGTTGAGGAGAGGGAGGACTTCATACCTCAGCCTTTGGTGCTTCTCTCTCCCCTGTTACATCTCTCCCTCGTAGTACACGGCGAAGCCCTGCTACTGTGACGCCCTGCATCCACCACCACGCCGTCGTGCTGCTGGATCTTCATCAACCTCTCCTCCCCCTTGCTGGATCAAGAAAGGAGGAGACGTCATCCGCTCCGTACGTGTGTTGAACGCGGAGGTGCCGTCCGTTCGGCGCTTGGTCATCGGTGATTTGGATCACGTCGTGTTCGACTACATCAACCCCGTTCTTTGAACGCTTCCGCTCGCGATCTACAAAGGTATGTAGATGCATCCAATCACTCGCTGCTAGATGAACTCATAGATGCATCTTGGTGAAACCGTAGGAAAATTTTTGTTTTCTGCAACGTTCCCCAACAGTGGCATCATGAGCTAGGTCTATGCGTAGTTCTTCTTGCGCGAGTAGAACACAATTTGTTGTGGGCGTAGATGTTGTCAACTTACTTGCCGCTACTAGTCTTATCTTGCTTCAACGGTATTGTGGGATGAAGCGGCCCGGACCAACCTTACACGTATGCTTACGTGAGACCGGTTCCACCGACTAACATGCACTAGATGCATAAGGTGGCTGGCGGGTGTCTGTCTCTCCTACTTTAGTTGGAGCGGATTCGATGAAAAGGGTCCTTATGAAGGGTAAATAGAAGTTGACAAATCACGTTGTGGCTTTTACGTAGGTCCGAAAACGTTCTTGCTAGAACCCTAATTCAGCCACGTAAAACTTGCGACAACAATTAGAGGACGTCTAACTTGTTTTTGCAGCAAGTGCTTTGTGATATGATATGGCCAAAGTTGTGATGAATGATGAATGATCTATATATATGATGTATGAGTTGTTCATGCTATTGTAATAGGAATCACGACTTGCATGTCGATGAGTATGACAACCGGCAGGAGCCATAGGAGTTGTCTTTATTTTTTGTATGACCTGCGTGTCATTGAGAAACGCCATGTAAATTACTTTACTTTATTGCTAAACGCGTTAGCCATAGTAGTGGCAGTAATAGTTGGCGAGCAACTTCATGGAGACACGATGATGGAGATCATGATGATGGAGATCATGGTGTCAAGCCGGTGACAAGATGATCATGGAGCCCCAAGATAGAGATCAAAGGAGCTATGTGATATTGGCCATATCATGTCACGTTTATTATTTGATTGCATGCGATGTTTATCATGTTTTGCATCTTGTTTACTTAGAACGACGGTTGTAAATAAGATGATCCCTCATAACAATTTCAAGAAGTGTTCTCCCCTAACTGTGCACCGTTGCTAAAGTTCGTCGTTTCGAAGCACGCCGTGATGATCGGGTGTGATAGATCCTTACGTTCACATACAACGGGTGTAAGACAGTTTTACACATGCAAAACACTTAGGGTTAACTTGACGAGCCTAGCATGTACAGACATGGCCTCGGAACACAGAAGACCGAAAGGTCGAGCATGAGTCGTATAGAAGATACGATCAACATGAAGATGTTCACCGACGTTGACTAGTCCGTCTCACGTGATGATCGGACACGGTCTAGTTAACTCGGATCATGTAATACTTAGATGACTAGAGGGATGTCTAATCTAAGTGGGAGTTCATAAATAATTTGATTAGATGAACTTAATTATCATGAACTTAGTCTAAAATCTTTGCAATATGTCTTGTAGATCAAATGGCCAACATTGTTTTCAATTTCAACGCGTTCCTAGAGAAAACCAAGCTGAAAGACGATGGCAGCAACTATACGGACTGGGTCCGGAACCTGAGGATCATCCTCATAGCTGCCAAGAAAGATTATGTCCTACAAGCACCGTTAGGTGATCCACCCGTCCCACAGAACCAAGACGCTATGAACGCTTGGCAGACACGTACTGATGACTACTCCCTCGTTCAGTGCGGCATGCTTTACAGCTTAGAGCCGGGGCTCCAAAAGCGTTTTGAGAGACATGGAGCATATGAGATGTTCGAAGAGCTGAAAATGGTTTTTTAAGCTCATGCCTGGATCGAGAGATATGAAGTCTCCGATAAGTTCTTCAGCTGTAAGATGGAGGAAAATAGTTCTGTCAGTGAGCACATACTCACTATGTCTGGGTTACATAACCGCTTGACTCAGCTGGGAGTTAATCTCCCGGATGACGCGGTCATTGACAGAATCCTCCAGTCGCTTCCACCAAGCTACAAGAGTTTTGTGATGAACTTCAATATGCAGGGGATGGTAAAGACCATTCCTGAAGTATTTGCTATGCTGAAATCAGCAGAGGTAGAAGTCAAGAAGGAACATCAAGTGTTGATGGTGAATAAAACCACTAAGTTCAAGAAGGGCAAGGGTAAAAAGAACTTCAAGAAGTACGGCAAGGAAGTTGCCGCGCCCGGCAAGCAAGCTGCCGGGAAGAAGTCGAAGAATGGACCCAAGCCTGAGACAGAGTGCTTTTATTGCAAAGGGAAGGGTCACTGGAAGCGGAACTGCCCCAAATACTTAGCGGACAAGAAGGCCGGCAACACCAAAGGTATATTTGATATACATGTAATTGATGTGTACCTTACCAGTACTCGTAGTAACTCCTGGGTATTTGATACCGGTGCCGTTGCTCACATTTGTAACTCACAGTAGGAGATGCGGAATAAACGGAGACTGGCGAAGGACGAGGTGACGATGCGCGTCGGGAATGGTTCCAAGGTCGATGTGATCGCCGTCGGCACGCTACCTCTACATTTACCTACGGGATTAGTTATAAACCTCAATAATTGTTATTTAGTGCCAAGTTTGAGCATGAACATTGTATCAGGATCTCGTTTAATACGAGATGGCTACTCATTTAAATCCGAGAATAATGATTGTTCTATTTATATGAGAGATATGTTTTATGGTCATGCTCCGATGGTTAATGGTTTGTTTTTGATGAATCTCGAGCGTATAGCTACACATATTCATAGTGTGAGTACCAAAAGATGTAAGGTTGATAATGATAGTCCCACATACTTGTGGCACTGCCGCCTTGGTCACATAGGTGTCAAACGCATGAAAAAGCTCCATGCAGATGGACTTTTGGAGTCTCTTGATTATGAATCATTTGACACGTGCGATCCATGCCTCATGGGTAAAATGACCAAGACTCCGTTCTCAGGAACAATGGAGTGAGCGACCAACTTATTGGAAATCATACATACTGATGTGTGCGCTCCAATGAGTGTTGAGGCTCGCGGTGGCTATCGTTATGTTCTCACCCTCACTGATGACTTGAGTAGATATGGGTATGTCTACTTAATGAAACACAAGTCTGAAACCTTTGAAAAGTTCAAGGAATTTCAGAGTGAGGTTGAGAATCAACGTGACAGAAAAATCAAGTTTCTACGATCAGATCGTGGAGGAGAATATTTAAGTCACGAATTTGGCACACACTTAAGAAAATGTGGAATAGTTTCACACCTCACGCCGCCTGGAACACCTCAGCGTAATGGTGTGTCCGAACGTCGTAATCGCACTCTATTAGATATGGTGCGATCTATGATGTCTCTTACCGATTTACCGTTATCTTTTTGGGGCTATGCTTTAGAGACTGCCACATTCACTTTAAATAGGGCTCCGTCGAAATCCGTTGAGACGACACCGTATGAATTATGGTTTGGGAAGAAACCTAAGCTGTCGTTTCTAAAAGTTTGGGGATGCGATGCTTATGTCAAGAAACTTCAACCTGAGAAGCTCGAACCCAAGTCGGAAAAATGCGTCTTCATAGGATACCCTAAAGAAACTATTGGGTATACCTTCTACCTAAGATCCGAAGGCAAGATCTTTGTTGCCAAGAACGGACTCTTGCTGGAGAAAGAGTTTCTCTCGAAAGAAGTAAGTGGGAGGAAAGTAGAACTTGATGAAGTGTTACCTCTTGAACCGGAAAATGGCGCAACTCAAGAAAATGTTCCTGAGGTGCCTGCACCGACTAGAGAGGAAGTTATTGATGATGATCAAGATACTTCTGATCAAGCTCCTACTAAAATTCGAAGGTCCACAAGGACACGTTCCACACCAGAGTGGTACGGCAACCCTGTCTTGGAAATCATGTTGTTAGACAACGGTGAACCTTCGAACTATGAAGAAGCGATGGCGGGCCCGGATTCCGACAAATGGCTAGAAGCCATGAAATCTGAGATAGGATCCATGTATGAAAACGAAGTATGGACTTTGACTGACTTGCCCTTTGAACGGCGAGCCATAGAAAATAAATGGATCTTTAAGAAGAAGACAGACGCGGATGGTAATGTGACCATCTATAAAGCTAGGCTTGTCGCTAAGGGTTATCGACAAGTTCAAGGGGTTGACTACGATGAGACTTTCTCACCGGTAGCAATGCTAAAGTCCGTCCGAATCATGTTAGCAATTGCCGCATTCTACGATTATGAGATATGGCAAATGGACGTCAAAACGGCATTCCTTAATGGTTTCCTTAAGGAAGAATTGTATATGATGCAGCCGGAAGGTTTTGTCGATCCTAAGAATGCTAACAAGGTGTGCAAGCTCCAACGCTCGATTTATGGGCTGGTGCAAGCCTCTCGG